>NW_026652278.1:93118063-93428063 GCF_009828535.3 Hylobates moloch
ATATAAGCTTATTTATATATATATAAATCCCACATATATATAAGCTATATATATAAGCTATATATATAAGCTATATATATAGCTATATATATATATAAGCTATATATATATAAGCTATATATATATATAAGCTATATATATGCAGGGTTTTTTTGCAACCTCTAGTCTCCTGGGCTTAAGTCATCCCCCCACCTCAGCCTCCCAAGTAGCTGAGACTACAGACCCACACCACCACACCCAGTTAGTTTTTGTATTTTTAGTAGAGACAGGGTTTCACTATGTTGCCCAGGCTGATCGCAAATTCTTGGGCTCAGAGTGATCCACCGCCCTTGGCCCCCCAAAGTGCTGGGATTACAGGCATGAACCACCATGCCCAGCCAAATTTTTTAAATGTTTATCTAAATTGAGTCCTACTATACATACACATATATTATGCTCTTTTCATTAAATAATGTCATAGATATGTTTCTATAGCAATATACATTCAAATCAGAATAGGTAACAGAAGTACATTTAATAATATAGCATAATTGTCTTAGCAAACTCCTTATCAATGGACATTTAGATCATTTCAAAATTTTTGCTCTTAAAACATATGACATTGTACACACTTGTGCAAAATCTCTGTACACTTTTTTCTTTAGGATAAACTTTTAAAAGCTTTTATTGAGTGAAAAGGCTCCATCTTTCCAAGTTTGCTATGTCTTTTCTGTCTCCCAGAAAAGACATAACAAATATCTTTTACACTTCTATTATCAAAAAAGTATGAATATATCAATTCATACTTTTTTGATAATAGAAGTGTGTTAAAGGTTACTCATTTCAGCATACAACCACAAATACTACATATTTCTGTCCTTTACATTTTTACCAAGATGGTAAGCAAAACAATTTTATAATATACAAATACACTTTTGTCTATTCATTTATGAAATGCTTATAGCTTTTTTTCATTTCTTGTTGTATTATTTAACTGGAATTTTAAAAAGAGTAGTAAGAGTCAACATCTTGGTTCAACTGAGTTTAATCGGAATGCCTGCAGTATTTTACCTTTAAGTATATTGCTTATCAGCTTGAAATACATTGTCTTTTTTTCTTTTCCTTTTCTTTTTTTTACACTGCAACCATGACAGATGCATAGATTGCCTTTATTAGCTTAAGAAAGTTTACTTTTCTTTATATCTCACTATTTTTGATAAGAATGAATATTAAATTTTATTAATATACCCCTAATGCATAAAATGAATATAGTTTAAACCAGCCAAATAGTAGAATATGTAGACCTCTTAGCTTACAAAGTAAAAGTTATTCATTTGAAAAGTTCTTTGTGGATATTTTCTTTACTTGCTAACAATGTTAAAGAAACATGACATCCTTTACCTGTAAAGCCTGTTTCAATTGCTCCTGAAGGACTTTGTTCTCAATTTCCAGACGTGCTACTTTCTAGGAAGTAACAAGGGGGAAAAAAGGTATTTACTTTGGTATTTTTAGTTAATTTAGTTTTACCAGTATTACTTTTCTAAAACCCATAGATAGCCAAGATAAGATTTGAGCATAGACATTGAACTGCACACCTCTCAGGTATAATGGTGGATAATACCTGAAGCTAAAGTTTCCTATTGATTTTTCACAGGCAAATTGAGCATGAATTGGGGAAATTACAATTGCAGTAAATTAAACGTTTCATTTCTCCTTTCCTCTAGGCCTGAAATATTTAAAAAGAAAAATTTCAAATTTAGTAAAAGAAGAACCTCTACTCAACACAAAATAAACATTTTTCTGGCTTTGTGCAAATGAGTAAATTCTATTACACATGATGTTCCAGGAATTCTCCATCAAATTAAAGACACTTTGAGGACCATATTTAGAGTTCCCAGTTTTGCTTCTGATATGACTGAGTTCCCGCTGGACAAATGCTGCCACACATAACAACCATAAACTCTGGACTAAATACAAGTATCAACAATAGGAGAACAATCAAGACTAGGCAGATTTGTTAACTTATTTTATTTTATTTTTTAGAGACAGGGTCCTGTTCTGTTACCCAGGCTAGAGTGCAGAGGTGGGTTCCTAGCTCACTGCAGTCTCAAATTCATAGGCTCAAGCCATCCTCCTGCCTCAGCCTTCCAAAGCATGGGGATTATAGGCATGAGCCACGACACACGCAGCCAAGTGTAGGTAGATTCTTGAGGGAAGGTGACACTTGGAGGAAGGGAAGAACTCTAGGGAAGATTCTCATTTTTGTGGCTTTTAGTTTGAGGGCAATCCCTATCTGAGCCATTCAAGGTGCCTAGTAGCTGATTTAAAAACCACCAGAGGACAGAGTTCAGGACAATTCAAGCCACTGGAAAGGTTAGAGGGAAATTACGCAAAGAAAAGAAGACAAGATAGGGAGCCCCGGATTCTTTGTATAAACTCTACCCAAATCTCCACCTGACCCCTGAATCACGTATGCATAAAGAAGACTAAGCAGCCTAGCACAAGCTAAAAAAACTAAAATGAAATGTGAGCTGCTACCTAAACATAGAATTTACATTTTGAATCCAATAGTGTTAATCATATATTAAAGAAAAAAATAACAATCATCAGAAGAATACAACACAATCTAGGGTTTCAAGAATATGATATTCATAATAGCCAGGATATAATTTAGAAATACTTGACATTTGAAGAAACAGAAAAGTGAAACTAATTCTTAAGATAAAAGACAATGAGCAAAGAGTGATGCAAAGCAAGACAATCCAGATTTTAAAATTCACATACAGATGTTTAAAGCAAGTATAACAAAAATGTCCAGCATAAGGGAAAATATACCCATAACAAATAAAATTATGGAAATCTTAGCAGAGAAATATAAACTATAAAAAATGCATGCACACACCTATAATCCCAGCATTTCAGGAGGCTGAGGTGGGAGGATTGCTTGAGGCCAGGAATTCAAGACAAGCCTGGGCAACATAGCAAGACGCTAGTCTATAAAACACATTTTGAATTAGCCATCCATGGTGGTACACACCTATAATCCTAGCTCCTTGGAAAGCTGAGGCAGGAGGATCATTTCAGCCCAGGAGCTCAAGGCTGGAGTGAGCTATGATCCTGCCACTGTAATCCAGCCTGGGTAATAAAAGTAAGACAATGTCTCTTTAAAAAAAAAAAAGTCAAATGGAAATTCTGGAACTGAAAATCATAATATCTCAATTTAAAAATTTAATGTATGAGCATAAGAACAGATTGGATCTGATGACAGTGGAAAAAGTCAAACGACTTGAAAATATATCAATACAAAATGCCCAATCTAAATACAAACAACAAAGATTTTTTTTTAACAGATACTGAGGCAACTGTGGGATAAAATCAAATGTCTAAGATATAATTGTATCACATAAGGAACAGAGAGAGAGGAAGTGGTAGACAAAATATTTTTTAAATAATAATACATTGAAAATGTCCCGAACTTGGTGAAATTAACATACTCAACATGTTCAGTGCTGCCCAAGTTGATATGTACAAAGAAAATCATGCCCACATAAAATAAAGCCAAACTACTGAAAACCAAATAAAAGAAAAAAAAACAACAAAAGTGCCCAAAGAAAAATGACATATTATACAAAAGGAAATGATGACTTTATTTTTTTTCCAGTCCACACCTGTTCTTTTATTATTATTATTATTATTATTATACTTTAAGTTTTAGGGTGCATATGCACAACGTGCATGTTTGTTACATATGTATACATGTGCCATGTTGGTGTGCTGTACCCATTAACTCATCATTTAGCATCAGGTATATCTCCTAATGCTATCTCTCCCCCCTTTCCCCACCCCACGTCAGTCCCTGGTGTGTGATGTTCCCCTTCCTGTGTCCATGTGCTCTCATTCTTCCATTCCCACCTATGAGTGAGAACATGCGGTGTTTGGTTTTTTGTCCTTGTGATAGTTTGCTGAGAATGATGGTTTCCAGCTTCATCCATGTCCCTACAAAGGACATGAACTCATCATTTTTTCTGGCTGCATAGTATTCCATGGTGTATATGTACCACATTTTCTTAATCCAGTCTTATCATTGTTGGACATTTGGGTTGGTTCCAAGTCTTTGCTATTGTGAATAGTGCCGCAATAAACATACGTGTGCATGTGTCTTTATATCAGCATAATTTATAATCCTTTGGGTATATACCCAGTAATGGGATTGCTGGGTCAAATGGTATTTCTAGTTCTAGATCCCTGAGGAATCGCCACAACGACTTCCACAATGGTTGAACAAGTCTACAGTCCCACCAACAGTGTAAAAGTGTTGCTATTTCTCCACATCCTCTCCAGCACCTGTTGTTTCCTGACTTTTTAATGATGGCCATTCTAACTGGTGTGAGGTGGTATCTCATTGTGGTTTTGATTTGCATTTCTCTGATGGCCAGTGATGAGCATTTTTGCATGTGTTTTTTGGCTGCATAAATGTCTTCTTTTGAGAAGGGTCTGTTCCTATCCTTTGCCCACTTTCTGATGGGGTTGTTTTTTTCTTGTAAATTTGTTTGAGTTCATTTTAGATTCTGGATATTAGCCCTTTGTCAGATGAGTATGTTGCAAAAATTTTCTCCCATTTTGTAGGCTGCCTGTTCACTCTGATGGTGGTTACTTTTCCTGTGCAGAAGCACTTTAGTTTAACTAGATCCCATTTGTCAATTTTGGCTTTTGTTGTCATTGCTTTTGGTGTTTTAGACATGAAGTCCTCGCCCATGCCTATGTCCTGAATGGTATTGCCTAGGTTTTCTTCTAGAGTTTTTATGGTTTTAGGTCTAACATGTAAGTCTTTAATCCATCTTGAATTAATTTTTGTTAAAGGTTTAAGGAAAGGATCCAGTTTCAGCCTTCTACATATAGCTAGCCAGTTTTCCCAGCACCATTTATTAAATAGGAAATCCTTTCCCCATTTCTTCTTTTTCTCAGGTTTGTCAAAGATCTGATAGTTGTAGATATGTGGCATTATTTCTGAGGGCTCTGTTCTGTTCCATTGTTCTATATCTCTGTTTTGGTACCAATACCATGCTGTTTTGGTTACTGTAGTCTTGTAGTATAGTTTGAAGTCAGGTAGCGTGATGCCTCCAGCTTTGTTCTTTTGGCTTAGGATTGACTTGGCAATGCGGGCTCTTTTTTGGTTCCATATGAACTTTAAAGTAGTTTTTTCCAATTCCGTGAAGAAAGTCATTGGTAGCTTGATGGGGATGGCATTGAATCTATAAATTACCTTGGGCAGTATGGCCATTTTCACGATATTGATTCTTCCTACCCATGAACATGGAATGTTCTTCCATTTGTTTGTATCCTCTTTTATTTCATTGAGCAGTGGGTCGTAGTTCTCCTTGAAGAGATCCTTCACATTCCTTGTAAGTTGGATTCCTAGGTATTTTATTCTCTTTGTAGCAATTGTGAATGGGAGTTCACTCATGATTTGGCTCTCTGTTTTTCTGTTATTAGTGTATGAGAATGCTTGTGTCTAACATTTAACTCTTTAATCCATCTTGAATTAATTTTTGTATAAGGTGTAAGGAAGGGATGCAGTTTCAGCTTTCTACATATGGCTAGCCAGTTTTCCCAGCACCATTTATTAAATAGGGAATCCTTTCCCCATTTCTTGTTTTTGTCAGGTTTGTCAAAGATCAGATAGTTGTAGATATGCGGCATCATATCTGAGGGCTCTGTTCTGTTCCATTGATCTATGTCTCTGTTGTGGTACCAGTACCATGCTGTTTTGGTTACTGTAGCCTTGTAGTATAGTTTGAAGTCAGGTAGCGTGATGCCTCCAGCTTTGTTCTTTTGGCTTAGGATTGACTTGGCGATGCGGGCTCTTTTTTGGTTCCATATGAACTTTAAAGTAGTTTTTTCCAATTCTGTGAAGAAAGTCATTGGTAGCTTGATGGGGATGGCATTGAATCTATAAATTACCTTGGGCAGTATGGCCATTTTCACGATATTGATTCTTCCAACCCATGAGCATGGTAGAATGGCCATCATTAAAAAAGCAGGAAACAACAGGTGCTGGAGAGGATGTGGAGAAATAGGAACACTTTTACACTGTTGGTGGGACTGTAAACTGGTTCAACCATTGTGGAAGTCAGTGTGGCGATTCCTCAGGGATCTAGAACTAGAAATACCATTTGACCCAGCCATCCCATTACTGGGTATATACCCAAAGGACTATAAATCATGCTGCTATAAAGACACATGCACACGTATGTTTATTGCGGCACTATTCACAATAGCAAAGAGTTGGAACCAACCCAAATGTCCAACAACGATAGACTGGATTAAGAAAATGTGGCACATATACACCATGGAATACTATGCAGCCATAAAAAATGATGAGTTCGTGTCCTTTGTAGGGACATGGATGAAACTGGAAAACATCATTCTCAGTAAACTATTGCAAGGACAAAAAACCAAACACCGCATGCTCTCACTCATAGGTGGGAATTGAACAATGAGAACTCATGGACACAGGAAGGGGAACATCACACTCTGGGGACTGTTGTGGGGTGGGGGGAGGGGGGAGGGACAGCATTAGGAGATATACCTAATGCTAAATGACAAGTTAATGGGTACAGGAAATCAACATGGCACATGGATACATATGTAACAAACCTGCACATTGTGCACATGTACCCTAAAACCTAAATTATAATAATAATAAAAAAAAGAATGCTTGTGATTTTTGCACATTGATTTTGTATCCTGAGACTTTGCTGAAGTTGCTTATCAGCTTAAGGAGATTTTGGGCTGAGATGATGGGGTTTTCTAGATATACAATCATGTCATCTGCAAACAGGGACAATTTGACTTCCTCTTTTCCTAACTGAATGCCCTTTATTCCCTTCTGCTGTCTGATTGCCCTGGCCAGAACTTCCAACACTATGTTAAATAGGAGTGATGAGAGAGGGCAACCCTGTCTTGTGCCAGTTTTCAAAGGGAATGCTTCCAGTTTTTGCCCATTCAGTATGATATTGGCTGTGGGTTTGTCACAGATAGCTCTTACTATTTTGAAATACATCCCATCAATACCTAATTTATTGAGAGTCTTTAGCATGAAGTGTTGTTGAATTTTGTCAAAGGCCTTTTCAGCATCTATTGAGATAATCATGTGGTTTTTGTCTTTGGTTCTGTTTATATGCTGGATTACTTTTATTAATTTTCGTATGTTGAACCAGCCTTGCATCCCAGGGATGCAGCCCACTTGATAATGGTGGATAAGCTTTCTGATGTGTTGCTGGATTTGGTTTGCCAGTATTTTATTGAGGATTTTTGCATCAATGTTCATCAAGGATATTGGTCTAAAATTCTCTGTTTTGGTTGTGTCTCTGCCAGGCTTTGGTATCAGCATGATGCTGGCCTCATAAAATGAGATAGGGAGGATTCCCTCTTTTTCTATTGATTGGAATAGTTACAGAAGGAATGGTACCAGCTCCTCCTTCTACATCTGGTAGAATTCGGCTGTGAATCCATCTGGTCCTGGACTTTTTTGATTGGTTAAGCTACTAATTATTGTCTCAATTTCAGAGCTTGTTGCTGGTCTATTCAGAGATTCAACTTCTTCCTGGTTTAGTCTTGGGAGAGTGTAGTATGTGTTGAGGAATTTATCCATTTCTTCTAGATTTTCTAGTTTATTTGCATAGAGGTGTTTATAGTATTCTCTGATGGTAGATTGTATTTATGTGGGATCGGTGGTGATATCCCCTTTGTCATTTTTTTATTGCATCTATTTCATTCTTCTCTCTTTTCTTCTTTATTAGTCTTGCTAGCAGTCTATCAATTTTGTTGATCTTTTCAAAAAATCAGCTCCTGGATTCATTGATTTTTTGAAGGGTTTTTTTGTGTCTCTATTTCCTTCAGTTCTGCTCTGATCTTAGTTATTTCTTGCCTTCTGCTAGCTTTTGAATGTGTTTACTCTTGCTTCTCTAGTTCTTTTAATTGTGATGTTAGGATGTCAATTTTAGATCTTTCCTGCTTTCTCTTGTGGGCATTTAGTGCTATAAATTTCCCTCTACACACTGCTTTGAATGTGTCCCAGAGATTCTGGTATGTTGTGTCTTTGTTCTCGTTGGTTTCAAAGAACATCTTTATTTCTGCCTTCATTTCGTTATGTACCCAGTAGTCATTTAGGAGCAGGTTGTTCAGTTTCCATGTAGTTGAGCGGTTTTGAGTGAGTTTCTTAATCCTGAGTTCTAGTTTGATTGCACTGTGGTCTGAGAGACAGTTTGTTATAATTTCTGTTCTTTTACATTTGCTGAGGAGTGCTTTACTTCCAACTATGTGGTCAATTTTGGAATAGGTGTGGTGCTGAAAAGAATGTATATTCTGTTGATTTGGGATGGAGCGTTCTGTAGCTGTCTATTAGGTCCACTTGATGCAGAGCTGAGTTCAATTCCTGGATATCCTTGTTAACTTTCTGTCTCGTTGATCTGTCTAATGTTGATAGTCGGGTGTTAAAGTCTCCCCTTATTATTGTGTGGGAGTCTAAGTATCTTTGTAGGTCACCAAGGACTTGCTTTATGAATCTGGGTGCTCCTGTACTGGGTGCATATATATTTAGGATAGTTACTTCTTCTTGTTGAATTGATCCCTTTACCATTATGTAATGGCCTTCTTTGTCTCTTTTGATCCTTGTTGGTTTAAAGTCTGTTTTATCCGAGACTAGGATTGCAACCCTTGCCTTTTTTTGTTTTCCACTTGCTTGGTAGATCTTCCTCCATCCCTTTATTTTCAGCCTGTGTGTGTCTCTGCATGTGAGATGGGTTTCCTGAATACAGCACTCTGATGGGTCTTGACTCTCTATCCAATTTGCCAGTCTGTGTCTTTTAATTGGAGCATTTAGCCCATTTACATTTAAGGTTAGTATTGTTATGTGTGAATTTGATCCTGTCATTATGATGTTAGCTGGTTATTTTGCTCGTTAGTTGATGCAGTTTCTTCCCAGCCTTGATGGTCTTTACAATTTGGCATGTTTTTGCAGTGGCTGGTACCGGTTGTTTCTTTCCATCTTTAGTGCTTCTTTCAGGAGCTCTTTTAGGGAAGGCCTGGTGGTGACAAAATCTCTCAGCATTTGCTTGTCTGTAAAGGATTTTATTTCTCCTTCACTTATGAAGCTTAGTTTGGCTGGATATGAAATTCTGGGTTGAAAATTCTTTTCTTTAAGAATGTTGAATATTGGCCCCCATTCTCTTCTGCCTTGTAGAGTTTCTGCTGAGAGATCCGCCGTTAGTCTGATGGGCTTCCCTTTGTGGGTAACCCAACCTTTCTTTCTGGCTGCCCTTAACATTTTTGCCTTCATTTCAACTTTGATGAATCTGACAATTATATGTCTTGGAGTTGCTGTTCTCGAGGAGTATCTTTGTGGCATTCTCTGTATTTCCTGAATTTGAATGTTGGTTTGCCTTGCTAGATTGGGTAAGTTCTCCTGGATAATACCCTGCAGAGTGTTTTCCAACTTGGTTCCATTCTCCCCGTTACTTTCGGGTACACCAATCAGATGTAGATTTGGGCTTTTCACATAGTCCCATATTTCTTGGAGGCTTTGTTCATTTCTTTTTATTCTTTTTTCTCTAAACTTCTCTTCATGCTTCATTTCATTCATTTCATCTTCCATCACTGATACCCTTTCTTCCGGTTGATCGCGCTGGTTACTGAGGCTTGTGCATTCGTCACATAGTTCTCGTGCCAAGGTTTTCAGCTCCATCAGGCCCTTTAAGGACTTCTCTGCATTGGTTATTCTAGTTATCCATTCGTCTAATTTTTTTTCAAGGTTTTTAACTTCTTTGCCATGGGTTCGAACTTCCTCCTTCAGCTCGGAGTAGTTTGATCTTCTGAAGCCTTCCTCTCTCAACTCATCAAAGTCATTCTCCGTCCAGCTTTGTTCCATTGCTGGTGAGGAGCTGCATTTCTTTGGAGGAGGGGAGGCGCTCTGATTTTTAGAGTTTCCAGTTTTTCTGCTCTGTTTTTTCCCCATCTTTGTGGTTTTACCTACCTTTGGTCTTTGATGATGGTGACGTACAGATGGAGTTTTGGTGTGGATGTCCTTTCTGTTTGTTAGTTTTCCTTCTAACAGTCAGGACCCTCAACTGCAGGTCTGTTGGAGTTTACTGGAGGTCCACTCCAGACCTTGTTTGCCTGAGTATCAGCAGCAGTGGCTGCAGAACAGCGGATATTGGTGAACCACAAATGCTGCTGCCTGATCATTCCTCTGGAAGTTTTGTCTCAGAGAAGTACCTGGCCGTGTGAGGTGTCAGTCTGCCCCTACTAGGGGGTGCCTCCCAGTTAGGCTACTCGCGGGTCAGGGACCCACTTGAGGAGGCAGTCTGCCTGTTCTCAGATCTCAAGCTGTGTGCTGGGAGAACCACTACTCTCTTCAAAGTAGTCAGACAGGGACATTTAAGTCTGCAGAGGTTATTGCTGTCCTTTGTTTGTCTGTGCCCTGCCCCCAGAGGTGGAGCCTACAAAGACAGACAGGCCTCCTTCCGCTGTGGTGGGCTCCATCCCAGCCGCTTTGTTTACCTACTCAAGCCTGAGCAATGGCGGGCACCCCTCCCCAGCCTGTCTGCCGCCTTGCAGTTTAATCTCAGACTGCTGTGCTAGCAATGAGCAAGGCTCCGTGGGCATAGGACCCTCTGAGCCACGTGTGGGATATAATCTCCTGGTGTGCCATTTGTGAAGCCTGTTGGAAAAGCGCAGTATTAGGGTGGGAGTGACCCAATTTTCCAGGTGCCATCTGTCACCCCTTTCTTTGACTACGAAAGGGAATTCCCTGACCCCTTGTGCTTCCCAGGTGAGGTGATGCCTCGCCCTGCTTCGGCTCACGCACAGTGCGCTGCATCCACTGTCCTGCACCCTCTGTCCAGCACTCCCCAGTGAGATGAACCTGGTACCTCAGTTGGAAGTGCAGAAATCACCCATCTTCTGCGTCACTCACACTGGGAGCTGTAGACTGGAGCTGTTCCTATTCGGCCATCTTGGCTCCATCCCCGGAAATGATGATTTTAAAAATTGCTTCTCAGCAGAAAAAAATGAAAGCCAAGCAAAAATAGAAAAAATATCTTTACAGAATAAATGCCCCTTTTCTGTAACAAAGTTATTTTAAGAAACAAAAGAAATCCCTAAATCTACATTTTATTCTCATTGAAATTTGAGAGAACATAGCATCTATAAAACAAAAGCACATGATAATGGCAACAAAAGTAAACCTTACAACAACTGCACAAGAGATTTCAATACATGACTAATGAGCTGCTGAGGAAACACGTCCATAAACAGGCACAGAAATGCAATAAACCATGGGATGGGACTAAGTAACTTCAGAGAGGAAGTTGAACAATCCAAAGATGTAGCCCCTACTAAAGCAGAACTAGAGGGATAAACAGAAAATAATTAGTAAGAAAACATTAAGACCCTGATAGTGTTCTCTGACTGATGCAATTAGAACCCTAAATTAGGATCCCCTGAGATTTTTAAAGAAAGCAAACATGACTTTTTTAACTTAAAAGTTCAAGAGGAAGTGAAAGAGAAAGGTTGCTTACTTTTGAGAATAAGTTTAGAAATCTTGTAAATTAAATGGAAGACATATCTCATACCACAGAACAAACATACACGTAGAAGCCATGATGAAAAAGATAGAAGACTTAAAACAGTCAATCTAGAAATCATAATTTTCAAATACAAGTCTCAGCGGGATAAAAGGAAGAAGGAAGTTAAATGATGACGAAAGAAATAAGAAAACTCCCTTGATATAGATAAAACATTTGGGATATGATAAAAATTTCTACGTTTCAATGAGAAACAAGAGCAAGAAGTAAGAAGTCTAGGTACCAGACAACATCAAACTACTATACTTGCTGGAACCATCAACTCAAACTTCACGAGATAAAAATGATATTCTACCTTGTTTAAGCCATTGAATTATATGGGGTCTCTTTTATAGCAGCCTAGTCTATATTCTAACAAATAAAGATAGAAAATTAAAATAATGAAACAAATCTAGACTTAATTGAATTTTATACACAGGGAGAGAGAAAATATATACCCCACTGTGGTTGACTACAAATGGCCATAAATTCTTCCCAGTAGCTCCCATAAAAAGGTACAATCTATTTCTTCACTTCTTGAAACTCAGTTGGCATAATTCTTGTTTGGGCCAAGAGGATACAACACAAATGACATTATGAGTGATGTGAGCTGAGGCCTCCAGATATCTTTCAGCTTTGTTCTGATCTCTTGCTACTAGGAATCCTTCTTTAAACTACCCAGAGCTACCATCCTGGAGGATAAGAGACTAGAAAGAAGTCCTACCTCTCCCAGATGTCCCAGCTGGAATGTCAGACATAGGAATAAAACTTACCTTGCACATCCAAACTAAGCTGAGCTGCCCAGCAACTATAAGAAATAATGATTCTACTGTTTTAAGTTACTACATTTTGGAATAATTTGTTATTTAGGAAAAGCTAACTGGTATACCTAGCAGTAGAAAATGTGTATTATTTTATGTCATTAGAACACTTACAAAAATTGAATATTGTACTGGATTATTTCCATAAATGGCTACCAACAATTTTCTCTCACCCTATATATGCATGCTACTGTTACCTCTGAATATGGACTGGCCTTATGACTTCCTTACAGAATGTGTCCTCTCCTTAAAAAGTTAAAAATAGGACAAGCACAATGGCTTATGCCTGTAATCCTAGCACTTTGGGAGGCCAAGCCAGGCAGATCATGAGGTCAAGAGATCGAGACCATCCTGGCCAAAATGGTGAAACCCTGCCTCTACTAAAAATACAAAAATTAGCTGGGTGTGGTGGCGACTGCCTGTAGTCCCATCTACTCAGGAAGCTGAGGCAGGAGAATCACTTGAACCCGGGAGGCAGAGGTTGCAGTGGGCCGAGATCGCACCATTGCACTCCAGCCTGGCCACACAGCAAGACTCCGTCTCAAAAAAAAAAAAATTAAAAATAGAACTAACATATAATCCAGTAATCTTACTGTTAGGTATATACAAAAAAAGGAAATCAGTATATTAAAAAGATACCTGCACTCCCATGTTTATTGCACCACAATTCAAAATAACTATGATTTAGAAGCAGTGTAAGTGTCCATCAACAGACAAATGAATAAAGAAAATGTAGTACATATACATAATGGAGTACTATTCAGCCATAAAAAAGAATGAGATCCTGTCATTTGCAACCGGAGGTCACTACGTTAAGTGAAATAAGCCAGGCACAGAAAGACAAACTTCACATGTTCTCACTTATTTGTGGGAGCTAAAAATCAAAACAATTAAACTCATGGAGATAGAGCGCAGAATGATGGTTATCAGAGGCTGCAAATAGTAGTAGGGGGTGGAGTGCAGTGGCAATGGTTAATGAGTACAAAAGTATAATTAGAATGAGTAAGATCTAGTATTTGATAGCACAATAGGGCAACTACAGTCAACGATCATTTATTGTACATTTAAAAGAAACTTAAAACGGACCCACAGACCCTCTGAAGGAAGCAGACAGCTCCGCAGGACCTGGGAGACACCCCAAATACTGTAAGTGCCCCAACTGCGGAAGCAGGAAAGGGAGACTCTCCTCTCCTGAACACACACTCTCCACTGGAGAAACAGAAGGTCTGTTCATGGGAAAAGTTTCCGACCTTACTTGGAGCTGAGTCCATTTAGAGAGCCAAGTGAAATATAAGAGTAGAAGCAGCAGCAGAAAAGCCCTGGGAGCTCACTGGGTCCCAAAGCAGGCCACTCCTGCCTGGAACCACAGGGATCCATTGGGAGGACAGACAGACAAGCAGGGGGTAAAACTCCCAAGGGAAAAGGAAATCTCTAGCTGAACTTTGTAACAATTTGAACAGGGCAAGAAACCTCCTGGCCAGAACTTAGAGGAGGGCACAAATCTGGTGTGCAGACTCCATAGGTCAGGGAAGAACCACGCCCTTTTCTTTCGCAGCTGTGAGGCGGGTAGCTTGGGGCAAGTTTTCAAGCCCAACTCGCCGACCATCTGGAAACAGACTTGGAGCTATTGCGGGGGAGGTTGGGAGCAACACAGGCCCTTTATTTTGAGTGGGAGATGGGTGAGCCCTGTGACTGCCCACTTGGCCCGACAACTCTGACAACCTGCATGACTCAGCAGAGGCAGCCATAACTCTCCTAGGTACACAACTCCAGTGACCTGGGAATCTCACCCCCATTCCCCACAGCAGCCACAGCAAGACCCACCCAAGGAGTCTGACCTCAGCCACACCTAGCCCTGCCCCCACCTTATGGTCCTTCCCTACCCACCCTGGTAGGGGAAGACAAAGGGCACATAATCTTGGGAGTTCTAGGGCCACACCCACTGCCCCTTCCTCTCCATACTACCACAGCTGATGCTCTCTGGAAAGTGCCACCTCTCAGCAGGAGGCCAACCAGCACAAAAATAGGGCATTAAACCACCATATCACAGGACTCTGTGCAGACAACCCCCAATACCAGCCCAGAGCCAGGTAGACTCACTGGGTAGCTAGACCCAGAAGAGAGACAACAATCACTGCAGTTTGGCTCACAGGAAGCCACATCCATAAGAAAAGGGGGAGAGTACTACATCAAGGGAACACCCCATGGGACAAAAGAATTTGAACAACAGCCTTCAGCCCTAGACCTTCCCTAAGACAGAGCCTATCCAAATGAGAAGGAACCAGAAAACCAATCCTGGAAATATGACAAAACAAGGCTCTTTAACATTCCCTGCAAAAATCATAATACTTCATTAGCAATGTACCCAAACCAAGAAGAAATCCCGGCTTTACCTGAAAAAGAATTCCAGAGGTTAGTTATTAAGGGAGGCACCAGAGAAAGGTGAAGCTCAATGCAAGGAAATCCAAAAAATGATACAAGTGAAGGGCGAAATATTCAAGAAAATAGAAAGCTTAAAGAAAAAAATAACAATTCAGGAAACTCTGGACACACTTTTAGAAATATGAAATGCTCTGGAAAGTCTCAGCAATAGAATTGAACAAGTAGAAGAAAGAAATTCAGAGCTCAAAGACACAGTCTTCAAATTAACCCAATTCAACAAAGACAAAAAAAAAGAATAAAAAAGAAAACAAAGACTCCAAGAAATCTGAGATTATGTTAAATGACCAAACCTAAGAATAAACGATTTTCCTGAGGAAGAAGAGAATTCTAAAATCTTGGAAAAAATATTTGGAGGAATCATCAAGGAAAACTTCCCCGGCCTTGCTAAAGATCTAGACATCTAAATACAAGAAGCACAAGGAACACCTGGGAAATTCATCACAAAAAGATCTTCACCTGGGCACATTGTCATCAGGTTATCCGAAGTCAAGACGAAGGAAAGAATCTTAAGAGCTGTGAGACAGAAGAGCCAAGTAACCTATAAAGGAAAACCTATCAGATTAACAGCAGATTTCTCAGCAGAAACCCTACAAGCTAGAAGGGATTGGGGCCCGATCTTCAGCCTCCTTAAACAAAACAATCATCAGCCAAGAATTTTGTATCTAGTGAAACTAAGCATTATATATGAAGGAGAGATACAGTCTTTTTCAGACAAACAAATGGTGAGAGAATTCGCCATTACCAAGCCACCACTATAACAACTGCTAAAAGGAGCTCTGAATCTTGAAACAAATCCTGGAAATACATCAAAACAGAACCTCTTTAAAGCATAAATTCACACAGGATCTATAAAACAAAAATACAAGTTAAAAAACAAAAGCAAAAAACAAATAAACAAAAACCCAAAGTACACAGGCGACAAAGAGCACAATGAATGCAACGGTACCTCACATTTCATTACTAACATTGGATTAAATGCTCCACTTAAAGACACAGAACTGCAGAATGGATAAGAACTCACTAACCAACCATCTGATGCCTTCAGGAGACTTGCTAACACATAAGGACTCACATAAGCTTAAAGTAAAGGGGTGGAAAAAGGCATTCCATGCAAATGGACACCAAAAGCAAGCAGGGGTAGCTATTCTTACATCAGACAAACAAACTTTAAAGCAACAGCAGCCAAAAGAGACAAAGAAGGACATTTTGTAATGGTAAAAGGCCTTGTCCAAAAGGAAAGTATCACAATCCTAAACATATATGCACCTAACACTGGAGGTCCCAAATTTATAAAACAATTACTAATAGACCTAAGAAATGAGATAGACAGCAACACAATAATAGTGGAGGACTTAAGTACTCCACTGACAGTACAAGACAGGCCATCAAGACAGAAAGTCAACAAACGGTGGATTTAAACTATACCTTAGAACAAATAGACTTAACAGATGTATACAGAACATTTCATCCAACAACTACAGAATACACATTCTATTCAACAGCACATGGAACTTTCTCCAGGATAGACCATATGATAGGCCATAAAATAAGCCTCAATAAATTTAAGAAAATTGACAGTATATCAAGCACTCTGTCAGACCACAGTGGAATAAAATTGGATATCAACTCCAAAAGGAACCTTGAAAACCATGCAAATACATGGAAATTAAATAACCTGCTCCTGAATGAGCATTGGGTCAAAAACAAAATCAAGATGGAAATTTAAAAATTCTTCGAACTGAATGACAATAATGACACAACCTACCAAAACCTGTGGGATACAGCAAAGGCAGTGCTAAGAGGAAAGTTCATAGCCCTAAAAGTGTACGTCAAAAACACTGAAAAAGCACAAACTGACACTCTAAGGTCACACCTCAAGGAACTAGAGAAACAAGAACAAACCAAACCCAAACCCAGCAGAAGAAAGGAAACAACCAAGATCAGAGCAGAACTAAGTGAAACTGAAACAAAAATAATACAAAAGATAAATGAAACAAAAAGCTGATTCTTTGAAAAGATAAATAAAACTGATCGACCATTAGCAAGATTAAATGAGAAAAGAAGAGAGAAAATCCAAAAAACCTCACTAAGAAATAAAACAGGAGATATTACAACTGACACCACTGAAATACAAAAGGTAATTCAAGGCTACCATGAACACTTTTATGCACATAAACTAGAAAACCTAGAAGAGATGGATAAATTCCTGGAAAAATACAACCCTCCTAGCTTAAATCAGGAAGAATTAGACCAGTAACAAGCAGTGAGTTGAAACGGTAATTTTAAAATTACCAACAAAAAAAAAAGGCCAGGACCAGATGGATTCACACCAGAATTCTACCAGACATTCAAAGAAGAATTGGTACCAATCCTTTTGACACTATTCCATAAGATAGAGAAAGAAGGAACCCTCCCTAATTCATTCTATGAAGCCAGCATCACCCTAATACCCAAAACAGGTAAAGACATAACTAAAAAAGAAAACTACAGACCAATATCCCTGATGAACATGGATGCTAAAATCCTTAACAAAATACTAGCTAACTGAATCCAACAATATATCAAAAAGATAATCCACCATGATCAACTGGGTTTCATACCAGGGATGCGGGGATGGTTTAACATACCTAAGTCAATAAATGTGATACATAACATAAAAAAAATTAAAAACAAAAATCACATGATCATCTCAGTAGATGCAGAAAAAGCATCCAACAAAATCCAGCATCCCTTAAAACTCTCAGCAAAACGGCATACAAGGGACATACCTTAATGTAATAAAAGCCATCTATGACAACCCAATGCCAACATAATACTGAATGGGGAAAAGTTGAAAGCATTCCCTCTGAGAACTGGAACAAGACAAGGATGCCCATTCTCACCACTCCTCCTCAACATAGTACTGAAAGTCCTAGCAAGAGCTATCAGACAAGAGAAAGAAATAAAAGGCACCCAAATTGGTAAAAAGTAGTCAAACTGTCACTGTTTGCTCACAATCATTTACCTTGAAAACCCTAAAGACACCTCCAGAAAGCTCCTAGAACTGATAAAAGAATTCAGCAAAGTTTCTGGATACAAGATTAATGTACACAAATCAGTAACTCTTCTACACACCAACAGCAACCAAGTGGAAAATCAAATCAAGTACTCAACTCCCTTTACAATAGCTGAAAAAAAAAAAAAAATAAAACTTAAGAATATACCTAGCCAAGGAGTTGAAAGACATCTACAAGGAAAACTACGAAACATTGCTGAAATAAATCTTAGACAACACAAACATATGGAAACACATCCCATGCTCATGGATGGGTGGAATCAATATTGTGAAAATGACCATACTGCCAAAAGCAATCTACAAATTCAATACAATCCCCATTAAAATACCACCATCATTCTTCACAGAACTAGAAAAAACAATCCTAAAATTCATATGGAACCAAAAAAAGAGCCCCCATAGCCAAAGTAAGACTAAGCAAAAAGAAGAAATCTGAAGGAATCACACTACCTGATTTCAAACTATACTATAAGGCCATAGTCACCAAAACAGCATGGTACTGGTATAAAAACAGGCACACAGACCAATGGAACAGAAAAGAGAACCCAGAAATAAACCCAAATACTTACAGCCAATTGATCTTTGACAAAGCAAACAAAAACATAAAGTGGGGAAAGGACACCCTATTCAACAAATGGTGCTGGGATAATTGGCTAACCACATGTAGGAGGATGAAACAGGATCCTCATCTCTCACCTTATACATAAATCAACTCAAGGTGGGTTAAGGACTTAAACCTAAGACCTAAAACTATAAAAATTCTAGAAGATAACATTGGAAAATCCCTTCTAGACATTGGCTTAGGCAAGGATTTCATGACCAAGAACCCAAAAGCAAATGCAATAAAAATGAAAATAAATATCTGGGACCTAATTAAACTAAAAAGCTTTTGCAAGGCAAAAGGAACAATCAGCAGAGTAATCAGACAACCCACAGAGTGGAAGAAAATCTTCACAATCTATACATCTGACAAAGGACTAACACCTAAAATCTACAATGAACTCAAACAAATCAATAAGAAAAAAACAAAGTATCCTATCAAAAAGTGGGCTAAGGATATGAATAGACAACTCTCAAAAGAAGATATAAAAATGGCTAACAAACATATGAAAAAATGCTCAACATCACGAATGATCAGGGAAATGGAAGTCAAAACCACAATGCTATACCACCTTGCTCCTGCACGAATGCCCATAATCAAAAAATCAAAAAACAGTAGATGTTGGTGTGGATGCGGTGATCAGAGAACACTTCTACACTGCTGGTGGGAATGCAAACTAGTACAGCCACTATGGAAAACAGTGTAGAGATTCCTTAAAGAACTAACAGTAGAACTACCATTTGATCCAGCAGTCCCACTACTGGGTATCTACCCAGAGAAAATGAAGTCATTATTCAAAAAAGATACTTGCACACGAATGTTTATAGCAGCACAATTCACAATTGCAAAATCATGGAACCAACCCAAATGCCCATCAATCAACAAGTGGATAAAGAAGCTGTGGTATATTTATATGATGGAATACTACTCAGCCATAAAAAGGAATGAATTAATAGCATTTGCAGTGACCTGGATGAGACTGGAGACTATTATTCTAAGTGATGTAACTCAGGAATGGAAAACTAAACATCAGATGTTCTCACTGTAGGATATAATAAATTCCTCTTCAAAGGTTTTAGCCTGTAAATTGTTAAGTACAATGATTTCTAAGATCCTCTCCAAAGAATCAATGTATCAGGATGTTCATCTCCCCTGTTCTTTGTCCTCCATTTTAAAGTTTAACTTCTTCATTCTCCTCGCCCCTAGTTTCAGTAAACAACCTTTTCCACCAGTTCTAATCAGTAGTTTACATACGTTTCCCTGGTCACCTGCTATGTCTTGAGTCACCCCTGGTCACCTGCTCCGTCCTGAGTCACCCTGGTCACCTGCTCTGATCTGAATTATCTGTTCTGTAACTGCCCTTCCTGCCCAACTACTCACTCCACCACTCCAGTTCATACCCCTGCTCTCTTTAAAATAGCCAATTGGAATTAGCTTAGACTGTGCGGTCCAACCCTAGCCAATAGGGGAATGACACAGCAGTAGGGGCTACCTGCACCAGGAATAAGAACCCTTCCCCTATCTTGTTCAGGTGTGCTCCTGCCATTGCTCCATCCGCAAGTCACACCCTTCCATAGAAGTAAAATTACCTTGCTGAGAAAATTAAATTTATGTTCGAGTGCTGTTTCTTTGGCGGCACCAAATATTTATTTATAACATCACTGATATGTGGGAGGTAAGCTGTGAGGATGCAAATACATAGGAATGATACAATAGACTTTGGGAACTTGAGGGCAAGAGTGGGAGGTGGGCGAGGGATAAAAGACTACAAATATGGTGCAGTGTATACTGCTTGGATGATGGGTGCACCAAAATCTCACAAATCACCACTAAAGAACTTACTCATGTAACCAAATACCACCTGTACCCCAATAACTTATGGAAAAATAAATTTAAAAATAAATAAATAATAAAAACAACTAAGAAAGTATAATTGGATTATCTATAACACAAAGAAATGAAAAGTGCTCGAGGAGATGGATACTCATTTACCCTGATGTGATTATTATGCATTGTATGCTTGTATCAAAATGTCTCATGTATCCCATAAATATATACACCTACTATGTACCCACAGAAATAAAAATAAATTTTTTTAAATCAAATAAGATGGCAGGCAAAAATCTAAAATAATCCCATGACCTTCACCCCTACGGTCATGCTATATATAATAATCCAGCCCCTCTGAGTGTGGGTGGGACCTGTGACTTGCTTCTGGCCAACAGAATATGGCAAAGTGATGGGATGCCACTCCCTTTATTAGGTTCATTATATAGCAAGAGTGAGAGGATGTCACTCCTATGATCAAGTTACATTATATTAGAACTCTGTCTTAGCAGACGAGAGAGACTCTTGTGAGCTAGCCAGGTGTGGTGGCTTATGCCTATAATCCCAAAAATTTGAGAGGCTGAGGCAGGAGGATGATTTGCGGCCAGGAATCCAAGACCAGCCTGGGCAACAGAGCAAGAGCTTGGTGTTATAAAAAACTTAAAAAACATAAAACTTAGCAGGGTGTGATGGTGCATGCCTGTAGTCCTAGACACCTGGGAGGGTGAGGCGGGAGGATGGCTTGAGCCCAGGAGTTCAGGCTGCAGTGAGCTAGGGTCATGCCAGTGCACTCCAACCTGGATGACAGGGTGAGACCCTGTAGAAGAAAGAAGGAAGAGGAGGAGGAGGAAGACGAAGAGGAAGAGGAAGAGGAGGAGGAAAGGTGCTATGATATGAACAATCTATGGAAAAGGCCATGTGGCAGGAAACTGCAGACTGTCCCTAGAAGCTAAGTGCTTCAGTCCTAAACTGCAAGGAACTGAAGTTTATCACATCCACTTGAGCTTGGAAGAGGATTCTCAAGATATATAATGGAATGGAGCCCAGCCAACACTTTGATAATAGCCTGGTGAGCATAAGTTGATTACAGCATAGGACACAGCTAAGCCATGCTCAGATGCCTAACCCACTGAAACTATGAGATAAGATAAATTGTTTAAGCTGCCAAATTTGTGGTAACTTGCAATGCAGCAATAGAAAACTAATGCTACAAAATAGTACATTTTATATTCACTATTTTATGTGGTACTCTCGTTTTTTACAGAATTTATGTTATCTAGTTCTTGGGTCATTCAGGTATATACATACTTGTACACTTGCACATACTTATACACTTAACTCGAGCCATTCACTGAAATGGGTGATATAATGCTAGACGGTTGTTAAGAAATTAACATGTAGCTGTCTCTACCCCATCTTCCCAGTTTGGGAAAGAATCATTAGATAAAACAAAGGCTCTGCCTTTTCTGATACCACACTCCACAGATATTTTCTCACATCTTTTTAAACATTTTGCAATAACATGTTATTTATAGGAAGTTTACAGGGTACGCAATGATTAAAATTTTTAAGTGACTTGATAGTTGCAAAAGAAGGATAATATTTAAGGTCAGTGAGTAGCAAGACAATCTAAAGTTTCTGTAATATCTGATACTCTGTTAATTATAGAGCAAAGATTCCCTTACAGAATCCTTTCATGAACAGCATGCTAGAGTCTATCCCTAGTGGTTATAGCATTTGCTATGTTTTTCAGGAGACAGTTATGCCAGGGTGATTTGAATGGATAAATGTGCTGTTTTGCCTGCTTGTAGAATTCAGCCCAGTCTTTGGTCCCTCTCTCTCTCCCTCCTCCACCTCTCCCTCTCTCTTCTTCTGCACCAGAGTCTAAGGCTGCCCCACCAACATGTGTCATTTTTTCCAGAGGCTACATTTTTTTTTTTTTTTTGAGACAGAGTTTTGCTCTGTTGCCCAGGCTGGCGTGCAGTGGTGTGGTCTCGGCTCACTGCAGCCTCGGCCTCCCGGGTTCACACGAGTCTTCTGCCTCAGTCTCCGGAGTGGCTGGGACTGCAGGCACGTGCCACCATGCCCAGCTAATTTTTGTATTTCTGGTAGAGACAGGGTTTTGCCATGTTGGCCAGGCTAGTCTCAAACTCCTGACCTCAAGTGATCTGCCCGCCTCGGCCTCCCAATGTGCTGGTATTACAGGCATGAGCCACCGCGTCCTGCCTAGACATATCAAATTTGACAGGTATTGTGTACCCTTTGGATCTTTAGGAATTAATTTTTGCCTCTGTCACTCAGCTTTGCATATTTTGAAATGGAGATAAGTATAGGGAGGTCATGGAAGGAAAATTGCCAGAATTCTCAAACCATGTAACACTCATTGAGAATTCCAGATTCATTATATCTAAAGGGCAAGTGAAGGAAACAGTATTGTGAACTGGGTATAACTCCTTGGTTCTTAACTAGTACACTCTTAATTTGTGAGACCAAAATGTTGATAAACAATAATTTAAGATTGTACAGTACTCTAAACATCTGCAAAGGTCTAGATATTGTCAGTATCACTAGTTTTTATTTCTGCCAGTAGCTCCCTTTTAGGTTACATTGTTGTCCTCTTTCCAGTGTGGCATCTGTCATTGGTTTTTTACTATGGCAAGTTCATTAAAAAGCTTGCTCCACTGTCGTCTTCAAGTAATGCCCATAAGGAGATGGAAGATATCTGATACAATTAAGGCTTTAGCTTCTAGGCAAGAGAAATAACATTGCATTAAATTCCAAGTTTCTTTCTGCTAGACTTGAATGTGTCTAGCCACTCTAATTTATGGGGACTTTTGGTTTTTTTCCTATTGTACTTTGTATGTAGAATTGTTTTGAAATATTAAGCATATTTGCTTTGAATTTGAACTCTTTGTTAATTTTGTATTTATCCTTTGAATAAAATATAAATCCAAAAAAAGAAATTAACATGTAGCAAAAGAAAAAAGAATATTTAAAAGCCAAAATGTAATAACAGGTTACCTGTATTCCTTTGATTGGATGACACAAACCAGAGTGAGATATAGAGTTGACAATTTCTGAAGAAGTTTTTCATTGCATCTTAAAACGTGTATACTTTTTTTTTTAATTCTCCAGGTGGCCATTTATTTATAGTCATAGGAGGGCATAAGTTGTAGAAGATTTTTAGAGTATAGATTTTTAAATCAGCCTCAGCTAGTTAAATAATTTCCTTTTTTTATTTTTTTAATATTTCTTTTTTTATTATTATTTTTTATTATTATACTTTAGGTTTTAGGGTACATGTGCACAATGTGCAGGTTTGTTACATATGTATCCATATGCCATGTTGTTTTGCTGCACCCATTAACTCGTCATTTAGCATTAGGTATATCTCCTAATGCTGTCCCTCCCCCCTCCCCCCACCCCACAAGTCCCCAGAGTGTGATGTTCCCCTTCCTGTGTCCATGAGTTCTCATTGTTCAATTCCCACCTATGAGTGAGAACATGCGGTATTTGGTTTTTTGTCCTTGCGATAGTTTACTGAGAATGATGTTTTCCACTTTCATCCATGTCCCTACAAAGGACATGAACTCATCATTTTTTATGGCTGCATAGTATTCCATGGTGTATATGTGCCACATTTTCTTAATCCAGTCTATCGTTGTTGGACATTTGGGTTGGTTCCAAGTCTTTGCTATTGTGAATAGTGCCGCAATAAACATACGTGTGCATGTGTCTTTAAAGCAGCATGATTTATAGTCCTTTGGGTATATACCCAGTAATGGGATGGCTGGGTCAAATGGTATTTCTAGTTCCAGATCCCTGAGGAATCGCCACACTGACTTCCACAATGGTTGAACTAGTTTACAGTCCCACCAACAGTGTAAAAGTGTTCCTATTTCTCCACATCCTCTCCAGCACCTGTTGTTTCCTGACTTTTGAATGATGGCCATTCTAACTGGTGTGAGATGGTATCTCACTGTGGTTTTGATTTGCATTTCTCTGATGGCCAGTGATGATGAGCATTTTTTCATGTGTTTTTTGGCTGCATAAATGTCTTCTTTTGAGAAGTGTCTGTTCATGTCCTTTGCCCACTTTTGATGGGATTGTTTGTTTTTTCCTTGTAAATTTGTTTGAGTTCATTGTAGATTCTGGATATTAGCCCTTTGTCAGATGAGTAGGTTGCAAAAATTTTCTCCCATTCTGTAGGTTGCCTGTTCACTCTGATGGTAGTTTCTTTTGCTGTGCAGAAGCTCTTTAGTTTAATTAGATCCCATTTGTCAATTTTGGCTTTTGTTGCCATTGCTTTTGGTGTTTTAGACATGAAGTCCTTGCCACGCCTATGTCCTGAATGGTATTACCTAGGTTTTCTTGTAGGATTTTAATGGTTTTAGGTCTAACATTTAAGTCTTTAATCCATCTTGAATTAATTTTTGTATAAGGTGTAAGGAAGGGATCCAGTTGTAGCTTTCTACATATGGCTAGCCAGTTTTCCCAGCACCATTTATTAAATAGGGAATCCTTTCCCTATTGCTTGTTTTTGTCAGGTTTGTCAAAGATCAGATAGTTGTAGCTATGCGGCATCATTTCTGAGGGCTCTGTTCTGTTCCATTGATCTATGTCTCTGTTGTGGTACCAGTACCATGCTGTTTTGGTTACTGTAACCTTGTAGTATAGTTCAAAGTCAGGAAGCGTGATGCCTCCAGCTTTGTCCTTTTGGCTTAGGATTGACTTGGCAATGCAGGCTCTTTTTTGGTTCCATATGAACTTTAAAGTAGTTTTTTCCAATTCTGTGAAGAAAGTCATTGGTAGCTTGATGGGGATGGCATTGAATCTATAAATTACCTTGGGCAGTATGGCCATTTTCACCATATTGATTCTTCCAACCAATGAGCATGGAATGTTCTTCCATTTGTTTGTATCTTCTTTTATTTCATTAAGCAGTGGTTTGTAGTTCTCCTTGAAGAGGTCCTTCACATCTCTTGTAAGTTGGATTCCTAGGTATTTTATTCTCTTTGTAGCAATTGTGAATGGGAGTTCACTCATGATTTGGCTCTCTGTTTGTCTGTGATTGGTGTACAAGAATGCTTATGATTTTTGTACATTGATTTTGTATCCTGAGACTTTGCTGAAGTTGCTAATCAGCTTAAGGAGATTTTGGGCTGAGACGATGGGGTTTTCTAGATATACAATCATGTCATCTGCAAACAAGGACAATTTGACTTCTTCTTTTCCTAATTGAATACCATTTATTTCCTTCTCCTGCCTGATTGCCCTGGCCAGAACTTCCAGCACTATGTTGAATAGGAGTGGTGAGAGAGGGCATCCCTGTCTTGTGCCAGTTTTCAAAGGGAATGCTTCCAGTTTTTGCCCATTCAGTATGATATTGGCTGTGGGTTTGTCATAGATAGCTCTTATTATTGTGAGATACGTCCCATCAATACCTAATTTATTGAGAGTTTTTAGCATGAAAGGTTGTTGAATATTTTCAAAGGCCTTTTCTGCATCTATTGAGATAATCATGTGGTTTTTGTCTTTGGTTCTGTTTATATGCTGGATTACATTTATTGATTTGTGTATGTTGAACCAGCCTTGCATCCCAGGGATGAAGCCCACTTGATCATGGTGTATAAGCTTTTTGATGTGCTGCTGGATTCGGTTTGCCAGTATTTTATTGAGGATTTTTGCATCAATGTTCATCAAGGATATTGGTCTGAAATTCTCTTTTTTGGTTATGTCTCTATGAGGCTTTGGTATCAGGACGATGCTGGCTTCATAAAATGTGTTAGGGAGGATTCCCTCTTTTTCATCTGTTGGAATAGTTTCAGAAGGAATGGTACCAGCTCCTCCTTGTACCTCTGGTAGAATTCGGCTGTGAATCCATCAGGTCCTGGATTCTTTTTGGTTGGTAAGCTATTGATTATTGCCACAATTTCAGAGCCTGTTATTGGTCTATTCAGAGATTCAACTTCTTCCTGCTTTAGTCTTGGGAGGGTGTATTTGTCAAGGAATTTATCCATTTCTTCTAGATTTTCTAGTTTATTTGCATAGAGGTGTTTGTAGTATTCTCTGATGGTAGATTGTATTTCTGTGGGATCGGTGGTGATATCCCCTTTTACATTCTTTATTGCATCTATTTGATTCTTCTCTCTTTTCTTTTTTATTAGTCTTGCTAGCAGTCTATCAATTTTGTTGATCTTTTCAAAAAAACCAGCTCCTGGATAAATTAATTTTTTGAAGGGTTTTTTACGTCTCTATTTCCCTCAGTTCTGCTCTGATTTTAGTTATTTCTAGCCTTCTGCTAGCTTTTGAATGTGTTTGCTCTTGCTTTTCTAGTTCTTTTAATTGTGATGTTAGGGTGTCAATTTTGGATCTTTCCTGCTTTCTCTTGTGGGCATTTAGTGCTATAAATTTCCCTCTACACACTGCTTTGAATGTGTCCCAGAGATTCTGGTATGTTTTGTCTTTGTTCTCGTTGGTTTCAAAGAACATCTTTATTTCTGCCTTCATTTCATTATGTACCCAATAGTCATTCAGGAGCAGGTTGTTCAGTTTCCATGTAGTTGAGCGGTTTTGAGTGAGTTTCTTAATCCTGAGTTCTAGTTTGATTGCACGGTGGTCTGAGAGACAGTTTGTTATAATTTCTGTTCTTTTACATTTGCTGAGGAGAGCTTTACTTCCAACTATGTGGTCAATTTTGGAGTAGGTGTGGTGTGGTGCTGAAAAAAATGTATATTCTGTTGATTTGGGGTGGAGAGTTCTATAGATGTCTATTAGGTCCACTTTGTGCAGAGCTGAGTTCAATTCCTGGATATCCTTGTTAACTTTCTGTCTCGTTGATCTGTCTAATGTTGACAGTGGGGTGTTAAAATCTCCCATTATTATTGTGTGGGAGTTTAAGTCCCTTATACCTTTTTAAGACAAATAGAGTAGCTATCGTTTTACACATTTGGGTTATGAAAATTTTGAAAAATTTGAAATTCAAATAGGTTAAAGGGAATTATCCAAAGTCATATAACCAGTAGGTTGCTGTTCTGACTCTCAATATGATGCTCTTTCCTCCACGGTATTGCCTGTAGTTGTTTAAACCATGTTAATTTTCATAATATTGACATAAATATGCCTGGGTTTGACATTTCATTTTCTGAACCTTGATGAGAAGAGTCCATCAACAAGAAAGACATTATCTCAGGAAGAATTTTAGTACAAACACACACACACACAGAGATGCATACATACACACAGACACATATACCTATAATCACATATGTAATAATGTTTCTCTATATATGACTATCAGAGCAAGTATTAATCAAATATTGATGCATAGAGAGAGTGGGTGTGTTACCTGTATTTGATCCAAATCTTCTTTAATTTTAAACTCTTTTTCTGGAGACATCTTCCTGTAACATAAAATGTTTTAAAATGCATCATGATATTTTTAAATGCCTCACTGCTTTGCTTTCTTGAGGAGGACTTTTTAAATGATTTTAAAATAATGAAATTTTTTTTTAAAAATTCATATTTCTAAGAGATATAAAATTCATACAGGCTAAATTACAAACAACTGAATAACATTTCTCAAACTAACTTCTCACTGGTATGATTAAAATGTGAAAAGACAGATATTCAAAGCATATTGGTCATTTTTTCTTCTCGGGTCATTTTTTGTTAAAGGTCAAAGCCATTTGTCCCATGAATTTCTTTTCAGGATTTGTGGAATTCTATAAAGTTTGACTTCATAGTTTCCTTTTAAAATTATTTTAATATTAGGGTTTAGCCAGGCAAATTCAAATGCAATAATTATTTTAGAATACTAAAGAAAATATTTACTTAATAATGCTACTTTATAATAATACATATACACGAAAAATAAATAACTTTTTATAAGAATAATACACTTAATAAGTACAGTAGAAAAGAACGGCCAAGACTGTGGAGTTAACAAATTACAAAGCATGAGCTAGACCATCAAAGAAACAATGTAAATGCTTTTTTCCTAAAATTAAAGATTTAATTCTGTTCACCTATTTCTGAATGTATTGTGGTTCAATCTCCTCTTCCAGTCCATTTTTGGTTCTTTGTTCTTCCCTTTTTAGCTTTATCCCATAATCATATACTGGTATGGTTATAAAAACACGTATTTGCCAATTTTATGTTTTTAAAAGCTTATTCATGAGTTATGTTTATTTGACTTTAAATTGTTTGTATAAAAAGAAAATACAAATTAACAAGAAAAAAAGATTAACATGTATATTTATGTCTTACTTTTCTGAATCCTCAGATTTTCCTTTGTCTTTTTTCTTCACTGTTTTCACAGCTTTCTTTGTTCGATTATTTGTAGGCTTAGTTTTCTGTATAATTTTATATAAGCCAGAAATAAAGGGTTAAAAACACAATAAGTTATAGAAAGATATGATAATACACATTATTAATGTACATTTTACTCTGAGAGTCACTATACAACGTTTCAGGAAAAATTATCTGCATAGAAGCAAAACAAAATGACACATCTGGTCTGTCTGTAATAGTGCTTTACGTGGTGTAAGTTGTATATAAGCTAATACATATTAAAACATTTAAATTTTTCTGACAATATCAATTGTGTTATAATGTGGCATATGCCTTCCTGAAAATCACCTTACTACGCAGAAACATGCAATAAAACCTGTAGGATATATGGGGGAAAGGTGTTAGGTGCACATCTTGCAAAAACCTTGTTGGTGATATATTTTTAAAAATAAAAACCTAAGAAAAACAGTACTATAGTACACAGTTAAATCATTAAGAATACATAAATACCATGAGAAATACAGACTTTTATTTTGAGAAAGACCTGAAACTTGTTTGTGAAAGTCAGCATTGAATAGGTTGCAACTTGTGAGTTATCGCACAGTGGAAGGAAATTATCTGAAATTAAAATGTCATACCACCAGATGTGTGCTGGTGTGGCACACTATACACAGGTGAACCAAGGTAAGTGGAGAAAGTTGCTTTCTGCTTTTTTTTTTTTTTTTTTGAGATGGGAGTCTCTCACTCTGTTGTCCAGGCTGGAATGCAGTGGCACGATCTCAGCTCACTGCAAGCTCTGCCTCCTGGGTTCAAGCAATTCTCCTGTCTCAGCCTCCTGAGTAGCTGGGACTACAGGGGCACACCAACACGCCTGGCTAATTTTTGTATTTTTAGTAGAGACAGGATTTCACCATATTGATCAGGCTGGTCTTGAACTCCTGACCTCAGGTGATCCGCCCGCCTTGGCCTCCCAAAGTGCTGGGATTACAGGCATGAGACACTGCACCCAGCCCTTCTGCTTTCACTCATTGTTTTTGCAGTTTAAAATGCTTAAGCACATGTGAAATTCAAACTATGCTCAAATTGTTCAATTATGTTGGAACAAGTTTGCATTTCAAAACAAATACTATAGCAGAACTAATCAGGTTTTAAAGTATTCTTGAGCTGCTGTGTAGTAGAAGATCATTTTATATAAGAAAGTAAGGGAAAAAATTAACAATTAGATTATTAAAAATTTTAGGATATTTGGACAAGATAGCTGACTAGAACCATCTCATATGCACCATTCTCACAGAGCAGAAACAAAAGGGGCTGGTGAACATTGACCCTGCAGGCCAATCATCTGAGAAACCACGTTACTATCCATCAAGGCAGCAGGGTAACACAGACAGCAGAGAGGAGTGAGGTGGGGCACCAGCATGTCTGGGCTCAGTGCAGAGCCAGAAGAACCTTTCAATATGGGAAAGGTTGAGTAAGTGAACCATTTGCCAACATGTGAAAGGGTGAGAGCCCCTAGGGGGATTCAGCTCTCCACAGGGACCTGTGCAAGACTGGGAGTGGGAGAATCCCCCTGGGCCCCCACCAACTCCACCACATTTCTAGACTGAGGTAGGAGCCACTGGCACATTTTGTGGGGGCAACTCTTGCATCCACAGTGACCTCTACAAGCCTTGGGCCCAAGGGCAGACCAGCACCAATGTCACTGCCCCAGTAAAGACCACAGTTACAGTGCCTGGGAGCTGTATGATTTATCCATGTCTTCTTGCCAGAAGAGGCTCAAGGCCAGCTTCTGGACTAGCAGGCCCACTTTGGGCCGAACTCGGCTGGCCATTCCACCCACCCCCACCACTAGTAGCCAGGTGGGTAAGGCTTGCTAGAGCTTCCAGCCCAGCAGTGCTGCTTTTGTGTGAACTCAGCTGGAGGATGCAGTCTCCTGTTTTCCCAGGAAGTATCCAGAGAGCTGAGCAGGTGACCCCATCCACCCCTCCCACTGATACCCATATGGGCAACACCTCCTAGAGCTTCCAGCCCAGTAGCCATGCTTCTGTGTAAACTCAGCGAGAGGGTGCACCTTCCTGTTTGTTCCAGGAAGCATCTAGACTATAGAGCAGGCATCCCTGCCCACCCCCACTGCTGGGAGCCAAGTGAGCCGTGCCTGCTAGAGCTTCTAGCTCAGTGGTCCTACTTCTGCCTGAATTTGCCTCCTGCTGCCCTGGAAACACCGAGAAGGCAGGGCAAGCAACTCTATCCACCCCTGTGGTTCTCTAAAATAAATCAATCAGACAGAAACAAAGAAAAAAGAATGAGAAAAAAAAAAAACTCCGAGAAATTTGGGGTTAAGTAGAGGTCAAATCTATGACTGATTGGTTCCTGAAAGAGGCAGGGAAAAAGCAAGCAACCTGGAAAACATATTTTGCTATGCCATTGATGAACACTTACCCAACCTCGCTAGAGAGGACAACAATTAAATCCAGGAAATACACAGAGCCCCTGAAAGGTATTACATAAGAAGATAATCCCCAAGACACATAATCATCAGATTTTCAAAGGTCAACACGAAAGAAAAACTGATAAAGGCAACTAGAGAGAATGTGCGGGTCACCTACAAAAGGAACCCCACCCATCAGTTAAAAGTGGACCTTTCAGCAGAAACCCTACAAACCAGAAGAGATTGGGTGGGGGGTGGCCTATATTCAGCATACCTAAAGAAAAAAAATTCCAGCCAAGAATTTCATATCCAGCCAAACTGAATGTCATAAGTGGAAGAGAAATAAGATCCTTTCCAGGCAATCAAATGCTAACAACATGATAGTGAGATCAAACCCATACATATCAATATTAATACAAAATGCAAATGGGCTAAATGCCCAAATTAAAAGGTACAGAGTGGCAAGCTGGAAAAAGAAGCAAGACCCAATGGTATGCTACCTTCAAGAGATCCATCTCACAGGCAATGACATCCATAGGCTCAAAATAAAAAGACAGAGAAAAATTTACTATGCACATGGAAAACAGGAAAAAGTAGGAGTTGCAAACCTAATTTCAGGCAAAATGAACTTTAAGCAAATAAAGATCAAAAAAGGTAAAGATGGGCAGTACATATTGGTAAAGGGTTCAATTCTGCAAGAAGATTCTAAACATATACACACCCAACATAGGACCGCCCAGATTGATACTCAGGGTAAGCAAGTTCCTAGGGACCTACAAAGAGACTTAGACCCACACACAATAATAGTGGGAGACTGCTATTAAACAGAGGTCCCCACTGACAGTATTAGACCATTGAGGCAGAAAATAAACAAAGATATTCAGCACCTAAACTCAACACTTGACCAGTGGACAAACAGACACTACACAAGTCTCCACCCAAAAACAACAGAATATACATTCTTCTCATCACGACACAGCACATACTCCAAAAAATCTAACTGGCCATAAAATAATCCTTAGCAAATTAAAAAAAAATCAAAATCATACCAACCACACTCTCAGACTACAGCAAAATAAAAATAGAAATCAAGACTAAGAAAATCACTCAAAACCATACAATTACATGGAAATTAAACAACCTCCTCCTGAATGACATTTGGGTAAACAATGAAATTAAGGCAGAAGTTAGGAAGTGCTTTGAAACTAATGAGAACAAAGATACAACATACCAGAAACTCTAAGACACAACTAAGGCAGTGTTAAGAAGGAAGTTTATAACACTAAATGCCCAACATGAAAAAGTTAGAAAGATCTAAAATTAACAACCTAACATCACAACTAGAAGAAGAAGAGTAAACCAACCTCAAAGCAAGCAAAAGGCAAGAAGTACCCAAATCAGAATTGAACTGAAGAAATTGAGATACAAAAAAACATACAAAAGATCAACAAATCCAGAAATTGGTTTTATAAAAAAAATTAATAAGATAGACCACTAGCTAGACAAAGAAGAACAGAGAGAAGATCCTGATAAACACAATTAGAGATGACAAAGCAGATGTTACCACTGACACCACAGAAATACAAATCACCATCAGAAACTATGACCGCCTCTATGCACACAAACCAGAAAATCTACACTAGAAATGAGTACATCAAACTAGAAATGGATAAATTCCTGGACACATACAACCACCCAAAAATGATCCAGGAAGAAACTGAATCCCTGAGCAGACCAATAACGATTTCCAAAATTGAATTAGTAACAAAAAGCTTACCAAAAAAAGGCCAGGACCAGACAGATTCACAGCCAAATTCTACCAGATATATAAAGAAGCGCTGGTGCCATTCCTACTAAATGATTCCTACTAAATTCCTACTAAAATGATTCAAAAGAACTGAGGAGGAGGGACTCCTCCCCAACTCATTCTATGAGGCCAGCATCATCCTGATACCAAAACTTGGCAGAGACACAACAAATAAAGAAAACTTCAGGCCAATATCTTGATGAACATAGATGCAAAAATCTCCTCAACAAAATACTAGCAAACTGCTTCCAGAAGCACATCAAAAACCTAATCCACCATGATCAAATAGGCTTTATCCCTGGGATGCAAAGTTGATTCAACATAGGCAAATCAATAAATCTGATTCACCAAATAAATAGAACTAAAAACCAAAACCATAGTATTATCTCAAGAGAGGCAGAAAAGACTTTCAATAAAATGCAACTCTCTTCATGTTAAAAACCTTCAATAAACTAGGCATTGAAGGAACATACAAAAAAATAATAAAAGCTATCTATGACAAAACCACAGCCAACACCATATTGAATGGGCAAAAGCTGAAAGCATTTCCCTTGAAAACCAGCACAAGACAAAGATGCCCTCTCTCACCATTTCTATCCAACACAATATTAGAAGTCCTGGCAAGAGCAATCAGGCAAGGGAAAGCAATAAAGGGCATCCAGATAGGAAGAGAGGAAGTGAAACTACCCCCGTTTGACAGCATGATTCTATATCTAGAAAACTCCATAGCCTTGGCCCAAAATCTCCTTCAGCTGATAAACAATGTCAGCAAAGTTTCAGGGTGCAAAATCAATATACAAAATTAGTAGCACTCCTATACAACAACATCCAAGCCAAGAGCCAAATCAGGAATACAATCCCATTCTCAATTGCCACAAAAAGAATAAAATATCTAGGAATATAGCTAACTAGGGAGGTGAAAGATCTCCACAATGAGAACTTTGAAACACTGCTCAAAGAAATCAGATGACACAAACAAATGGGAAAACATTCCATGCTCATGGATAGGGAGAATCAATATTGTTAAAATGGTCATACTGCCCAAAGTGATTTAAAGATTCAATGCTATTCCTATCAAACTACCAATGTCATTCTTCACAGAAATAGAAAAAGCTATTCTAAAATGTGTAAGGAACCAAAAAACAGTCAGAATAGCCAAGGCAATACTAAGCAAAAAGAATAAAGCTAGAGGCATCACACTACCCAACTTAAAACTATACTAAAGGGCTACAGTAACCAAAATAGCATGGTACTGGTGCAAAAACAGACACCTAGGCCAATGGAACAGAATACAGAAGCCAGAAATAAGGCTGTACACCTAAAACTATCTGATCTTCAACAAACCTGACAAAAACAAGCAATGAAGAAAGGACTCCCCCTTCAAAAAATGAGGCTGGAATAACTGGCCAGCCATATGCAGAAGATTGAAACTGTACCCCTACCTTATGCCACATTCAAAAATCAACTCAAAATCAATTAAACACTTAAATGAAAACCCAAAACTATAAAAACTCTGGAAGATAACCTAGGAAATACCATTCTGGACATAGGACTTGGCAAAGATTTCATGATAAAGATGCCAAAAGCCATTTCAACAAAAACAAAAATTAACAAATGAGATCTAAACTAAAGAGCTTCTGCATAACAAAAGAAGCTATCAACAGAGTAAACAGGCAATCTAGAGATTGAAAGAAAATATTTGTAAACCATGCATCTGACAAAGGTGTTATATCCAGAATCTATAAGGAACTTAAACAAATTTACAAAAAAAAAATGACTCCATTAAAAAGGGGACAAAGAACATGAATGGACACTTTTCAAAAGAAGACATACATGTAGCCAACAAACATACAAAAAATGCACAACATCAGTAATCATTAGAGAAGTGCAAACCAAAACCACAATAAAATACCATCTCATACCAGTCAGAATGGCAATTATTAAAAAGTCAAAAAGTAACAGATGCCTGTGAGGTTGAGGAGAAAAGGGAAAACTTATGCACTGCTGGTGGGAGTGTAAATTAGTTCAGCCATTGTGGAAAGCAGTGTGGTGATTCCTCAAAGACCTTAAAAAAGAATTACCATTTGACCCAGCAATCTCATTGTTGGGTATATACCCAAAGTAATATATAAATCATTCTACCATGAAGACACATGCACATATATGTTTATTGCAGCACTATTCACAATAGCAAATACACGGAGTCAACCTAAATGCCCACCAACGGTGGGCTGGACAAAGAAAATGTGATATGTATACTCCATGGAATACTACGTAGCTATAAAAAATGAGATAATATCCTTTGCAGCAACACAGATGGAGCTGGAAGCCATTATCCAAATGGCTAGTGCCAAATACCCCATGCTCTTACTTATAAGTGGGAGCTAAACAAGACCACATGGATTCTAGGAGAGGAACAACAGACATTGGGGCCTACTTGAGAGTGGAGAGTGGTAGGAGGAAGGGGATTAGAAAAAATACCTATCTGGTACTATGCTTATTACCCAGATGATAAAACTATCTGTACACCAAACACCCATGATATGCAGTTTACCTACATAACAAACCTGCCCATGTACCCCTAAACCTAAAATAAAAGTTAACCAAAGTGTGAGGTTTGCTGGGAGGAAACAGGTATATTCAAGTGCTAGCAGCTTGTGAGATGGCAAGACTCAAGTCTCAAAAAGCCATCTCAAAATCTCAAGCTGCCTAGAGGGTGTTTAAGGGGAAAGGTGGCATGGAAATGATGCACAGGAGAGGCATGGGGTATAGGTCTGCTTGTTGTTTTCTGATGGCTAGCTGGGGTAACAGACCATCCACCGGCCTGGCTGGTGTAATCTCTGCAGGGGTCTGGTTATAGACTAACTGCTCCAATTTCTTCCTGGAAGGGAGAAAATTGCAACCACCCTCTCTGCTTCCTGCCTGGATTGTTTCAAGATTAGCCTTTGGAATTCTCAAGCAAACAGGTAGTTAGATATATGTGCAGCAAGAAACAAAATGAGGGAGGGGTTACTTCTAGAGTAAACTAGCAACCTGGCTATCCCAGTGAGAACTAAACTTTGACCTTTTCTCTCTCTTGCTGAAATTTCTATTTAAGGGGCCTGGGAAGACATGCCCTATAAACCATAAAACCTAAATAGATGCATTTTATTTAACCCTATATAACATTGCTTACTATCGATTCTGACTCTGGCATCACATCACATGACAGATAAAGAAGGAAATCCAAATATTTAACCCCAAAATATGTTTCTTTGCCATATTTTGAAACAGTCCTGCAAAGCCATCTTTTACCAGGGAAATTTGCATCTGTAAATAACTTCTATTAACGTAATTAACGTAATAACTTTCTCCTTTCCTCCCAACCTTGAAGAGATTAGCTGAGAGTCCAGTACCTCTTAAAGGTCTAAACAGGAAATATTTGCCATCTATTGTTTCTAAGGGCAGCCACCTATGAGATTTCATATAATAAGAACCTCCAAGCTCCTTCTCTTTACCTAGACACTCCTTTCTATTGATTCCAGATCTTTAGATAATAATAACTTGACTCTTTCAATCAATTGCCAGTCAGAAAACCTTGAATCCATCTATGACCTGTAAGCACCCCACACACGCATCCCTCCTTCAAGTTGTCCCACCTTTCCTGACCAAACCAATGTATACTTCACATGTATTGATTGATGTCTTATGTCTCCCTAAAATGTATAAAACCAAACTGTAATCCAATTGCCTTGGTCACTCATATTTGGCTCGGGGTAAACTTCTTTAAATATTTTTAAAAATTAGATTAGCTTAATAATAACTACCTATTAAGGCATTAGGTGGTTATTTCTTGTTTTAAACCACAACTCCCAATGGATACCAAATTCACTATAGTGGCAATCTTCTCATAAGTTAAATACAGAGCACTGAGATTTTCACCAGCAACAACCCAGAACATAAATATAAGGATGGGACATATTTTCCTACCATCTGCCCAGAGTTTTTCACCCAGAGAAGTGAAAAAACTCCAGGCAGATAGTAGGAAAATCGGACTTCCACATCTGTGATACCCCTCCCCACATTCTGTCCTACTACAAGCATGCAGAAGAAAATCTTCCCCCACCTCCAAGTTTCTACACTGCAAAAAGTGAGAATGAGGGGGTCAACCACCTTTCCCACCATGCTGGGTTCCTTGACAGGAGACTTGCACTTGCTTTAACCCTCAGGAAGCATTGTGACTGCCTAAAGGGAGAAATATTACCAACAACAGACAAAGACAAAGAAGAAAAGTAAAACTACCATCCCCAGCCCTGGAAACTCTGCAACTTGACCAAAGGAGATGCCAAATCAGAGTGGCTATTCAGCAGGACCTCAATGTAGAAGGAACATTCATTCCCAAATCCTTTGGCCCAAATCCCTGGTCAGCCTTCCTACACTGCTGGGATAAACCTTTTGGGACCTCCCCAATTCCAGACAAGCAGCACTCTCATCATTTACTAGAGCTGAGGTCAACCAGGGCTTAAGGAGCCACCAAGAGCCCCCCCAAAAAGCAGCAAACCAGTGATAAATACTTGCTAAGCAAATATATCCATTTTTTTAATAAAAGCCAGAAAGAGAAAATGGGAATAAATAAGTAATTCTTCAAAGCAAAGGCACAGGCATATACCCACAAGAAACAACAGCAAACAAGGAACCATAACCTCCCCAAAAGGACAAAGCAAAAACACCATGACTGACCATAACAAGATGTTAATTCATGAGTTCTTGGAACAAGAATTCAAAACAACAGTTTTAAGGAAACTCAATTATCTCCAAGATAGCACAAAAAAGAAATTCATAAATTTACCAGATAAATTTAACAACAAGATTAAAATAATTTTTTAAAACTCAAACAAATCTTGGAACTGAGAAATACATTTGCTGAACTGAAGAACTCATTAGAGGCTCTCAACAGCAGAATGGACAAAGTAGAGGAAAAAAATTCAGTGAAATCTAAGATTGGCTATTTGAAAATACACAGTCAAAGGAGAAAAAAGAAGAAAGAATGAAAAGGAATAAAAATTACCTTCAAGACATAGAAAACTATTTTAAAGAACCAAATCCAAAAATTATTGGTGTTCAAAAGAGAGCTGAGGAAAAGAAAGGGGTAGAAAACTTACCCAAAGAAATAATAACAGAAAACTTTCCAAAACTTCTGAAAGATGTCAATATCCAGGTAAAAGAAATTCTGAGAACACCAAACAGATTCAACCCAAGTAAGACTACATAAAACATATAATAATGAAGCTCTCAAAGGTCAAGGACAAAGAGAATCCTAAAAGAAGCAAAAGAAAAGAAGCAAATAACATATTAAAAAGCTCCAATTTGCCTAGCAACAGACTTTTCAATGAAAACAGTACAGGCCAGGAGGCAGTAGAATGAGATTTTCAAAGTGCTGAAAGAAAACAACTTCCATTCAAGAATACTGTATCCATCAAAATTATCCTTCAAATATGAAGGAGATATAAAGTCTTCTCCAGACAAAATAAAGCTGAGAGAATTCACAACTACCAGACCCATCTTATAAAAAATGCTAAAGGGAGTTCTTCAATCTGAAAAAAAAATAAAACAAAACACTAATGTGCAAAATAAAAAAAAACTTTTCCAGGTATAAAATGCATTGGTAAAATTAAGTACATGAAGAAACCCAAAATACTCTATATTGCAACTGTGGTGTGCAATTTGCTCATAAATCTATTATGAAGTCCAAAGACAAGTCTATCAAAAATAAAAATATTACAGCAACCTGTTAAGAGACTGGTAATATAAAATATGTAAATTGAGACAACTTAGTCAAAATGTGGGGGAGAAGTTAAAGTGTAGAATTGTGTGTGTGTGTGTGTGTGTGTGTGTGTATGTGTTTCCTTTGTTTCTATTCTTTTATTTGGGATTAAAGATAAATTATCATCCCTTTAAAACAACTTGTTATATCTATACAATGTTCTTTGTAAGCCTCATGGTAACCACATCACAAAAACACGTAATAGATTCACTAAAAGTCAAAAGCAATAAATCAGAACATATTATCATAAAAAATTACTTAACCACAAAGGAAAACAGTAAGAAATAAAAGAAGGACTCAAAACAATCACAAAATAGGCATCAAAATGGTCACAGTAAGATCTTACTTATCAACAATAACACTGAATGTAAATGGTCTCAATTCTTCAATTAAAACCCGTAGAGTGGCTGAATGAATAAAGAAACAAGACTCAATGATATGCTGCTCTCAAGAAACCCTAAAGACACACACAGCCTGAAAGTGACTGGAGTGGAAAAATATATTCCATGTAACTGGAAGCCAAAAAAGAGCAGGAGTAGCTATACTTAGATAAAATAGACTATAACTATAAGACTGCAAAAAGAGACAAAGTCACTATATAATAATAAAGAGGTCAATTCAGCAAGAGGATGTAGCAACTATAAATATCTGTGCATCCAACAACAGAACTCCCAAATATATAATGCAAACATTAACTAAAGTATAGATCTCTAGGGAGAGATAAACTGTAATACAATAACAGTAAGGGACTTTAAACGACACACAAAATGTAATAGGCTTATCTGGCATTTACAGAACATTTTGCCCAACTGCTGCAGAATACACATTGTTTTCATCAATATATGGAGCATTCTCCAGAATAGACCATATCTTAGGCTACCAAACAAATCTTAACAAAGGCAAAACATAGAAATCATATCAAGTATAATTTGTAACTTAAATAGAAAAAAACTATAAATCAATTAACAAAAGGAAAACCTCAAAAAATACACAAACACATAGATGTTACCGTGTTCCTAAACAACCAATGGGTCAATAAAGAAATTAAGAATGACACTTAAAAATTTCCTCAAACAAATAAAAATGGGAATACAACATACCAATGTTTATGGAATGTGGCAAAGGCATTAAGAAGAAAATTTATAGCAATAAATGCCAGTGTTAAGGAAAAAAGTAGAAAGACTTCAAATAACCTAATGACGAACCTCAAGGAACTACAAAAGGAAAAAGAAATCAAGCCCAAAATAAGTAGAAGAAAAGAAATAATGAAGATTAAAGCAGAAATACATGATATTGAGGCTAAGAAATGTGCAGAAAATCAACAAAGTCAATGTTTTGAAAAGATAAACAACATTGATAAGCCTTTAGACTATGAAAAAAAGAGAAAAACCCAGATAAATAAAATCAGAAGCCTTCCTTTCTTCCTTCCTTCCTTCCTTGCTTCCTTCCTTCCTTCCTTTTTTTTTCTTTTCTTCCCTCTGTGGCCCAGGCTGCAGTACACTCGGCTCGCTGCAGACTCCCTGCGTCCAGCTCCCGTCATTCTCCTGCCCTGGCCTGCGGGCTGGCTGGGATTGCCGGTGCACACCACCACCCCTCCCTCGTTTTTCTCCTTTGGCTGGAGGTGCGGTTTTGCCATGTCGGCCAGGCTGCTCTCCAGCTCCTAGCCTCCAGTGGTCGGCCTGCCTTGGCCTCCCGAGGTGCTGGGACTGCAGACGGAGTCTCGCTCACTCGGTGCTCGGTGTTGCCAGGGCTGGAGTGCGGTGGTGTGGTCTTGGCTCACTGCAGCCTCCGCCTCCAAGCCGCCTGCCTTGGCCTCCCAGGGTGCTGGGATTGCAGCCTCTGTCCGGCCGCCGCCCCGTCTGGGAGGTGGGGAGCGCCTCTGCCCGGCCACCCATCGTCTGGGACGTGAGGAGCGCCTCTGCCCGGCCGCCCCATCTGGGATGTGAGGAGCGCCTCTGACCGGCCGCCCCGTCTGGGACGTTGAGGAGCGCCTCTGCCCGGCCGCCCCTTCTGGGACGTGAGGAGCGCCTCTGCCCGGCCGCCCCGTCTGGGACGTGAGGAGCGCCTCTGCCCGGCCGCCCCTTCTGGGACGTGAGGAGCTCCTCTGCCTGGCCGCCCCGTCTGGGATGTGGGGAGCGCCTCTGCCCGGCCGCCCCGTCTGGGAGGTCTACCACAGAGGCCAGAAGCAATGTGGGGGCTGGACGTGGTGGCTTACGCCTGTAGTCCCAGTACTCTGGGAGGCCAGGGCGGGTTGATCACTTGAGGCTGGGAGTTCGAGACCAGAGCCTGGCCAACATGGTGAAACATATGAAAAATACAACAGACAAATCAACCAACCAACCAAGCGACAACAAAACAGGTCTAACCTGGAGTCATACTCTAATTTTTTTTATTTTCCTCCCTTTCTGATCCTTTATCTCACTTTCTTTTTCTTCCTCTTCCTTCTTCTTCTTTGTCAAATAGAGGATTGAGTTATTATCATTGATCCATACAAAGTCCCTCTCTCATTTATTTTCTTTAATTCCCACCACCTATTTCTATTCCCCATCTTCCCATGTGCAACCTTCCTAATATGTTTGATATACATCTTTTTGTTTGTGCTTTTAAAAAATAAAAATAAAAAATAAAAATAAAAAAATAAAATCAGAAGCTAAAAAGAAGAAATAACAACTGAGACCTCAGAATACAAAGAATCACTAGAGACTACTATGAACAGCAATAGTCAACAAATTGGAATACCTAGAAGAAATAGATAAATTCCTGGACACACTCAACCTACCAAGATTGAACCATGGAGAAATAGAAAACATTAGCAAACCAATAATAAGTAACAAGATCAAGGTGTAATAGAATGTCTCCCAACAAAGTTAAACCCAGGACCTGATGGTTTCACTGCTGGATTTTACTGAACATTTAAAGATCTAATACCAATCCTACTCAAATCCTTCAAAAGTAGAAGAGAAGGGAGTGCTTCCAAATGCATTCTACAAGGCCAGCATTACCTTGATAACAAAACCAGACAGAGACACAGCAAAAAAAGAAAACTACACACCAATATGACTGATGAATATAGATGTAAAAATCTGCAACAAAATACAAACCAAATTCAATAACACATTTAAAGATCATTTATGGCTAGGTGCAGTGGCTCACATATATAATCCCAACATTTTGGGAGGCTGAGGTAGGAGGATCACTTCCACCCAGGAGTTCAAGACAAGCCTGGGCAACATAGTGAGACCTCATCTCTGTAAAAAATAAAGAACAATAGCCAGGCGTGGTGGCACACACCTGTGGTTCCAGCTACTAGGGAAGCTGAGGGGGAAGGATTGCTTGAGCCCAGGAGGCCAAAGCTGCAGTGAGCCAAGATCACACCATTGCACTCTAGCCTGGGTGACAGAGTGAGATTCTGTCTCAAAAAAAAGAATCAATCACCATGATCAAGTAAGATCCATCATCCCAGGAACATAAAGATGGTTCAATGTTTACAAATCAATAAACATGATATATCATATTAACAGAATCAAGAAGAAAAACCATGATTATTTCAATAGCTGCTGAAAAAGCATTTGATAAACTTCAACATCCTTTATGATAAAAACCCTCATCAAAATAGGTATAGATGGAACGTAACTCAAAATTATAAAGATCATCTATAACAAACCCACAGCTAACATTATACTGAATGGGGAAAAATTGAAGGTCTTTCCTCCAAGGACTGGAACAAGACAAGGATGTCAACTTTCACCACTTTTATTAAACATAACACTGGAAGTCCTGGCCAGAAAAGTTAGGTAACAAAAAGAAATAAAGGGAATCCAAATTGTAAAGGAAGAAGTCAAATTAGCCTTGTTCACAGATAATATAACCTTATACCCAGAAAAACAGAGTCAACCCCCAAGAAAACTGTTAGAACCAATGAACAAATTCAATAAAGTTGCAGGATACAAAATCAATGTACAAAAATCAGTACCAATTATATACCATTTCACTGAACTGAAAAAGAAATCAAGAAAACAATCCCATTTAAAACATAAATAGTGTTATGTTTAATAAAAGTGGTGAAAGTAGGCATCCTTGTCTTGTTCCATTCCTTGGAGGAAAGGCCTTCAGTTTTTCCCCATTCAGTATAGTGTTAGCTGTGGGTTTGTTATAAATGACCTTTATTATTTTGAGGTATGTATGACCATACTGCCAAAAGCAATCTACAAACTCAATGCAATTCCCATCAAAATACCACCATCATTCTTCACAGAACTAGAAAAAAGAATCCTAAAATTCATGTGGAATGAAAAAAGAGCCCACATAGCCAAAGCAAGACTAAGCAAAAAGAAGAAATCTGGAGGCATCACGTCGCCTGACTTCAAACTATACTATAAGGCTATAGTCACCAAAACAGCATGGTACTGGTATAAAAATAGGCATATAGACCACCAATACAGAATGGAGAACCCAGCAATAAAGCCAAATACTTATAGTCAACTGATCTTTGACAAAGCAAAGAAAAACATAAAGTGGGGAAAGGACATCCTATTCAACAAATGGTGCTGGGATAATTGGCAAGCCTCATGTAGGTGAATGAAACTGGATCCTCATCTTTCACCTTATACAAAAATCAACTCAAGATGGATCAAAGACCTAAATCTAAGGCCTGAAACCATAAAGATTCTAGAAGATAACATGGGAAAACCCTTCTAGACATTGGCTTAGGCAAAGACTTCATAACCAAGAGCCCAAAAGCAAGTGCAACAAAAACAAAGATAAATAGATGGGACTTAATTAAACTAAAAACCTTCTGCACAGGAAAAGAAACAATCAGCAGAATAAAGAGACAACCCACAGCATGGGAGAAAATTCTCACAACCTATACATCTGACAAAAGACTAACATCCAGAATCTACAAGCAACTGAAACAAATTAGCAAGAACAAAACAAGTAATCCCATTAGAAAGCAGGCTAAGGACATGAATAGACAATTTTCAAAAGAAGATATACAAATGGCCAATAAACATGAAAAAAATGCTCAACATCACTAATGATCAGGGAAATGCAATACAAAACCACAATGCGATACCACCTTACTCCTGCAAGAATGGCCATAATCAAAGAATCAAAAAATAATAGATGTTGGTGTGGATGCGGTGATCAGAGAACACTTCTACACTGCTGGTGGGAATGCAAACTAGTACAGCCACTATGGAAAACAGTGTGTCAATTCCTTTAAAAATTACAAGTAGTCCGGGCGCAGTGGCTCATGTGTGTAGTCCCAGCACTTTGGGAGGCCGAGGCAGGCAGATCACGAGGTCAGGAGCTCAAGACCAGCCTGGCCAACATATGAAACCCCATCACTACTAAAAATACAAAAATTAGCTGGGCGTGGTAGTGGGTTCCTGTAATCCCAGCTACTTGGGAGGCTGAGGCAGGAGAATCATTTGAACCCAGGAGGCAGAGGTTGCAGTGAGCTGAGACCGCACCATTGCTCTCCAGCCTGGGTGACAGGGCAAGACTCCATCTCAAAAAAAAAAAAACCTAAAATAAAATAAAATACAAATAAACTACAAGTAGACAGTAGATCCACCATTTGATCCAGCAATCCCATGACTGGGTGTCTACCCAGAGGAAAAGAAGTCATTATACAAAAAAGATATTTGCATATACATTTTTATAGCAGCACAATTTGCAACTGCAAAAATATGGAACCAGCCCAAATGCCCATCAATTGATGAGTGGATAAAGAAAATATAAATATATATATAAAAGTATTCATCAATCGATGAGTGGATAAAGAAAATATAAATATATATAAAAGTATGTAAAATATAAAAGTATTCCACGGAAGTGTGTGTGTGTCTGTGTGTGTGTGTGTGTGTATATTTCTGAGATTTTGGTGCATCCATCTCTCCAGGTTGCTGTGAATGACATTATTTCATTCCTTTTTATGGCTGAATATATATATATATATATGTACACACACACACACATATACATATACCATGGAATACCATGGAATACTACTCAGCCATAAAAAGGAATGAAATAATGTCATTCACAGCAACCTGGATAGATTTGGAGACCATTATTCTAAGTGAAGTAACTCAGGAATCGAAAACCAAACACCGTATGCTCTCACTCATAAGTGGGACCCAAGCTATGAGGATGCAAAGGCATAAGAATAATACAATGGATGTTGGGGACTCGGGGGAAAGGATGGGAGGAGGGTGAGCGATAAATACACATTGGGTACAGTGTACACTGCTTGGGTGATGGATGCACCAAAATCTCAGAAATCACCACTAAAGAACTTAGTCATGTAACCAAAAACCTATTCCACAAAAACCTATTACAATTTTAAAAAAAAAGAAATGTACTACATATACACAGTGGAATATTATTCAGCCATTCAGCCATAAAAAGGATGGAATCCTGTCATTTGCAGCAACATGGATGAAACTGGAGGCCATTATATTAAGTGAAACAAGCCAGACACAGAAAGACAAATAACCCATATTCTAATTTACAAGTGGAAGCTAAACAATGTGTACACATGGACTTACAGTGAGGAATGACTTGGAAGGGTCAGTGGGTGGGCAGGGAGGTAGATGATGAGAGATTATTTAATGGGTATGTTAACATACGTTATCTGAGTGATGGGAACTTAAAAGTCCTGACTTCACCACTATGCAGTCTATGCATATAACAATATTACACTTGTACCCCATAAATTTATATAAATAAAAAAATTAAAAATAAAAATAAAAATTAGAAATCCCGTGTTCGACATATTCCATAACCATTATTCTCTCCCCACCATCCTATTTCACCAATTGCCATGTTAAATTTCCTTCTCTGAAAACAGACCACTTCTCAGATTTCTTGGTCACTACTCTTGTGTGGATATAACAATTACTTCCACAGTTCTCCTTCACACATCTACATCATTATGAGAAATTCTTTAGGTAATTTATAACAAGAGAAGGTACAGTCATTCATTGACTACATTTCACATTTATATAGTATTAGAAATGTGGTCCAGCAGACTTTAATATATTTTAGAATATTGAAAGCTTAAGTGAAGAGTGAAGCAGAAATGATGTGCACGGGCTGAGACAAAAATGGTGGTGGCAAGATGGCAAAATAGAAGTCTACACTGTTCATCCCCTCTGTTGGAACACCAAATTTTAACAACTATCTACACACAGGAAAGCACCATCACAAGAACTAAAAATCAGGTGAGCAATCACAGTTCCTCGTTTTAACTTCATATTGCCAAAAGATGCATTGAGGAGGGCAGAAGAGACAATATTAAATGCTATGCTATTCATCTGCTATCACAGTGCAGCAGCCATGTGGGGTGGAGAAAGAATCTGTGCACTTTAGGAAGGGAGAGCACAACAGTGGGGGGACTTTACAATGACCCCAGCGCTGCCCTGTCACATCAGAGAATAAAGCCATGCTGGGCTCAGCCAGCACCCATACACGGAGGGAGCATTTGCACCAGCCCTTTCCAGAGGGGAATCGACCATACTAGTGGCTGAGCTTGAGTTTCTTGGCAATCCTCAACATCATGGACTGAAGGGCTCTGGGGTCCCAGGTACACTTGAAAGGCAGTCTAGGACACATGGACTGCAATTTCTAGACTATTTGTAGGGCTAGGGTTGGGCTCAAAGCCAGTGAACTTGGGTGGCACGTGACCTACGAAGATACCACTTGGTATGGCAAAGGGAATGGTTGTGCCACCCTTCCCCCAACCCCAGGCAATGCAGCTCAGCAATGAAAGTGACTCCCTCCTGCTTAAGGAGAAGAGAGCAAAGAGTAAAGAGGACTTTGTCTTGCATCTTGGATACCAGCTCAGGTACAGTAGGATAGAGCACCAAGGAGAGTCATGAGGCCAACTATTCCAGGCCCTCGCTCCTGGACATTTCTAATCACATGCTGGGCCAAAAGGGAGCATGCTGCCTTGAAGTGAAGGACCCAGTACAAGCAGGACTCATCACCTGCTGACTAAAGAGCCCTGGGCCCTGAATAACCACCAGTGATATGCACGGAGTACACTGTGGGCCTGGCCTCTGAGACATGGGGGCTTCAAGGATGACTCAGGACATTCCAAGCTACAGAGGCTATGGTGAAAGACTCCTTCTGTTTGAGAAAATAAGGGGGAAATGTAAAGGTGACTTTGTCCTGCACCCTAGGTATCAGCTCAACCACAGTGGGGTAGAACAACAAGCAGGCTCTTGGGGTCCCTGAGCCCAGGCTGAGACTTCTGGATAATATTTCTAGACCTTACCTGGGCCAGAGGGGAACCCACTGCCCTCAAGGGTGAGTCCCAGGCCCGGAAGCATTCAGCACAAGCTGAAGGAAGAGACCATGAGCTTTAAGTCAGCATCAATGGTGTGTACAAGCGGAAGCCCTCATGATCCAGTTGTGGTGGCCACAGGGAGGGGCTTCTCTGCCTATGCAAAGGCAAAGGAAGACCGGGAAGAACTTTGTATCATGGGTTGAGTTCCAGCTTAGCCATAGCAGAAAACATCAGGTAAAATGCTAAGGTTTTTTACTCTCATCCCTGCCTCCCAGATAGCATCTCTGAACACACTTAGGGCTTGGGGGAACACACCACCCTGTAGGAAAGGGCCTTGGGAAAGGCCCATTGCTGTGCTGGCATCAAGTGTGACCTGGCACAGTCCCAATGGTGGTGACCACAGGGGTGCTTGCACAACACACCCCCCAGTTCCAGATGGCTCAGCAGAGAGAGAGAGAGAGACTCTGTTCCTTTGAGAGAAAGTAAGGGAAAAGAAGAAAAGTCCCTGCCTGGTAATCCAGAGAATTCTTCTGGATCTTATTCAAGACCATCAAGGTGATACCTCTAAGAGTCTGCAAAAAACACAGCATTATTGGGCTTGGGGCCCAAGTCCCTTCAAATACTTCAAAAGTCTTCACAAGAAGGACAGGCACAAACAAGCTCAGACTGTGAAGACTACAATAAATACCTAACTCTTCAAAATCCAGACCCTTATAAACATCTACAAGCTTCAACACCACCCAGGAAAACATAACCTCACCAAATGAACCAAATAAGGCACCAAGAACCAATCCTGGAGAAACAGAGATATATGACTTTTCAGAAAGAGAACTCAAATAGCTGTTTTCAGAAAACTCAAATCCAAGATAACACAGAGAAGGAATTCAGAATTCTATCAGATAAATTTAACAAAGAGATTAAAATATTTTAAAATAATCAAGCAGAAATTCCAGAGTTGAAAAATGCAATTGACATGCTGAAGAATGCATCAGACTCTCTTAATAGCAGAATTGATCAAGCAAGAGAAACAATCATTGAGCTTAAAGACAGGCTATTTGGGTTTTTTTTTCCTTTTTTTTTAAATTATGCTTTAAGTTCTAGGGTACATGTGTACAACGTGCAGGTTTGTTACATATGTACACATGTGCCATGTTGATTTGCTGCACCCATTAACTCGTCATTTACATTAGGTATTTGTCCAATGTTATCCCTCCCCCACACCCCTATTTGAAAATACACAGAGGAGACAAAAGAAAAAAAATACACAATGAAGCACACGTACAAGGTCTAGAAAACAGCTTCATGGGGGCACTTTAAGAGTTATTGGCCTTGAACAGGAGAAAGAGATAGGGTAGAGAGTTTGGTATCAAACAACTTCCCAAACCTACAGAAATATATCAACATTCCAGTATAAGGTTACAGACTAGCAAGAAAATATAACCCAAAGAAGACTACCTCAAGGTACTTAACAATCAGACTCCCAAAGATAAAGGATAAGGAAAGGATCCTAAAAGCAGCAAGAGAAAAGAAACAAATAACATACAATAGACCTCAAATATGTCTGGCAGCAGACTTTCAGTGGAATACTTACAGGCCAGGAGAAAGTGGCATGCCATATTTAATGAGCTGAAGGAAAAAACCTTTTACCCTAGAATAGTATAGCTGGCAAAAATATTCTTTAAGCATTGAGGAGAAATAAAGACCTTTCCAAATAAACAAAAGTTGAGGGATTTCATCAACATCAGACCTGTCCCATAAGAGATGCTAAAGGGAATTCTTTTATCTGAAAGGAAAGGATGTTAGTGAGCAATGAGAAATCATCTGAAGGTACAAAACTCATTGGTAATAGTAAGCACACAAGAAAACACTGAATCATGTAACACCATAACCGTGGTGTGTAAACTACTCTTGACTTAAATAAAAAGACTCAATAATAAAACAAACAAAAATAATAACTACACCAGCTTTTTTCAAGACATTGTACAAAAAGAAAAAAATTAACAACCAAGTGGATGAAATTAAAGTGTAGAGTTTTTATGAGTTTTCTTTCCATGTGTATGTCTGTCCATGCAATCAGTGTTAAATTGTCATCAGTTTAAAGTTATGGGTTATAAGATAGTACTTGCAAGCCTCATGGTAACCTCAAATAAAAAAACATGCAAGGAATACACAAAAAATAAAAAGCAAAAAATTAAAGCAAACCACCAGACAAAGTCACCTTCACTAAAAAAAAAAAAAGACAGAAGGAAGAAAGATAAGGCTGTACAACAACCAGAAAACAAATTAAAAAAATGGCAGGAGCAAGTCCCTACCTATGAATAATAACACTGAATGTCAATGGACTAAACTTTCTTATCAAAAGATATGTGATGGCTGAATGGATTAAAAAAAAAAACAAGAACCAATAATTTGTTGCCTACAAGAAACATACTTTACCTATAAAGAGATACATAGATAGAAAATATAGGAATGGAGAAAGATATTCCATGCCAGTGGAAACCAAAAAAAGCAGGATTAACTATACTTATACTAGACAAAATAGATTTCAACACAAAAACTGTAAGAAGAGACAAAAAACGTCATTATATAATGATAATGAGGTCAATTCAGCAAGAGGATATGATTGTAAATATATAAGCAGTCAATAATGGAACACCCAGATATGTAAAGCAAATATTATTAGAGCTAAAGAGAAAGATAGATATCAATACAATAATAGCTGGAGACTTAAACACCCTACTTTTTTTTTTTTTTTGGAGATGGCGTCTCGCTCTGTCACCCAGGCTGGAGTGCAGTAGTGCAATCTCGGCTCACTGCAACCTCTGCCTCCCAGGTGCAAGCAATTCTTCTGTGTCAGCCTCCCAAGTAGCTGGGACTACAGGCACCTGCCACCATGCTCGGCTAATTTTTTTGTATTTTTTAGTAGAGACAGGGTTTCACCATGTTGTCCAGGCTGGTTTTGAACTCCTGAGCTCAGGCAATCTGCCTGCCTCAACCTCTCAAAGTGCTAGGATTACAGGCATGAGCCACTGCCCCCAGCCAAACACCCTACTTTTAGCATTGGAAAGATCTGTGAGATAGAAAATCAACAAAGAAACATCAAACTTAATCTGTACTATAGAACAAATGGAACTAATAGATATTTATAGAACATTTCATCCAACGGTTGCAGAATACACATTTTTCTCTGCAGTGCATGAATCATTTTCAAGGATATACCATAGGTTAGGTCACAAAACAAGTCTTAAAACATTCAAATAAAACTGAAATAATATCAAGCATCTTTCCTGACAACAATGAAATAACAAAAGGATCAATCAATAACAAAAGGAATTTTGGAAACTATACAAACACATGGAAATTAAACAATATGCTCCTGAATGACCAATGAGTCAATGAAGAAATTAAGAAGGGAACTGAAAAAATTCATGAAAGAAATAATAATGAAAACATAATATACCAAAACCTATGGGATACAGCAAAAACAGTACTAAGAGGAAACTTTATAGCTACAAGTGCCTGCATCAAAAAAGAAGAAAAATTTCACATAAATAACCTAATGAAGCAACAAAAAAACTAGAAAAGTAACAGCAAACCAAACCCAAAATTAGTAGAAGAAATAATAAAGATCAGAGCAGAAATAAATGAATTTCAGATGAAGAAAACAATACAAAAGATCAATGAAACAAAAAGTTGGTGTTTTGAAAAGATAAATAAAATTGACAAACCTTTAGTCAGACTATGAAAAGAAGAGAAAGACTGAAATAAAAATCAGATATGAAAAAGGAGATATTACAACTGATACCACAGAAATTCAAAGAATCATTAGTGGCTACTATGAGCAATTATATGTCAATGAATTGAAAAATCTAAAAGAAATAAATTTCTGGACCCATATAACCTACCAAAATTGAAACATGAAAAAATCCAGAACCTGAACTGACCAACAAAAAGTAACAAGATCAGAGCCGTAATAAAAAGTCTCCCAGTAAGGAAAGCCCAGGACCCAGTGGCTTCACTGCTGAATTTTACCAAACATTTAAAGAAGTAATACCAACCCTATTAAAACCATGCCAAAAAATACAAGAGGAGGGAATACTTCCATACTCATTCTACAAGACTAGTATTACCCTGATGCCAAATCTAGACAAAAGCTCTTCAAAAGAAAGGCCTATATGCCACTATTTCTGGTGACTATTGATGCAAGAATTCTCAACAAAACACTAACAAAACACATTCAACAATACATTAAAAGGATCACTCATCATGACCAAGTGGGATTCACAATATGCAAATCAATCAGTGTAATACATCATATTAACAGACTGAAAGACAAAAACCATATGATCATTTCAACTGATGCTGAAAAGGCATTTGATAAAGTTCAACATCCCTTCATGATAAAAAACCCTCTAAAAACTGGCTACAGAAGAAACATACCTCAATGATAATAAAAGCCACATATGACAAACCCACAGCCAGTTTCACTCTGAATGGGAAAAAACTGAAAGCCTTTTCTCTAAGATCTGGAACATGGTAAGAATGCCCACTGTCATGACTGTTGTTTAGCATAGTACTGGAAGTTCTCACTAGAGCAATCAGATAAGAGAAAGAAATAAAGAGCATCCAAATTGGAAAGAAACAAGTCAAATTATCCTGGTTTGCAGATGGTATGGTATGATCTTATATTTGGAAAAATCTAAAGACTGGCTAAAAAAAAAAACTCTTAGAACTGATAAATTCAGTAAAGTTACAGGATACAAATCAAAATACAAAAATCAGTAACATTTCTATATACCAACAGTGAATAATCTGAAAAAGAAATCAAACGAGTAATCCCATTTACAGTAGCCACAAATTAAACACCTAGGTATTAACCAAAGAAGTGAAAGATCTCTACAAGGATAACTATAAAACACTGATGAAAGAAACTGAAGTGGAGAGATATTCCATGTTCATAGATGGGAAGAATCAATATTGTTAAAATGTCCACACTACCCAAAGCAATGTACAGATTCAGTGTAATCCCTGTCAAAATATCAATGATATTCTTCACAGAAATATAAAACAAATCCTAACATTTATATAAAATCACAAAAGCCCCAGAATAGCCAAAGCTATCCTGAGCAAAAGAAATAAAACTGGAGAAATTATATTATTTGGCTTTAAATTATACACAGAGCTACAGTAAACAAAACAGCATGGTAGTTGCAAAGAAGCTGACACATAGACCAATGGAACAGAAGAGAACCCAGAAAAAATTCCACACACCTACAGTGAACTCATTTTCAAGAAAGGTGCCAGGAATATCCAGTGGGGGAAAAGACAGTCTCTTCAATAAATATTGCTGGGAAACTGGATATCTATATGCAGATGAATGAATCTTGAACCCTTTCTCACCTTACACAAAAATCATATCAAAATGGATTAAAGACTTAAATCTACAACCTCAAACTATGACACTACTCCAAGAAAACATTGGAGAAACTCTCTAGCATATTGGTCTGTGCAAAAATTTGTTGAGTAATACCCCACAAGTATAGGTAACCAAAAAATAAACGGACCCATGGGATAACATCAAGTTAAAAAGCTTCTGCACAGCAAAGAAAACAATCTACAAAGTGAAGAGACAACCCACAAAATGAGAAAAAAATTTCCAAACTACCCATCTGATGAGGGATTAACAATCAGAATATATAAGGAGCTCAAACAACTCCACAGGAAAAAAAAAATCTAATAATCCAATTTAAAAATGGGTAAAAGATTTGAATAGACATTTCTCAAAACAAGACATACAAATGGAAAACAGGCATATAAAAAGGTCCTTGACATCACTGATCATCTGAGAAATGCAAATCAAAACTACAATGAAATATCATCTTGCCCCAGTTAAAATGACTTTTATCCAAAAGCCAAGCAATAACAAATGCTGGGGATGATGTAGAGAAAAGGCAACCTTCATACACTGTTGGTGAGAATGTGAATTAGTAAAACCACTATGGAAAACAGTTTGGGGGTTGCTCAAAAAACTAAAAATAGAGATAACATACAATCCAGCAATCCTATTGATATGTATATATCCCAAAAATAGGAAATCAATATATCAAAGAGATATCTGCACTCCCATGTTAGTTGCAGGTCTGTTTTCAGTAGCCGAGATTTGGAAGCAATCTCTGTGTCCATCAACATATGACTGGAAAAAGAAAATGTAATACTCATACACAATAGAGTACTATTTAGTCGTAAAAAAGGAGATTGTGTCATTTGCAACAACATAGATGGAACTGGAAGTCATTATGTTAAATGAAATAGGCCAGGCATAGAAAGACAAACATTGCATGTTTTCACTTATTTGTGGGGGCTAAAAATCAAAACAGTTGAACTCATGGAGATAGAGAATAGAAGGACGGTTACCAGAGGCTTGGAGTGTGAGCAGGAAGTGGGGATGGTTAATGGGTACAAAAAATGTAGTTGGAAAGAATGAATAAGACTTAGTATTTGATAGCACAACAGGGGGACTATAGTCAATAGTGATTTAATTGTACATTTAAGAATAACTAAAAAAGTATAATTGGATTATTTGCAACACAAAGGATAAGTGCTTAAGGAGATGGATACCAAATTTTCCATGATATGATTATTACACATTGTATGCCTGTACCAAAATATCTCATGTACCCCACAAATATATACACCTACTATGTACCCACAAAAATAAAAAATTTTTTTAAATGTTTTAAAGAATGGGTAAGAGTATAACCTACCAAATGAGCACCAAAGTTTCTATGCATTAAACAAGAAAACCTTGTTGTATCCTAGATCATATATTGAAGTTCGTGCAAAAACCATTGCTCTCTAGAGCAGAATTAGAGACAAAACACCTAAAGAAACAACACAAGGAAGCAAAACCAGAAACTGCTGCAACATCCTCAAGTCATCTAAGAAGCTCCAGCGTTTTTTCAATGTGGCTCTAACAGTGTGTGATTAGGATGCTGCAAAATTATCACACTTGGTCAGACTACTCAGTTCTTCAACATGACAATTTACTATTTTTAGTTTTTTTGTACCAATGTTCTATTCCTATTTGGCATGATACCTAAAGGAAAACTATTCCTAAACTGAACATATATGACAGCCCTGATCTTATATTTGACACCTGTGTAAGACTACTCCTTCTCTAACTGATCAAACAGCAAATCTCCTGTATGATTTCTGCTTCCTCCCCTAGTATGGAAGAAATATCAAGCAACCAACATTATTGAATTTAGTATTTTTCCTCAACCATATATCTTAAGTTCTTAAGTGGTTAATAAAAGTTCACTTCTAATGTATTTGACTTTATTGTCTATGGTTTGAATTTGTAAGCTCTCTAACAATGGCAAAGAGAATAATAAAATACAAGAGGAAACAAATTTTCCTTTATCCTTGCATTTCTATTTCTATTTACTCTATTTGGTATAATGAACTGAGACACACACATTACATAATTGTAGAAAATACCACAAAATGCATTTACAATATATTTGAAAACTAATTTACTGTTAGTTTAATAAAGTTAAATATTTGGCCTAGAAATGTCTTTTCAGATGTGTAAATTTTTTTTTTTTTTTTGAGACGGAGTCTCACTCTGTCGCCCAGGCTGGAGTGCAGTGGCGCAATCTCAGCTCACTGCAAGCTCTGCCTCCCGGGTTCATGCCATTCTCCTGCCTCAGCCTCTCCGAGTAGCTGGGACCAGATGTTTAAATTTTATCTGTTTTTTCATGGCATCCTTTTGGTTTTGACACCTAATATGATAATTTAGAATATGGCATAATTTTATTTTTTAAAGCACAGCTGCTATGAATTATTAATATTAAAAACACATTATATAACATTTAAATATCTCTTTGATTTCTATCCTAACATAATAAGCCTTGTTAGGTGTATGCCATTTTCAAACACTAAAATTTTTCCAACCTCTTTGTCCTTCAACTTTTGTAGTTCATTTTCCAGCACCAACTTCTCTTCTGATAACAACTGAAAATCACGTTGCATCTGTTTGTATTCCTAAAAACAAATAATTTTAGTAATAATGAAGAGTAAAACTCTCAGTGTAGAAAGGTTATTCAGATATTTAATGAATATCTGAATGAAACATTGATATCAGTCTGTAGAGTGAGACAATAATTGGAGCTGAAAGACATAAAAGATCTACAAGTGTCAAGGACTGGAACTATTCAGATGACTGTAGGATATTATAGTTTAGTATTTCAGAAGTGAAGTGTTTCTGAGTGATAATGAGAGTAAAATGAACAAAATAGACAAGGCTTTCCAGTTCACATATGCATACAAATCTCTTAAATAAACTAAGTAAGGATTGGATCTTTATATAGGATTATGTATCCTGACAATTTCTAGAATCTGTTAAGAACTCAAGGACAAAGTGTAATTTCAAATTGAGAGTACTATACTTACAGCATCTAATAAAACTTGATCATTTACAGCTCTGAAAAATAAACCAAAAAAAGTATGTTTATAATTGTACATTTATATTTTAATTTATGAAACACACATATTTTCTTTTTCTTGGTATTCAGTAATTAGTTGCTGCTGTTTTATTCTGCCCTCTCTTGCATCCCACTTTTCTTTTTTTATTATTATTATTATACTTTAAATTTTAGGGTACATGTGCACAACGTGCAGGTTTGTTACGTATGTATACATGTGCCATGTTGGTGGGCTGCACCCATTAACTCGTCATTTAGCATTAGGTATATCTCCTAATGCTATCCCTCCCCCCTCCCCCCACCCCACAACAGTCCCAGGTGTGTGATGTTCCCCTTCTTGTGTCCTCATTGTTCAATTCCCACCTAACACACACATTTTCTTTGTAAAGATTTTAATACAAATGAAGTTTAATGGACACTTTGATTAGCACTTCGAAAATTTAATACTCTCCCTAGAAATATTATTGGATCACTGTTACCTTTCCAGGACTTGTTCTAGGCATTTACACAATACTGCATCTACCTTTTCCATTCTGTAATTTTTATTAGGGGGTTGGATTTCAGTTTTCTTTTTCACATAAATGACATCACTGTATATATTGTTCTCAACTTAGTTTTTCACTTAATGTCTGAGATTTCTTCATGTCCATAAACATAGATCTTTCTCAGTCTTTTTAAGCGCTAATGATTATTCCATAGCAGGAGTGGTAAAGAACTAGATAGTAATTTAGGTTCTACAAGCCTGATGGTCTCTGTCACTATTCTTCAATGCGTATGGCTGTATTCCAATTAAACTTTATTTACAAAAATAAGTTTCAGGTTAGGTTTGACATTGTTCCACAGTTTGCTGACAGTTTGGTGACATTGTTCCACAGTATGGATAAACCATAGATTATTTTCAACAAATAATCTATGTCTATCTATGTTACTGCCAAATAACATTCCATTATATGGATATCCCACATTTTATTTATCCATCACTTTAAGGACATTTTGTTTGTTTCCACTTTTCTGCCATTATGAATAATGCTATTATGAACATTTACATACAAGTTTTTGTGTGAACGTGTGTTTTCATTTATCTCATGTATAAACCTAGAAACAGAATATCTGAATCATATGCAGACTCTGTATTTAACATTTTGAGGAACCGGCAAACTGTTTTCCAAAGCAGATACATAATTTAAATTCCCATTATGAGGTTCCCAATCTCTCTACATACTTGCCAACAAATCATTGCCTTGTGTATTTGATTATAGCCATCCTAGTGGGTGTAAATTGGTATCTCATTGTAGTTTTGATTTGCAATTAAAACTAGTGACAGCCAGGCCCAGTGGCTCATGCATGTAATCCCAGCACTTTGGGAGGCCGAGGCAGGAAGATCAACTGAGGTCAGGAGTTCAAGACCAGCTTGGCCAACATGGTGAAACCCCATCTCTACGAAAAATATAAAAATTAGCCGGTGTGGTGGCAGGCGCCTGTAGTCCCAGCAACTTGGGAGGCTGAGGCACAAGAATTGCTTGAACCCGGGAGGTGGAGGTTGCAGTGAGCTGAGATCATGTCACTGCACTCCAGCCTGGATGACAGAGCGAGACTCTGTCTCAAAAAAAAAAACAAAAAAAAAAATCTAGTAACTAACAATGTTAAGTACCTTTTCATGTGCTTATTGGGCATTTCTATATCTTCTTTGGGGAAATATCTATTCAGATCCTTTGCCTATTTTTAATTGAATTATTTAGCTTTTTATTATTGAGATATAAGAGTTCTTTACATATTCTACTTAGTACTTTAGCAGATATATGATTTGTGAATATTTTTCATATTCTATGAGTGGTTTTTCTCATGTTTTTGATAGTATCATTTGCAGCAAAACAGTTTTTAATTTGGATAAAGCTGATCTAACTTTTTGTTTTGTTGATTGTACTTCTGATGTCATATCTAAGAAACCACTGCTTAACCCAATGTCACAAAGATTTACTCCTACGTTTCTTCTAAAATGCCTATAGTTTTAGCTCTTAAATTTAGGTCTTTGATAATTTTGACTTTAGTGCATGGCAAAAATAAGTAATCCAAGGCCAGGCGCGGTGGCTCACGCCTGTAATCCCAGCACTTTGGGAGGCCGAGGTGGGCGGATCACGAGATCAGGAGATCGAGACCATCCTGGCTAAAACAGTGAAACCCGGCCTCAAAAAAAAAATATAACAACAACAACAAAAAAAAATTAGCCAGGCGTGCTGGCAGGCGCCTGTAGTCCCAGCTACTCGGAATGCTGAGGCAGGAGAATGGCGTGAACCTGGGAGGCAGAGCTTGCAGTGAGCCGAGATCGTGCCACTGCACTCCAGCCTGGGCGACAGAGCGAGACTCCACCTCAAAAAAAAATAAAAATAAAAAAATAAAAATAAGTAATCCAGCCTCGTTCTTTTGCATGGGGATAACCAGTTGCCCAAGTACCATTTATTAAAAAGACTTTTCTTTCCCCCATTGAATCATCTTACCTTGAAAATCAACTGTTCATAAATGTAAGGGTTTATTTGCGGATTTTCAATTCTATTCCATTGTTCTATATGTCTAGCCTTATGCCAGTAACACTTTGCCTTGGTTACTGTAGCTTTGTATTAAGTTTTAAAATCAGTTAAGTGTGAGTCTTCTAACTTTGTTCTTAAGATTGCTTTGGCTATTCTAGCTTCCTTGCACTTCCACATGAGTTTCAGAATCAGCTTGTCAGTTCTTAAAAAATGTCAGCTGGAATTCTGAAAGTAATTACATTGAATCTGTAGGACAATTTGGGAAGTATTGCTACCTTAAAATTATTAAAGCCAGGTGTGGTGGCTCACACCTGTAATCACAGAACTTTGGGAGGCCAAGGCAGGAGGATCACTTGAAGCCTGGAGTTCAAGACAAGCCTAGGCAACATAGCAAGACCCTGTCCCTACAAAAAAAAATTTTTTAATTGCCAGGCATGGTGGTGCATGCCTGTAGTCCTAGCTGCTTAGAAGGCTAAGGTAGGAAGATGCCTTGGGCCTAGGAGTTAGCAGCTGAAGTGAGCTATGATTGCATCACTGCGCTCCAGCCTGGGTGACAGAGTGAGACCTTGTCTCTTAAAAAGAAAATAAAAAATATTGAGTTTAACAGTCTATGAAGATGAGATATCTATCCATTTCTGTAAGTGTTCTTTAAGTTCTTTCAATGATGGTTTGTAGTTTCAGTGCCCAAGTCTTGCATTTCTTTTTTTAAATTCAGGTATGATCTCTTTGGTGCTATTATAAATGGAATTGTTTTATTTATTTCACTTTGAGATGTTCATAGTTAGTGTATTCGTTTCCTAGGGCTGTAGTAATAAAGGACCACATATGGGTGATTTAAGACAACAAGAATTTATTTTCTCACAGCCTGGTGACTTGAAATCCAAAATTAAAGTGTTGGCACAGCCATGCTCCCTCTGAAATATCTAGGGAAGGAATCTACCGTGCCTATTCTAGCCATTGTTAGTCCCTGGCATTCTTTGGATTGTGGCAGAATAAATCCAATCTCTGCCTCTATCTTTATATTAGCAGTCTTTCCTCCATGTTTATCTGTCTTCTCCAATTCCTATAAGGACATTAGTCATGTTGGATTAAGGGCCCATCCTACTCCAGTATGACCTCATCTCTACTAACAATATCGGCAATAACTCTGTTTCCAAATAAGGTCACCCTGAGGTAGCAGGGGGTGAGAACTTCAACATATCTTTTGAGGGGATACAATTCAACCCATAACAGCTAGCGTATAGAAATACAAATTGTTTTTGTTTATTGATCGTGTATATTGCAGCCTTGAGGAATTCATTCATTACTTCCAATAGGTTTTAGCAGAACTCAGGATGTTTTTATATCTAAAATCATGTCATTTGCAAATAGAGGTACTTTTACTTCTTCCTTACCAATGCAGACACTTTTATTTCCTTTTCTTCCATAATTGCCCTTGCTAGAACCTCCACTATAATGATAAATAGAAGTGAATGCCTTGTCTTGTTCCTGATCATAGGGAGAAATTATTCATTCTCACCACTGAGTATGATGTTGACTATGGGGTTTGTAAATGGCCTTCATCAGGTTAAGGAAGTTTCCTTCTATTCCTGGTTTGTGGAATTTTGTGTCATAAAAAGATGTTGAATTTTGTCAAGTGCATTTACTGAATCTAGCGAACTGATGTGATTTTTTTCTCCTTTATTTAATCAATATTACACATTCTGTAAATTGATACCTGCATTTTAAATCAACCTTGCATTCCTAAAATAAATCTCACATGTTCATCATATACAATCTTTTTTATATGCTGTTGGATTCAGTTTGCTAGTATTTTGGTGAGGATTTTTGTGTTCATATTCATAACACATATTTATCTTCTTAAAATAAATATCATGTTTATGTTCTTGTGATTGTCTAATTTTGGTATCAGAGTAACACTAATCTCATAGAATGAATTGAGAAGTGTGAACTCTTTTATTTTTTGGAAGAGTTTGTACAGGCCTGATATTAACTCTTCTTTAAATATTTGACAGGATTAAAAAGAGAAGTCATCTGGCCTAAGCATTTCTTGGTGGGAATATGTTAATTATTAATTAAATCTTTTCACTACTTATAAGTTCAGTCACATGTTCTTGTTCTTCTTGATACAGTTTAGTTTGGGTCTTTCTAGAGATATATATCATCTAAGTTATCTAATTTGTGGTCATATAGTTATTCATAGTATTCCCTTATCGTCCATTTACCATAGATTATTGAGCCATACTCCTACTAACAAAAACAGGTTCTTTCTAGTTTTGCTACCACCACACCGATGCAAAAAAAAATTCCTTTTATGTGCTTTCTTGAGCATATTTTACTCCTTTCTCAAGGGTAGATAAAAAGAGATCTCCTATATAACATGGCATACACTTTCGTTATTACTAAACTGTGCTAAATTGTCCTCGAAAGGGGGAAATTTCTATTACACTAGCATGATAAGAGTATTCATTCTGCCAATAGTTGACATTAGAAAACTTCTAAATTTTGTAGACAAAAAAGTCATGGCTTTGTCTTATATCTTCCCTGATCACAGTGAGATTGAGCATCTCTTAAAATGTTTATTGGCCAATTTTTTTGTCTTTTCCTTAGTTACCTCTTTATATACTTTGCCTATTTTTCTTATGTGTTTTTAGGGAGTTATAGATTCTTATTAGTACTCCTTTTTTCTATTGTATTTGCACGAATCTTTTCTCCCAGTCTATTGCTTACCTTGTAACTTTGCTTCAATTTTGAACAAGGTGTTTTTAGTTTTGAGAGTTGAATTCCCTCCCTTTTTATGGTTTTATTTTCTTACATTTAGGTCTGTAATCAATGTTACTTTTTTAAATGATGTGAATTCAGAATCTGTCATTACTTTTTAACCACATGGATGCCTTTGCCTTGCCTATGCCCTAGCTAATCACTGAAATTCATTCACGAATGTGAATTTGCCATGTTAGAATTATTATGATTCCAATTCTGACATAAGGTAACTATTTGTGATGCATGCACTTGGGCTAAAGACACTTTGAAAGGCAAAACAGCCTATTACCTTCACTTATAACGTCTGCGCCTCCCTAGAAAAATGTCATGATGGAATTCTTAACAGGACTGCTTTCCTGTCCAGACCACTTGATTCAGGTAATGTACATTGTTCTTATCTAACTTAACAACTTCATCTCTAAGATTGAACACTAGTTCTAAGCATTCTCTTCACCAAAAGGGAATCATATCTTCACAAACCATCCTACAAATCAATATCTAATTGAGATCTCAATTTGTCCCACAATTACAAAAGAATTTCAAGGCCCTCTAGATCTATGCCTATTTATTTATTTCTCATTATGCACAGGTGAACAGCTAGACAATGCACTGACAAGATCCTGAAGAATATGTCTATTAGCTCCCCCAAAGATCAACATGATTGTCCTGTCCTGCTACTATATAAATTTATGCATAATAATTTAATAAAATCCTAGTTTCTATATTTTATCCTATACTTTTAAATCACTTTATTGGTATGTAATTTGTGTATAAAAAGCTATACATTTTTATTGTATCTATCCCAATGAACTGGGAATATGAATATACCCATGAAATTATCATCATCATCAAGGCCACAAAGAGATCCTCATCTCCAAATGTTTCCTTCTGCCCTCATTAATACCATAATTGTTTGTCATGGTTTCTGCTGCTGCTGTTGCTATTAAGAAAAATTAACAAAACACCTACCCTCTTAGAAAATTTTAAGTATACAATGCGGTATTGTTCACTATGGGAATTCTGCTGTATAATAGATCTACAAAGCTTATTTATCTTGGAAAACTGAAACTTTTTGCATTTTAGCCTACACCTTTTCAGCTCCTAAATTATTTTGCTTTCTGTGCCTGGATTCTTTTACTTAACATAATGCCTTCCAGGTCCATCCATGTTGTCACAAATGGAAGGATTTTCTAATTTCTTAAGGGTGAATAATATTCTGTTGTATGCATAGGCACATTATATCCATTCATCCATTATGGATACTTAAGTTGTTTCCATATTTTGGCTACTGCAATGAACATGGGAGTGCAAATATCCCCCTGACATATTGATTTAAGTTCCTTTGGATACATACCCAGAAGTGGCATTTATGGGTCATATGGTAGTTCTATTTTAAATTTTTATGCACTTCCATACTTTTTCCATAATGGCTCTACCAATTTACATTCCCACCAGTAGTGTTGAAGGGTTCCCTTTTCTCCACATCCTTGCCAACAATTGTTACCATTTTTTCTTAATAACAGCCAACCTAACAAGTATGATGTATTATTCCGTTGTGATTTTGATTTACATTTCTCTGATGATTGGTGATATAAAGTACCTTTTCCTATACCCATTGTATATTTGTATGTCTTCTTTGGAAAAATATCTATTCAAGTCCTTTAATTACTTTTTATCTTCAATTCAGTTGTATGAGTCCCTTGTATATTTTTTATATTAACCCATTATCAGATGTATAGTTTGAAAATACTTTCTCCCATTCTATAGTTTTCCATTTCATTTTATTATTTCCTTTTTTAGGCAGGACTTTTAAGTTTGATGTAATCTCAGTTGTTTATTCTTGCTCTTTTTCCTGTTTTTTTGGTGTAATATCCAAAAGTCATTGCCCAGACCAATGTCATGGAGCTTATTTCCTATGTTTTCATCGAGGAGTTTTACGGTTTCAGGTCATACAGGAAAGTTTTTAATGTATTTTGAACTGATTTTTATGCATGGCATGAAGGTCCAATATCATTCTTTTGCATATAGAGATCCACTTTTCCCAGTATCATTTGTTGAAGATACTATCCTTTCCCCATTGTTTATTTCTGACACTATTGTTGAAGATCACTTGTCCATATGCTTGGGTTTGTTTCTGCGCTTGCTAATCTGTTTCATGGGTCTATATGTCTGATTTTATGCCAGTACCATACTGTATTAATTACTGTAGCTTTAAAACATAATTTGAAATCAGAAAGTAAGGGCCAGGCACAGTGGCTCAGGCCTGTAATCCCAACACTTTGGGAGGTTGAGGCAGGTGGATCATCTGAGGCTACTCAGGAGGCTGAGGCAGGAGAATCACTCAAACCCAGGAGACAGAGGTTGCAGTGAGCTGAGATCACGCCACTGCACTCCAGCCTGGGTGACAGAACGAGACTCCACTTCAAAAAAAAAAAATGCCAGGCGCAGTGGCTCATGCCTGTAATCCTAGCACTTTGGGAGGCCAAGGCAGGAAGATCACTTGAGGTCAGCAGTTCAAAACCAACCTGGCCAACATGGTAAAACCCCGTCTCTACTAAAAATACAAAAAAGTTAGCCAGGCATGGTGGCGGGCGCTTGTAATCCCAGCTACTTGGGAGGCTGAGGCAGGAGAATTGCTTGATTGCTTGAACCTGGGAGGAGGAGGTTGCAGTGAGCTGAGATGGTGCCACTGCACTCCAGCCTGGGTGATAGAGTGAGACTCCGTCTCAAAAAAAAAAAAAAAAAGAAAGTAATGTGCTTCCAGCCTTACTACTCTTGCTAAAATTTGCTTTGGCTATTCAAGGCCTTTGGAAATTGCATATGAATTTTAGGATTTGTTTTATGTCTGTGAAAAATGTCATTGGTATTTTCGTAAGATTCACACAGAATCTGTAGATCACTTTGGGTACATGGACTTATTTATAACAGTATTAACTCTTCTAATCCATGAACATACGATATTGTCCAATTTCTTTGTGTCTTCTTCAATACATCTCATGTGTTTTACAGTTTTCTGTGTGCATAACTTTTACTTCCTTGGTTAAATTTATTCTTAAATATTTCATTTCTTTTCATGCTACTCTAAATGTTTTCTTCTTCACAGTTATTGTTAGTGTGTAGAAACACAACTGATTTGGGGATGCTGATTTTATAACCTGCAACTTTACTGAATTCATTTATTAGTTCTAAGAGTTTTGGGAGTGGCACCATCCTATATTTGATGGGGATGGGGGAGGCATCCTTAGGGTTTTCTATATATAAACTCATGTCATGTAGAAACACATGATTTTACTTCTTCTATTCTGATTTGGATACCTTAATTTCTTTTTATTGACTAATTGTTTGGCTACTAAATTGGACTTCTGGTACTACATTGAATAGAATTGGTAAGAGTAGGCATCCTTGTCTTTTTCCTGTTATTAGAGAAAAAGTCTTCAACTTTTCACCACTGAGTGTAATGTTAGCTGTAGGCTAATATGGCCTTTTTATGTGGGGAAAATTCCTTGTATACCTAATTTGTTGTAAGTTTTTACTATGAAAATATTTTGAATGCTGCGAAACGCTGTTTCTGCAACTATTGAAATGATCATATGATTACTGTCCTTCAAAATGGTAACAGTGAGCCATGCACAGTGGCTCATGCCTGTAATCACAGCACTTTGGGAGGCCGAGGTGGTGGATCGCCTGAGGTCAGAAGTTCAAGACCAGCCTGGTCAACAGGGAGAAACTGCATCTCTACTAAAAATACAAAAATTAGCCAGGCGTAGTGGCAGGTGCCTGTAATTCCAGCTACTCAGGAGGCTAAGGCAGGAGAATTGCTTGAACCCAGGAGGCAGAGGCTGCAGTAAGCCAAGATCGTACCACTGCACTCCAGCCTGGGCAACAGAGTAAGAGTCCATCTCAAAAAACAAAATGGTAATAGTAAGTCCTTACATATAAATAATTACTTTGAATGTGTATTTAAGTGTAAATTGATTAAATCTCCAACAAAAACAAGTCAAGTGGCTGAACGGATTTTTTTTTAAGAACCCAACTACATGCTGCCCACAAGAGACTCATATAAACTTTACGAACATACAGGCCAGGCACAGTGGCTCATGCCTGTAATCCCAGCACTTTGGGAGGCCATGGTGGGCGGATCACGAGGTCAAGAGATTGAGACCATGCTGGCCAACATGGTGAAACCCTGTCTCTACTAAAAATACAAAAATTAGCTGGGTGTGGTGGCGCACACCTATAGTCCTAGCTACTCGGGAGGCTGATGCAGGAGAATCACTTGAACCCGGGAGGCAGAAGTTGCAGTGACCCAAGATCGCACCACTGCACTCCAGCCTGGACCACACAAAAGCTAAAAGTGAAGGGATGGAAAAAGATACTCCATGCAAATCAAAACCAAAAGAAGGCACGAGTGGCTATACTTATATAAGATAAGAGAGATTTTAAGTTATTAGCTGCCTCATGAGACAAAGAAGGTCGTTATATAATCATAAAGGGGTCAATCCATCAAGAGGTTATAACAATTTTAAATAATACGCATCAAGATAAGACTACCTGAATACATATAGCAACATTACTAGATCTGAATCGAGAGACAGACAGCAATATAATAATAGCCTATTTACAGTAATGCCCCATTTACAACAATAGACAGTTCATCCAGACAACAAATGAATATGGAAACATTGGACTTAAACGATACTTTAGGCCAAATGGACCTAATTGACATATACAAAACATTCCACCCAACAGCAGCAGAACATACATTCTCCTTGAGTGAATACGAAATATTTCCCATGATACGTTATGTGTTAGGCCACAAAACATGTCTTAATATACTTAAGAAGACTGAAGTCATATCAAGTATATTTTCCAATGACAATAATTTGAAACTAGAAATCAATGACAGAAGAAAAACTGGAAAAATTCACAAATATGTAGAAATTAACACACTCCTCAACAAATGATGAGTCAAAAAAGAAATCCAAAGGGAAATCAGAAAGTATCTTGAGACAAACAAAAATGGAAATAAAACATACTAAAACTCATGAAATGCAGCAAAAGCAGTTCTAAGTGGGAAGTTTATTGCAATAGACGTCTACTTAAAAAAGAAATAATGATCTCAAATAAATAACCTAATGTGATACATCAAAGAACTAGAAAAATAACAAATTAAGCCAATAGTTCATATAAGGAAGAAAATTACAAAGAGCAGAAATAGGCCGGGCGTGGTGGCTCGTGCCTGTAATCCCAGCACTTTGGGAGGCCAAGGCGGGCAGATCACAAGGTCAGATCAAGACCATCCTGGCTAACACGGTGAAACCCCGTCTTTACTAAAAATACAAAAAATTAGCCAGGCGTTGTGGCGGGCACCTATAGTCTCAGCTACTCAGGAGGCTGAGGCAGGAGAATGCATGAACCCGGGAGGCGGAGTTTGCAGTGAGCCAAGATAGCGCCACTGCACTCCAGCCTGGGTGAAAAAGCAAAACTCCATCTCAAAAAAAAAAAAAAAAAAAGCATAAATAAATAATAGAGACTAGAAAAGCAATAGAAAAGGTTAACAAAACTAAAAGTTTTCTGAAAAGATAAAATCAGCAAATCTTTAGCTGGACTAAGAAAAAAGAGAGAGAAGGCCCAAATAACCTCAGTAAAGAAAAATGAGACATTACAACTGATACCATAGAAATAAAAAAAGATAATAAGAAACTACCACAAAAAAATTACATTCTAACAAACTGAACAACCTAGAAGAAAATGAGTAAATTCCTGGAAACATACAACCTGCCAAGACTGAAGAAATAAAATCTGAAAAGACCAATAATGACCAAGAAGAGTCAATCAATAATAAAAAAATCTCCTATCAAAGAAATGCCCAAGACTCCCTGGCTTCATGGCTGAATTCTGCCAAATATTTAAAGAAGAACTAATACAATCCTTCTCAAACTCTTCAAAAATCTTGAAGAGGAAGAAATACTTCCAAACTATTTTACAAGTCTTCATCAATCACCCTGATAACAAAGTCAGACATGGATATCAAAAGAAAAGAAAATTACAGGCCAATATGCCTCATGAATATAGATGTAAAAATCTTCAACACAATACCAGCAAAACAAATTTAACAGTACATTAAAGGGATCATTCACCATGATCAAGTGGAATTTATCCCTGGAGTGCAAGGATGATTCAGCAAATGAATAAATGTTGTGTATCATATTAGCAGAATGAAAGACAAAACCATATGATCATAAGATGCAGAAAAAGCATTTGACAAAATTCAACATCCTTTCATAATAAGACCCATCAATAAATAGGTATAGAAGGAATGTACCTTAATATAATAAAATCCATATATCAGAACCCCATAGCTAACATTATTATACTCAACAGTGAAAAGTTTAAAGCTTTTCCTCTAAGATCAAAAACAAGGATACCCACTCTCACCACTTCTATTCAACACGTACTAGAAGTCCACGCCAGGGCAGTTAGTCAAGAAAAACAAATAAAATGCATCAAAACAGAAAAAGAATAAGTAAAATCATATTTGTTTCCAGATGATGTACTCTCCTATATAGAAAATTCTAAAGATGCCCCCAAAAACTTGCAGAACAAATGAATCCAACAAAGTTGCAGGATACGAAAACCAATTCAAAAATCAGTTGTGTTTCTATAAATTAATAACAAACTATCTAAAAAAGAAATAAAGAAAACAATCCCATTTATAATAGCATAAAAAGAAATAAAATACTTGGGAGTACACTTAATCAAAGAAGTGAAAGATCTGTTGCACTGCAAACCATAAGATGTTGATGAAATAAATTGAGGAACACACAAAGAATTGAAAATGCATCCCATATTCATGAGTTGAAACAATATCGTTAAAATGTTCGTGCTACCCAAAATAACCTACAGATTCAATGTAATCCCTAGAAAATTTCAATGACATTTTTCACAGAAATAAAAATAGATCCTAAAATTCATATGGGACCACAAAAGATCCTGAGTAGCCAAAGCAATCATAAGCAAAAAGAACAAAGGTGGAGGCATCACACTATCTCAAAATCTAATACACAAAGCTATAGTAATCAAAACTGCATGACCCTAGCATCAAAACAGATACAGCCAAAAAGATGGCCTAATAGGAACAGCTCCAGTCTGCAGCTCCCAGCGAGATCAACACAGAAGGTGGATGATTCCTACATTTCCAACTGAGGTACCCAGTACATCTCACTGGGACTGGTTGGACAGTGGGTGCAGCCCATGGAGGATGAGCTGAAGCAGGGTGGGGTGTCGCCTCACCTGGGAAGTGCAAGGGGTCAGGGGATTTCCCTTCCCTAGCCAAGGAAAGCTGTGAGAGACTGTACTGGGAGAAATGGTGCATTCTGGCCCAGACACTGTGCTTTTCCCATGGTCTTCGCCACCAGCAGACTAGGAAATTCTCTTGGTACCTGGCTTAACAGGTCCCACCCCCACGGAGCCCAGCAAACTAAGATCCACTGGCTTGAAATTCTCTCTGCTAGCACAGCAGTCTAAGGTCAACCTGGGACACTAGACCTTGGTAGGGGGAGGGGCATCTGCCATTGCTGAGGCTTGAGTAGGTGGTTTTACCTTACAGTGTAAACAAAGCCAAGCCGCCAGGAAGTTCGAACTGGTTGAAGCCCACCGCAGCTCCCTGGGACAGAGCACCTGGGGGAAGGGGCGACTGTGGGCGCAGCTTCAGCAGACTTAAACATCCCTGCCTGACAGCTCCGAAGAGAGGAGCATTTCTCCCAGCAAAGTGTTCAAGCGCTGATAACGGACAGACTGCCTTCTCACGTGGGTCCCTGACCATCCATGTATCCAGACTGGGAGATACCTCCCAGTAGGGGCCAACAGATGCCTCATACAGGAGAGCTCTGGCTGGCATCTGCCTGGTGCCCCTCTGGGATGAAGCTTCCGGAGGCAGGAACAGGCAGCAATCTTTGTTGTTCTACAGCCTCTGCTGGTGATAACCAGGCAAACAGGGTCTGGAGTGGACCTCCAGCAAACTCCAGCAGACTTGCAGCAGAGGGGCCTGTTAGAAAGAACACTAACAAACAGAAAGAAATAGTATCAACATCACCAACATCACAGACCAAATGTAGATAAATCCACGAAGATAGGGAGAAACCAGCGCAAAAAGGCTGAAAATTCCAAAAACCAGAACACCTCTTCTACTGCAAAGGATCACAACTGCTCACCAGCAAGGGAACAAAACTGGATGGAGAATGAGTTTGATGAATTGACAGAAGTATGCTTCAGAAGGTGGGTAATAACAAACTCCTCTGAGCTAAAGGAGCATGTTCTAACCCAATGCCAGGAAGCTAAGAACCTTGAAAAAAGGTTACAGGAATTGCTAACTAGAATACCCAGTTTAGAGAAGAACATAAATGACCTGATGGAGCAGAAAAACACAGCACGAGAACTTTGTGAAGCATACACAAGTATCAATAGCTGAATTGATCAAGCAGAAGAAAGGATATCTGAGATTGAAGATCAACTCAATGAAATAAAGCAAGAAGACAAGATTAGACAAAAAAAGAGTGAAAAGAAACAAACAAAACCTCCAAGAAATATGGGACTATGTGAAAAGACTAAATCTACATCTGATTCATGTACCTGAAAGTGACAGGGAGAATTGAACCAAGTTGGAAAACACTCTTCAGGATATTATACAGGAGAATTGAATAGGCAGGCCAACATTCAAATTCAGGAAATACAGAGAATGCCACAAAGATATTCCTCGAGAAGAGCAACCCCAAGACACATAATTGTCAGATTCACCAAGGTTGAAATGAAAAAAAAAAAAAAACGTTAAGGGCAGCCAGAGAGAAAGGTCGGGTTACCCACAAAGAGAAGCCCATTAGACTAACAGCAGATCTCTCAGCAGAAAACATACAAGCCAGAAGAGAACGGGGGCCGATATTCAACATTCTTAAAGAAAAGAATTTTCAGCCCAGAATTTCATATCCAGCCAAACTAAGCTTCCTAAGCAAAGGAGAAATAAAATACTTTACAGACAAGCAAATGCTGAGAGATTTTGTCACCACCAGGCCTGCCCTAAAAGAGCTCCTGAAGGAAGCACTAAACATAGAAAGGAACAACCGGTACCAGCCACTGCAAAAACATACCAAATTGTAAAGACCATCGAGACTATGAAGAAACTGCATCAACTAACGGGCAAAATAACCAGCTAGCATCATAATGACAGGCTCAAATTCACACATATCGATATTAACCTTTAATGTAAATTAGCTAAATGCCGCAATTAAAAGACACAGACTGGCAAATTGGACAAAGAGTAAAGACCCATTGGTGTGCAAGAGACCCATCTCACATGCAGACACACATAGGCTCAAAATAAAGGGATGGCGGAAGATTTATCAAGCAAATGGAAAGCAAAAAAAAGCAGGGGTTGCAATCCTAGTCTCTGATAAAACAGACTTTAAACCAGCAGAAATCAAAAGAGACAAAGAAGGGCATTACATAATCATAAAGGGATCAATGCAGCAAGAAGAGCTAACTATCCTAAATATATATGCACCCAATACAGGAGCACCCAGATTCATAAAGAAAGTCCTTAAAGACCTACAAAGAGACTTAGACTCCCACACAATAATAGTGGGAGACTTTAACACCCCACTGTCAATATTAGACAAATCAACGAGACAGAAAATTAACAAGGATATCCAGGACTTGAACTCAGCTCTAGACCAAGCAGAACTAATAGACATCTACAGAACTTTCCACCACAAATCAACAGAATATACATTCTTCCCAGCACCACATTGCACTTATTCTAAGATTGACCACATAATTGGAAGTAAAATACTCCTCAGCAAATGCAAGAGAACAGAAATCATAACAAACAGTCTCTCAGACCACAGCGCAATCAAATTAGACCTCAGGAGTAAGAAACTTACTCAAAACCACACAGCTACATGGAAACTGAACAACTTACTCCTGAATGACTACTGGGTAAATAATGAAATGAAGGCAGGAATAAAGATGTTCTTTGAAACCAATGAGAATAAAGACACAACATACGAGAGTCTCTGGGACACATTTAAAGCAGTGTATAAAGGGAAATTTACAGCACTAAATGCCCACAAGAGAAAGCAGGAAAGATCTAAAACCAACAACCTAACATCACAATTAAAAGAACAAGAGAAGCGAGAGCAAACAAATTCAAAAGCTAGAAGAAGACAAGAAATAACTAATATCAGAGCAGAACTGAAGGAGATAGAGACACAAAAAACCCTTCAAAAAATCAGTGAATCCAGGAGCTGTTTTTTTGAAAAGATCTACACAATAGATAGACTGCTAGCCAGATTAATAAAGAAGAAAAGGGAGAAAAATCAAACAGACACAATAAAAAATGATTAAGGGGATATCACCACTGATCCCACAGAAATACAAACTACCATCAGAGAATACTATAAACACCTCTATGCAAATAAACTAGAAAATCTAGAAGAAATGGATAAATTCCAGGACACATGCACCCTCCCAAGACTAAACCAGGAAGAAGTTGAATCCCTGAATAGACCAATTACAAGTTCTGAAATGGAGGCAGTAATTAATAGCCCGCCAACCAAAAAAAGTCCAGGACCAGACGGATTCACAGCCAAATTCTACCAGAGGTACAAAGAGGAGCTGGTACCATTCCTTCTGAAACTATTCCAAACAATAGAAAAAAGAGAGAATCCTCCATAACTCATTTTATGAGGTCAGCATCTTCCTGATACCAAGACCTGGCAGAGACACAACAAAAAAAGAAAATTTTAGGCCAATATCCCTGATGAACATCGATTAGAAAATCCTCAATAAAATACTGATAAACTGAATCCAGAAGCACATCAAAAAGCTTGTCCACCACGATCAAGTGAGCTTCATCCCTGGGATGCAAGGCTGGTTCAACATACACAAATGAATAAACGTAATCCATCACATAAACAGAATCAATGACAAAAACCACATGATTATGTAAATAGATGCAGAAAAGGCCTTCAACAAAATTCAACAGCGCTTCATGCTAAAAATTCTCAATAAACTAGCCATTGATTGAATGTATCTCAAAATAATAAGAGCTATTTATGACAAACCCACAGCCAATATCATACTGAATGGCCAGAAACTGGAATCATTCCCTTTGAAAACTTGCAAAAGACAAGGATGCCCTCTCTCACCACTCCTATTCAACATAGTATTGGAAGTTCTGGCCAGGGCAATGAGGCAAGAGAAAGAAATGAAGTGTATTCAATTAAGAAAAGAGGAAGTCAAACTGTCTCTCTTTGCAGATGACATGATTGTTTATTTAGAAAACCCCACTGTCTCAGCCCAAAATCTCCTTAAGCTGAGCAATTTCAGCAAAGTCTCAGGATACAAAATCAATATACAAAAATCACAAGTATTCCTATACACCAAGAACAGACAGAGAGCCAAATCACGAGTGAACTCCCATTCACAACTGCTGCAAAGAGAATAAAATACCTAGGAATACAACCTACAAGGGATGTGAAGAACCTCTTCAAGGAGAACTACAAACCACCACTCAAGGAAATAAGAGAGGAAACAAACAAATGGAAAAACATTCCATGCTCATGGATAGGAAGAATCAATATCATCAAAATGGTCATACTGCCCAAAGTAATTTATAGATTCAATGCTATACCCATCAAGCTACTATTGACTTTCTTCACAGAATTAGAAAAAAAACTACTTTAAATTCATATGGAACCAAAAAAGAGCCCTCATAGCCAAGATAATCCTAAGCAAAAAGAATAAAGCTGGAGGCATCATGCTACGTGACTTCAAACTATACTACAAGGCTACAGTAACCAAAACAGCATGGTACTGGTACCAAAACAGATACACAGACCAATGGAACAGAACAGGGGCCTCAGAAATAATACCACACATCTATAACCATATGATCTTTGACAAACCTGACAAAAACAAGCAGTGGAGAAAGGATTTCCTATTTAATAAATGGTATTGGGAAAACTGGCTAGCCATAGGCAGAAAACTGAAACTAGATCCCTTACACCTTATACAAAAATTAACTCAAGATGGATTAGACACTTAAACGTAAGACCTAAAACCATAAAAACCCTAGAAGAAAACCTAGGCAATACCATTCAGGACATAGGCATGGACAAAGACTTCATGACTAAAACACCAAAAACAATGGCAACAAAAGCCAAAATTGACAAATGGGATCTAATTAAACTAAAGAACTTATGCACAGCAAAAGAAACTATCATTAGACTGAACAGGTAACCTACAGAATGGGAGAAAATTTTTGCAATCTATCCATCTTACAAAGGGCTAATATTCAGAATCTACAAAGAATTTAAACAAATTTACAAGAAAAAAACAACCCCATCAAAAAGTGGGTGAAGAATATGAATAGACGCTTCTCAAGACATTTATGTAGCCAACAAACTTATAAAAATATGCTCATCATCACTGGTCATTAGAGAAATGCAAATCAAAACCACGATGAGATACCATCTCACACCAGTTAGAATGGCAATCATTAAAAAGTCAGGAAACAACAGATGCTGGAGATTACGTGAAGAAATAAGAACACTTTTACACTGCTGGTGGGAGTGTAAATTAGTTCAACCATTGTGGAAGACAGTGTGGTGATTCCTCAAGAATCTAGAACTAGAAATACCATTTGACCCAGCAATCCCATTACTGGGTATATACCCAAAGAATTATAAATTATTCTACTATAAAAACACATGCACACGTATGTTATTGCAGCACTGTTCACAATGGCAGACTTGGAACCAACCCAAGTGCCCATCAATGATACACTGGATAAAGAAAATGTAGCACATATACACCATGGAATACTATGCAGCCATAAAAAAGGATGAGATCATGTCCTTTGCAGGGACATAGATGAAACTGGAAACCATCATTCTCAGCAAACTAACACAAGAACAGAAAATCAAACACCGCATGATCTCACTCATAAGTGGGAGTGGAACAATAAGCACACATGGACACAGGGAGGGGAACATCACACACCGGGGCCTATCAGGGGGTGGGGGCCTAAGGAAGGATAGCATTAGGAGAAATACCTAATGTAGATGACAGGTTGATAGGTGCAGCAAACCACCATGGCACATGTATACCTATGTAACAAACCTGCACATTCTGAACATGTGCCCCAGAACTTAAAGTATAATTTAGAAAAAGGAAAAAAAAAACAGACATAGCCAATGGAACAGAATAGAGAGCCCAGAAATAAATTCACATATATATGGTCAACTGTTCTTTGACAAATGTCCAAAAACACATAATTAGGAAAAGAATGTCTCTTCAATAAATTATGTTGAAGAGACTGCAGAAGAATGAAATAGGTCCTTATCTCATCTCATATACAAAAATAGACCCAAAATGAATTAAAAACTTAAATGTAAAACCTGAAACTGTAAAACTACTTGAAGAAAACAGGGTGAAAACTTCTTGACATTGGTCTTGGAAAAGATTTTTTTGATATGACCCCAAAAGCACAGGTAACGAAAGCAAAAATAGACAAATGGGACTGCCTGAAGCTAAACAGTTTCTGTAGAGCAAAGGAAACAATCAATGGAATAAAGATACAACCTATGGAATGGGAGAAAATATTTGCAAACCATACATCTGATAAGAGTTTAATATCCAAGATGTAAAAGGAGCTCAACTCAACTACAAGAAAACAACCCCATTTAAAAATGGTCAAATGGCTTGATATTTCTCAAAAAAAGACATATGAATTGGTCAACAGGGTATATGAAAAAAATGTTCAACATCACTAATCATCAAGGAAAAGTAAATTTAAACCACCATGTAATATTACCTCACATCTGTTATCAAAAAAATGGCTATTATCAAAAAGAAAAAACATAAGTACTGGCAAGAATGTGGAGAAAAGGGAACTCTTATACACTGTTAGTGAGAATGTAAATTAGTACAGCTTTATGGAAAACAGTATGGAGATTATTCAAAAAAGATAAAAATAGAACTACCGAATGAACAAGCAATTCCACTTCTGAGTATACATCTAAAGGAAATGGGATAAATCATGTTGAGTAGATAGATACCCATACTCCTATGTTCACTGCAGTATTATTCACAATAACTACAATATGGAATCAACCTAAGTGTCCATAAATGTAAAATAGATAAAGAACATGTGGAAGATATATATATATATATAAAAAATATTATCCATATATATAAAATATTATCCATATATATATATATAAAATATTATCCAGCCTTAAAAAATAAGTAAATCCTGTCATCTGCAACAACATGGATGAAACTGAAGGGCATTACCCTAAGAAGTCAGGTACAGAAAGACAATTACTGCATGATCTCACTTATATGCAGAACCCTAAAAAGTCAAACTCATGGAAATAGAGAACAGAATGCTGGTTACCAGAGGCTGGGGTTGGGGAAAAATGGGGAGATGTTGGTGAAAGGGTACAAAATTTCAGCCAGACAAAGGGAAAGTTTCTAGAGAGTAGTTTTTAAGTGTTTTCACCAGAAAAAAAAGATATGTATGTGAGGATTTTGGGTCTGTTACATAGCTTGATTTAGCCATTCCACAAGGTATGCATATATAAAAACATCACATTTTATACCATAAATATATATAATTTTGTCAATAAAAAATAAAACATTTATTTTAAAAAGAAATTATATGAGTTTACAGGTGAAAAAATATTCACAAATTACATTTTGTATCATTGTAACTTTTAACTTTTTTAACTATGGAAAAATACATATAACATAAAATTTACCATCTTAATCATTTTAAGTGTACAGTTCAGCAGTGTTAGGTAACTTTACATTATTTTACAACCAATCTCCAGAACTCTTCTCCTCATGTAAAACTGAAGCTTTGTGTGCATCAAACAGTAACTCCCCATTTCCCCCTCCTGCACCCGCTGGCAACCATCATTCTATCTTCTGTGTCTATGAATTTGACACTACTCTAGATACCTCATGTAAGAGGAATAATTACATTTGTCTTTTTTGTAGCTGGCTTATTATACTTAGCAGAATGTCCTCAGGGTTCATACATGTTGTAGCATGTATTAGAATTTCCTTTCTTTTTAAGACTCAATAAGAATTTCATTATATGTATATGCCACATTTTGTTTATCCATTTATTCATTGTTGCACATGTGGGTTGCTTCCATCTTTTGGCTATTGTGAATAATGCTGCAATAAACATGGATGTACAAATATCCCTTCAACACTCTGTTTTCAATTTTGGGGTATTCATGCCCAGAAGTGGAATTGCTGGATCATATGGTAAATCTGTTTTTAATTTTTTTAGGAACCAATATACTATTTTCCCATAGCACATATTTTACATTTCATTTTACATTCTCTATGTTTATAACTTTCCATTTAAAAATTATACATACATAAAATCATAAAAATTGATATAAGAAATTCTAAACTTGTTGATAGAGGTGTTATTTTCTTCTTTATGTTTTCAATATTTCTGCAATAAATACATACTAACTTTTTTCAATGAACATATTACATATGGAAAAATACAATTTTATCTGTCATTTTTTTAAAAATAGAAAAATAATAAAATGCAAAAACAAAAAAGCTTACCTCTCCAACATATTTGCCTGGTTTTCAAATACTTTCAACATGGCATTAAATCGATTAGTCATTGAATGAGTAGTTTCTATTATTTAAAAAGTCAAAAATGTTAAAAGTTTTATAAATAGCTGAAGTTACAACTCTATGCTAAATATAACTGCTATAGATGTGAAAGCTAAACAAACATAAAGAGGGGCTAGCAGGGCTACATGACTATTAACAGAATGCTTATGAGGAGAATAGCTACCATTTTATTAAACACCTATTATGTGCGAATCACCATGTTATACTGCATTCTCTTATTCTTAAAATAATCTAAAAAATAAGATACTGTCATAATTTTCAAATAAAGAAGTTCAGGCTCAGAGAGGTTACATAACTTGATCAATACTATATATCTAGTAAAAGACAAAACTGGATTAATGTCCAATATATGTGACCTTCCTATGATATGGAATATCAGAGGGACTATAGCATACTAAAAGAGAACTGCTTTAGTTGCTGTTGCTAAGTCAATAAGGTCTATGGGAAGGATCTAGCTAACCTATTAAGTTTTACAACTGTATCAATGAATCCAAAAGAGAACCTAAGATGCTACTTAAAAGAGAACCAACATAATAATGATCCATAATAATCAATGAACTATTGGGGTAATACCACAAGACTCTTCAATCTTGTGACATAAAAAGTATATGACAGAAGACAGTCCCTGCACTAAGTTTTCTGCTAGACAAACAAGACATGACACAAAGAAAATGTTAAATAACACAGAAGCATACAACAGTTCCTAAACATTAATTATATTTTTTCTATCCCACATGTCAAAAGAGTGGTATAGAAGAATAATAAATATTTAGGGGCCGAGAAGATAAAGTAGAAAAACATAAAGAAGCTAAGACTTAAAGAATGCACGGAGTTTCATTAGAGAGAAAAAAATGAAAAGTAAACACCCTAAGCAAAGGCAAGAAAAGTAGAAATGTGTAAAATATATTCAGGGTACCAAATATATCAAGTATAACCAAGAAACCAAGTCAAACATAGGCTTTACTTTGAGAGAGTCAATATTCCTCAAAGATTCAAATAGGATATTGGGAGAAGCCAGCTTCATAAGAATTAAATTTATAATTTTTTGTAGGTAAGAGAGAGTAATTTAAAATGCTTACATAAAAAGTTACAGTAAATGATAAAATAAAACAACAATTTTTTTTTTTTTTGATACGGAGTCTCGCTCTGTCTCCCAGGCTGGAGTGCAGCGGCGCGATCTCAGCTCACTGCAAGCTCCACCTCCCAGGTTCACTGCCATTCTCCTGCCTCAGCCTCCCGAGTAGCTGGGACTACAGGAGCCCACCACCACACCCAGCTAATTCTTTTGTATTTTTAGTAGAGACAGGGTTTCACCATGTTAGCCAGGATGGTCTCAATCTCCTGACCTCGTGATCAGCCCATCTTGGCCTCCCAAAGTGCTGGGATTACAGGCATGAGCCACTGCACCTGGCCAAAATAAAACAATATTTTAAGAGTAATCTGATCACAGCATATGAGATAATTTTAAATTCTGCCCTAAATATGGTAAAGGACTACAAGGAACATCAACTAGTATTTCAGCCACAATTTGAAAATTCAGTCCCCAGAAAGAAGAAAAAGCCATTACAAAACATTCCTGGGGGAAAAAAAGGAAGAACACAAAATGACATTAGCAAGATGAGAAAGTAGGAGATATTAGTCTTCATCTCCCCACAAAAAAACAACCACTAGACAGCTATCCACGGATGAAAGTGGCCTTGGTAGGGCTCAAAGTCTCAAAGAAGCTGCAGCAATATAGTAAAGCAAAAAAATGGAGAATAACCACACAGACAGGATAGCTGAGGAAATCAGCACACCAGAGACATCTGGAGACAGCAAGGAATGAGGAAGAGTGCAGGAACTATCACTATCAGCCATGCAACAGGTCCCACCGTGGTTCCTAGTAGCCTGCTCTACAGAGAACACTGACAGCTCTCACCACTGAGATAACTAATAACCACTGCCACCATTAAACCCCCAGATAAGAGAAATGTTGCTCCATCCACCACCAAGAAGGAGCCACTGTTGTGCCAACCCAGGACCAGAGCCACCATGCCCGAATTCCATGTGTGACCCAGACCACAGAGTCATAATCTTTCCATATGTACCCAGGCTCCAGCACTGGCTTGAATGTTGCATCATGCACTCCCATGCCTCAGACACCAGAGTCACCTTCACTGAGGGCTAGCCCATCCCAGGCCCTAGAGCCATGCTCACTCTGCACCAGCCTGCACAGTGAACCCTAGCTCTGCAACTCCTCTATGAACCCTATGCTTCAGGTATCTGAGCCACTGCCACAGTGAGCTAAGCCACAGCTCAATCCTGGAACCACTGTTGCTCTGCATGTGTTCACACTCCAGTCCACATTTCTAAGGCTGCACCATGCACATGTATAATATAGTCACCAGAGCCACTGCCTTTACATGCTAGCCTTGCCCAGGGCCCTGAAGCTGCAGTCTCTCAGTACACATGTGGGCTGCAACCTCGGCTCTGCTGCACCTCTTTGAGACTCTGACTGCACATGCATCAGACATCAGAGCTACCACCACAACAAGTTAGCCCACGCAACTGTTGCTCTCCAGGTGTGACCACATTCCAGAATGTGGCTCTGCAACCATTCAACAAGTGCCTGCATTCTAGACACCAGAACCATCAATGCAGCAGGGATATCCATATCACTGTCCTCAGAGCAGCAGTAGACTTGCACACACTAGCATCTGGACCCCAAAGCCACTGTCAATCCATACATGCCTGTGCTCCCAGATCCAAGCTCCTTGACCACTCCACAGGTATCATGCATCAGACATTAGTACCATTGTCACTAGAAGCACACCCACAAGCCAAATCCAGAATCAAGAGGTGTCACCTCTGCCACAACTCCCCTTAGGGAAGTAAAAGAGATCAGAAGAATTCAGTCAAGCTTTGCCACTGTTGCAGATACCTACAGCCTTGGCCACTGTACACCACTGAAATTTTTACCCATATCAACCACAGCCAACAAAGCTACATGGACGCTAAACTGCCACATCCTCACTGGATCCTGAATTGCCACACCCCACCTAGCTAGTGTACTCACAACCACCCATAGGTGAAGACGTTTTCATATAAAACTAGTCCATAAAGTCTAGAAGAAGTGACTCTATCAATATCTCACAAAATATTCAAATAATAGTTTTACGGAAGCTCAGTAAGCTATAAGAAAACACTTGATAGACAACTTAACAAAAATCAGAAAAACAATACACAAACAAAATGAGAAGTTTAACAGAGTGATAGAAATCATAAAGAAGAACCATACAGAAATTCTGATGCCGGCAGGGTGGACCCAAGATGGCCACATAGGAACAGCTCCAGTCTACAGCTCCCAGCGTGAGTGATGCAGAAGACAGGTGATTTCTGCATTTCCAACTGAGGTACTGGGTTCATCTCACTGGGGAGTATCGGAAAGTGGGTGCAGCATAGTGGGTGCAGCGCACCGAGCATGAGCCAAAGCAGGGCGAGGCATTGCCTCACCCGGGAAGCGCAAGGGATCACAGAATTCCCTTTCATAGTCAAAGAAAGGGGTGACAGACGGCACCTGGAAAATCGAGTCACTCCCACCCTAATACTGTGCTTTTCCAACGGTTTCAGCAAACGGCACACCAGGAGATTATATCCCGCGCCTGGCTCGGAGGGTCCCGTGCCCACGGACCCTCACTCATTGCTAGCACAGCAGTCCGAGATCAAACTGCAAGGCAACAGTGAAGCTGGGGGAGGGGCACCCGCCATTGTCCAGGCTTGAGTAGGTAAACAAAGCAGCCGGGAAGCTCAAACTGGTGGTGGTGGAGCCCACCACAGCTCAAGGAGGCCTGCCTGCCTCCGTAGACTCCACCTCAGGGGGCAGGGCATTGCCAAACAAAAGGCAGCAGAATCCTCTGAAGACTTAAATGTCCCTGTCTGACAGCTTTGAAGACAGTAGTGGTTCTCCCAGCATGCAGCTGGAGATCTGAGAACGGACAGACTGCCTCCACAAATGGGTCTCTGATCCCCGAGTAGCCTAACTAGGAGGCACTCCCCAGAAAGGGCAGACTGACACTTCACATGGTTGGGTACTCCTCTGAGGCAAAACTTCCAGAGGAACGATCAGGCAGCAGCATTTGCTGTTCACCAATATCCACTATTCTGCAGCCTCCGCTGCTGATACCCAGGCAAACAGGGTCTGGAGTGGACCTCCAGCAAACTCCAACAGACCTGCAGCTGAGGGTCCTGACTGTTCGAAAGAAAACTAACAAACAGAAAGGACATCCACACCAAAACCCCATCTGTATGTCACCATCATCAAAGACCAAAGGTAGATAAAACCACAAAGATGGGGAAAAACAGAGCAGAAAAATCGGAAACTAAAAATCAGAGTGCCTCTCCTCCTCCAAAGGAACGCAGCTCCTCACCAGGAACGGAACAAAGGTGGACAGAGATGACTTTGACGAGTTGAGAGAAGAAGGCTTCAGAAGATCAAACTACTCTGAGCTAAAAAAGGAAGTTCAAACCCATGGCAAAGAAGTTAAAAACCTTAAAAAAATTAGACAAATGGCTAACTAGAATAACCAATGAAGAGAAGTCCTTAAAGGACCTGATGGAGCTGAAAACCAAGGCACGAAACTACATGACAAATGCACAAGCCTCAGTAGCCGATTTGATCATCTGGAAGAAAAGGTATCAGTGATGGAAGATCAAATGAATGAAATGAAGCAAGAAGAGAAGTTTAGAGAAAAAAGAATAAAAAGAAATGAACAAAGCCTCCAAGAAATATGGGACTATGTGAAAAGACCAAATCTGACTGGTGTACCTGAAAGTGATGGGGAGAATGGAACCAAGTTGGAAAACACTCTGCAGGATATTATCCAGGAGAACTTCCCCAATCTAGCAAGGCAGACCAACATTCAAATCCAGGAAATACAGAAATGCCACAAAGATACGCCTCGAGAACAGCAACTCCAAGACACATAATTGTCAGATTCACCAAAGTTGAAATGAAGGATAAAATGTTAAGGGCAGCCAGAGAGAAAGGTCGGGTTACCCACAAAGAGAAGCCCATCAGACTAACAGCTGATCTCTCAGCAGAAACTCTACAAGCCAGAAGAGAGTGGGGGCCAATATTCAACATTCTTTTTTTTTTTTTTTTTTTTTTTGAGACAGAGTCTCGCTGTCGCCCAGACTAGAGTGCAGTGGCAGGATCTCGGCTCACTGCAGGCTCCGCCCCCTGGGGTCCATGCCATTCTCCTGCCTCAGCCTCCCGAGTAGCTGGGACTACAGGCACCCACCACCTCGCCTGGCTAATTTTTTGTATTTTTAGTAGAGACGGAGTTTCACTGTGTTAGCCAGGATGGTCTCGATTTCCTGACCTCGTGATCCACCTGCCTCAGCCTCCCAAAGTGCTGGGATTACAGGCGTGAGCCACCACGCCCGGCCTCAACATTCTTAAAGAAAAGAATTTTCAACCCAGAATTTCATATCCAGCCAAACTAACCTTCATAAGTGCAGGAGAAATAAAATACTTTACACTCAAGCAAATGCTGAGAGATTTTGTCATCACCAGGCCTGCCCTAAAAGAGCTCCTGAAGGAAGCACTAAACATGGAAAGGAACAACCGGTACCAGCCACTGCAAAAACATGCTAAATTGTAAAGACCATCGAGGCTAGGAAGAAACTGCATCAACTAACGAGCAAAATAACCAGCTAACATCATAATGACAGGATCTAATTCACACATAACAACATTAACCTTAAATGTAAATGGGCTAAATGTTCCAATTAAAAGACACAGACTGGCAAACTGGATAAAGAGTCAACACCCATCAGTGTGCTGTATTCAGGAAACCCATCTCACGTGCAGAGACACACATAGGCTCAAAATAAAGGGATAGAGGAAGATCTACCAAGCAAATGGAAAACAAAAAAAGGCAGGGGTTGCAATCCTAGTCTCGGATAAAACACACTTTAAACCAACACAGATGAAAAGAGACAAAGAAGGCCATTACATAATGGTAAAGGGATTAATTCAACAAGAAGAGCTAACTATCCTAAATATATATGCACCCAATACAGGAGGACCCAGATTCATAAAGCAAGTCCTTGGAGACCTAGAAAGAGACGTAGACTCCCACACAATAATAGTGGGAGACTTTAACACCACACTGTCAACATTAGACAGATCAACGAGACAGAAAGTTAATAAGAATATCCAGGAATTGAACTCAGCTCTGCACCAAGTGGACCTAATAGACATCTACAGAACTCCCCACCCCAAATCAACAGATATACAATCTTCTCAGCACCACGCTGCACTTATTCCAAAACTGACCACATAGTTGGAAGTAAAGCACTCCTCAGCAAATGTAAAAGAACAGAAATTATAACAAACTGTCTCTCAGACCACAGTGCAATCAAACTAGAACTCAGGATTAAGAAACTCACTCAAAACCGCTCAACTACATGGAAACTGAACAACCTGCTCCTGAATGACTACTGGGTACATAACAAAATGAAGGCAGAAATAAAGATGTTCTTTGAAACCAACGAGAACAAAGACATAACATACTAGAATCTCTGGGACACACTCAAAGCAGTGTGTAGAGGGAAATTTACAGCACTAAATGCCCACAAGAGAAAGCAGGAAGATCTAAAATTGACACCCTAACATCACAATTAAGAGAACTGGAGAAGCAAGAGCAAACACATTCAAAAGCTAGCAGAAGGCAAGAAATAACTAAGATCAGAGCAGAACTGAAGGAGATAGAGACACAAAAAACCCTTCAAAAAATCAATGAATCCAGGAGCTGGTTTTTTAAAAGATCAACAAAATTGATAGACTGCTAGCAAGACTAATAAAGAAGAAAAGAGAGAAGAATCAAATAGATGCAATAAAAAATGATAAAGGGGATATCACCACCGATCCCACAGAAATACAAACTACTGTCAGAGAGAATACTGTAAACACCTCTATGAAAATAAACTAGAAAATCTAGAAGAAATGGATAAATTCCTCGACACATACACCCGCCCAAGACTAAACCAGGAAGAAGATGAATCTCTGAATAGACCAATAACAGGCTCTGAAATGGAGGCAATAATTAATAGCTTACCAACCAAAAAAAGTCCAGGACCAGACGGATTCACAGCCAAATTCTACCAGAGGTAGAAGGAGGAGCTGGTACCATTCCTTCTGAAACTATTCCAATCAATAGAAAAAGAGGGAATCCTCCCTAACTCATTTTATGAGGCCAGCATCATCCTGATACCAAAGCCTGGCAGAGACACAACAAAGAAAGAGAATTTTAGACCAATATCCCTGATGAACATTGATGCAAAAATCCTCAATAAAATACTGGCAAACCAAATTCAGCAGCACATCAAAAAGCTTATCCACCATGATCAAGTGGGCTTCATCCCTGGGATGCAAGGCTGGTTCAACATACACAAATCAATAAATGTAATCCATCATATAAACAGAACCAAAGACAAAAACCACATGATTATCTCAATAGATGCAGAAAAGGCCTTTGACAAAATTCAACAGCCCTTCATGCTAAAAACTCTCAATAAACTAGGTACTGATGGGACATATCTCAAAATAATAAGAGCTATTTATGACAAACCCACAGCCAATATCATACTGAATGGGCAAAAACTGGAAGCATTCCCTTTGAAAACTGGCACAAGACAAGGATGCCCTCTCTCACCACTCCTATTCAACATAGTATTGGAAGTTCTGGCCACGGCAATCAGGCAAGAGAAAGAAATAAAGGGTATTCAATTAGGAAAAGAGGAAGTCAAATTGTCCCTGTTTGCAGATGACATGATTGTATATTTAGAAAACCCCATCATTGATTAAAGACTTACATGTTAGACCTAAAACCATAAAAACCCTAGAAGAAAACCTAGGCAATACCATTCAGGACATAGGCATGGGCAAGGACTTCATGTCTAAAACACCAAAAGCACTGGCAACAAAAGCCAAAATTGACAAATGGGATCTAATTAAACTAAAGAGCTTCTGCACAGGAAAAGAAACTACCAACAGAGTGAACAGGCAATCTACTCATCTGACAAAGGGCTAATATCCAGAATCTACAATGAACTCAAACAAATTTAGAAGAAAAAAACAAACAACCCCATCAAAAACTGTGCGAAGGGTATGAATAGACACTTCTCAAAAGAAGACATTTATGCAGCCAAAAGACACATGAAAAAATGCTCATCATCACTGGCCGTCAGAGAAATGCAAATCAAAACTACAATGAGATGCCATCTCACACCAGTTAGAATGGCCATCATTAAAAAGTCAGGAAACAACAGGTGCTGGAGAGGATGTGGAGAAATAGGAACACTTTTATACTCTTGGTGGGACTGTAAACTAGTTCAACCATTGTGGAAGACAGTGTGGTGATTCCTCAAGGATCTAGAACTAGAAATACCATTTGACCCAGCCATCTCATTACTGGGTATATACCCAAAGGATTATAAATCATGCTTCTATAAAGACACATGCACACGTATGTTTATTGTGGCACTATTCACAATAGCAAAGACTTGGAACCAACCCAAATGCCCAACAATTATAGGCTGGATTAAGAAAATGTGGCACATATACACCATGGAAAACTATGCAGCCATAAAAAATGATGAGTTCATGTCCTTTGTAGGGACATGGATGAAGCTAGAAACCATCATTCTGAGAAAACTATCACAAGGACAAAAAACCAAACACCGCACATTCTCACGCATAGGTGGGAATTGAACAATGAGAACATATGAACACAGGAAAGGGAACATCACACACTGGGGCCTGTTGTGGGGTGGGGGGAGGTGGGAGGGATAGCATTTGGAGATATACCTAATGTTAAATGATGAGTCACTGGGTGCAGCACACCAACATGGCACATGTATACATATGTAACTAACCTGCACATTGTGCACATGTACCCTAAAACTTAATGCCAAAGAATATAATTAATAAAATTAAAATTACAAAAGATAAATAAAAAATATGTCAACTGTATAATTAATCAAGGAGAAGAAAGAATCTGTAAACTTAAAGAAAGTTATTTGAAAATATACAGTTAGGAAAAAAAGAATAAAGAATAAAAAGGAATTTTAAAGGCTATTACCTATTGGATACAATGTTCACTATTCAGGTGATGGGTACACTAAAAGCCCAGACTTCAACCACGACACAATATATACATGTAAGAAATCCACAGTTATCTCCTCTAAATATATAAAAATTTAAATTTTTTAATTCTGACAAATAAATAAAGCCTACAGGATTTATGGGACAGCATCAAGAGTGTTATCATTTACACTATAGGAATTAAAAAAGAAGAAAAGGGCCAGGCGCAGTGGCTCATGCCTGTAATCCTAGCACTTTGGGAGGCCGAGGTGGGTGGATCACGAGGTCAGGAGATCGAGACCACGGTGAAACCCCGTCTCTACTAAAAACAGAAAAAATTAGCTGGGTGCTGTGGCGGGCGCCTGTAGTCCCAGCTACTCCGGAGGCTGAGACAGGAGAATGGCTTCCTCACACAGAGAGAATCCCCATAGGGCTATCAGCAGTGAAAATTTTGCAGTCTAAGAGAGAGTAAGAAGATATTTTCAAAGTTCTTGAAGAAAAAAAAAAACTGCCAACCAAGAATACTTTACCCAGAAAAGTTGGTCTACAAAAATGAAGGAGTGATACTTTCCCTGACAAACAAAAGCTCAGGGAGTTCATCATCATCAGGCTTGCCTTACAAAAATGATAAAGGGAGCTCTTCAATCTGAAATGAAAGGACACTAACTAGTAACACAAATACATATGAAAGTATAAAACTCACTGGTGAAAGTGTGTATATAGTAGAATTACATACCATAATATTGTAACAGTAGTCTGTAAATCACTTATGTCTACAGAATAAAGGGTAAAAGACAAACAAAATTCCTATAGCTACAATAATTTCTTAATAAAATTCAATATAAAATATGTGAATTATGACATCAAAAACATAAAATGCTTAGAGGGGAGTAAAAATATATCAACAAATCACAAAGGAAGATAGCAAACAGGGAATAAAAGAACAAAGGATCTACAAAACAGCTAAAAAGCAATTAACAGAATGGCAATAGTAAGTCCTTATTTATTAGAGGTAACTCGAAAGTAAATGGATCAAATTATTCAATTCAAAGACACAGAAGGGCTGAATGAATAAAAAACAAGACTACATGCTGCTTACTCACAGAATAAATGAAGGGATGTAAATAGATACTCTATGCAATTAGAAACCAATAAATGGTTTTGTGGCTATACTTACATCAGACCAGATACTTTAAATCAAAAACAGTCACAAGAGACAAAGATTATTATATAATGAAAAAAGCTCAAGAGAATATAACAAATATATACACACCCAACATTGCAACACCTAAATATATAAAACAAATATTAATAGATCTGAAGAGAGAGATAGACAGCAAGACAATAATAGCAGAGGCCTTCAGTACTCTACATTCAATAATGGACAAATCATCCAGACAGAAAACAAATAAGGAAACCTTACATTTTAACCACACTTTATGCCAATGGACCTAACAGACATATACAAGATATTCTATTCATTTATTTATTTATTTTTTGAGACGGAGTCTCACTCTGTCACACAGGCTGGAGTGCAGTGGCGCAATCTTGGCTCACTGCAAGCTCCGCCTCCCGGGTTCACGCCATTCTCCTGCCTCAGCCTCTCCGGGTAGCTGGGACTACAGGCGCACACCACCACGCCCGGCTAATTTTTTGTATTTTTAGTAGACGGGGTTTCACCGTGGTCTCGATCTCCTGACCTCGTGATCCGCCCGCCTCGGCCTCCCAAAGTGCTGGGATTACAAGCGTGAGCCACCGCGCCCGGCCTCAAGATATTCCATTCAACAGCAGGAGAATATAGAGCTTTCTCAAGTGCAAATGGAATATTCTAAAGGACAGATCTTGTGTTAGGCCAGTAAGTCTTATAAAATTTAAGAAGGCTAAAATCATATCAAGTATTTGCCAATCACAGTGGCATGAAACTAGAAATCAATAACAGAAGAAAAATTGAAAGATTTACAAATATGTGGAAACTAACATACTCCTGAACAATGGGTCAAAAAGAAATTCAAAAAGAAATCAAAAAATATCTTATGACACACAAAAATGGAAACATACCAAAATTTATGTGATGCAGCAAAAGCAGTTATTAAAAGGAAGATTATAGCAATAAAAACCTACATTCAAGCTGGGCACAGTGTCCCACACTTGCAATATCAGCTACTAAGGAGGCTAAGTGAGAGAATCACTTGAGGCCAGGAGTTTGAGGTTGGAGTGAGCTATGATCACACCACTCTACTCCAGCCTGGGCAACAGAGCAAGACCCTGTCTCTAAATAAATAAGTAAATAAATAAAGTAAACATTAAAAAAAGACAAAAGAGCTAAATAACGTAATGTCACACCTCAAAGAACTAGAAAAAGAACAAACTGAGCCCAAAGTTAGTAAAAGGAAGGAAATAAAAGATTAGAGCAGAAGTACATAAAATAGAGACTAGAAAAATCATAGAAAAGTTCAACGAAACTAAGATTTGGTTTTTTGAAAAGATAAACATAATTAACAAGAGTTTAGCTAGACTAAGAAAAAACAGCAAGACTCAAGTAACATTGAAAAAGAAAGAAGAGACATAATAACTGATACCACAAAATTACAAAGGATAAAGACTACTGTGAACATTTATACACCCACAAATTAGATACCCTAAAATAACTGGATAATTCATAGACACATACAACCCACCAATACTAAATCATGAAGAAACAGAAAGTCTGAACAGACTAGTAATTAGTAAGACTGACTCAGTGATAAAATCCCCCATAAAAAAAAAGAAAAAACCAGGACCCAGTGGTTTTATGGCCTAATTCTACCCAACATTTAAAGAACTAGTAGAATCCTTCTCGAATTCTTCCAAAATCTTGAAGAGGAAGGAATACTTCTGAACAATTTTTCAAGGTTAGTATTACCCTAATACCAAAGCCAGACAAAGACACTATGAGAAAAGAAAACACAATCCAATATCTCTGGTGAATATGGATACAAATATCTTTAATAAAATGCTAGCAAACTGAATTTACAGCACATTAAAAGAATCATTCACTATGACCAAGTGGGACTTATCCCTGGGGTGCAAAGATGGTTCAAAATATGCAAATAAATGTGATATACCGTATTAATAGAATAAAATGCAAAAATCATATCATAATCTCAATATATGGGGAAAAACATTTGAAAACTTTCAACATTCTTTCATGATGAAAATAACAAATTAGATACAGAAGGAATGTACCTCAAAACAATAATGGCCAACTATCACAAGCCCACAGCTACATAGTCAACAGTGAAAAGTTGAAAGATTTTCCTCTAAGATGAAGAACAAGATAAAGATGCCCATTCTTGCCACTTCTATTCAACATAGTACTGGAATTCCTAGCTAGAGCAATTAAGCAAGAAAAGAAATAAAAGGTGTCCAAATAGGAAAGCAAGAAATAAAATTATTTCTATTTGCAAAAAAGAAAGAGGGACCATCACTACTGACCACATGGACATAAAGGGACAATAAACAAATACTATAAATAACTTATGCTAACAAATTTGATCATTTAGGTTATATGGACAAATTCTTGGAAACTCACTATCTACCAAAACTCACAAAGGAGAAATTGATATTATGAATAGGCCTATTTAAAAGAAATTGAATCAATAATTAATAACCTTCCAAAACAGCAGGTACTATGCTCAGATAGTTTCACTTGGCAAATTCTACCAAACATTTAACTAAGAAATTATGCCAATTCTTTATGATGTCTTCCAGAAGATAGAAACAAAGGTAACATTTCCTGACTCATTCTATGAGGCCAGTATCACTCCAATACCAAAGCCGGACGAAGACAGTACAAGAAAAGAAAACTACAGATGAATATCTTTCATGAATACATATGTGAAAATCCTCAACAAAACATTAGCAAATCACATACATAAATGTATAGAAAGACTATACAACCACAACCAAATGGGTTATTCCAGGTACGTAAGGCTGGTCCAATGTTCAAAAATCAATTAATGTAATCTACATGCTAAAGAAGAAAAATCATACAATCATATCAATAAATGCAGAAAAAGTATTCGACAAAATCTAACACCTACCCATAATTTTAAAAAACTCTTTGTAAATTATAAATAAAATAGAAGTAAGCTTCCTCAGTTTGATAAAGAAAATCTACAAAAAGTTTATAGCTAACATAATACTTATAGTGAAATCCTAAATGCTTCCTCCCTAAGATCAGGAAGAAGGCAAGCATGCCCATTTTTTACCACGCTATTTAACATCATACTGGAAGTCCTAGCTAATGCAATAATACAAGCAAAGAAAATCAGAAGGAAGAAGTAACACTTTCTGTTAGATAATGTGACTGTCTCTATAGAATATCCAAAAGAATCACCAATATCTAGTAATAAACAATTATTGCAAATTTACAGGACACAAAAGTTAATTGCAATTGCTTTCCTATATACCAGCAATGAAGTATTTGTATTTGAATTTTAAATTATAGATATTAACACCATTTATAGTAGCACTGAAATTTCAACACTTCAGTGTAAATCTAAAAGAAAATATGTACAAGATCTATATGAGGAAAAGTTCATTACTCTGATGAAAGAAAGCAAATAAGAGCTAAATAAATGGAGCGATATTTCATGTTCATAGAATGAAAGATACAATATTGTTAAGATACAAGTTCTTGTCCCTTTAATCTATAGATTCAATGCAATCTCAATCAAAATCCCAGCAAGGTATTTTCTGGATACCAACAAATTGTTTCTAAAGTTTATAAAGTTTAATAGACCCAGAGAAGTCAACACAATGTTGAAGAACAACGAAGTTGGAGGACTGACACTACCCAACTTCAATACTTACTAAAAGCTAAAGTAATCAAGACATGTAGCACTGCCAAAATAGACAGACAAGCAAACAGAATAAAGAGCCCAAAAACAGACTCACAAATATACACAACTGATCTTTGGCAAAGGAACAAAGGCAACTCAATGAAGAAAGAGTACTCTTCTCAACAAATGATGCTGAAACAACTGGACATCCAAATGCAAAAAAAAAAAAAATGAATCCAGACATAGACTTTACAGTTCTCACAAAAATTAACTCAAAATGGGCTGGGCGCAGTGGCTCATGCCTGTAATCCCAGCACTTTGGGAGGCTGAGGCAGGCGGATCACAAGGTCAGGAGTTCGAGACAAGCCTGACCAACATGGTGAAACCCCAACTCTACTAAAAATACAAAAATTAGCCAGGCGTGGTGGCGCATGCCTGTGGTCTCAGCTGCTAGGGAGGCTGAGGCAGGAGAATCACTTGAACAGGGAGGCGGAGGTTGCAGTGGGTCAAGATTGTACCATTGCACTCCAGTGACAGAGTGAGACTCCATCTCAAAAAAAAAAAAATAACTCAAAATGGATCATAGTTATAAACGTAAAATGCAAAACTATAAAACTTTTACAAGAAAGTAGAAGAGACTAGGTAACTTTGGGTTTGAAGATTAATTTTTACATACAACACCTAAAGCACAATTCGTGAAATAAAAAAAAAAATGGTAAGTTTGACTTTATTCTGGCTCTGCAAAAGACACTGCTAAAAGAATGAAAAGATAAGCCACAGACTGAGAGAATATCTTTACCAAACACATATCTGATACATGGCTTGTATCCAAAATATAAAAATAACTCTTAAAACTCAACAATTAGAAAACGAATAACCCAATTTTTAAAATGGGTAAAAGATCTGAATACCTCACCAAAGAAATGAAACAGATGGCAAATAAGCATATGAAAACATGCTCAACATCATGTATAATCATGGAACTGCAAATGAAAACAATGAAAAATCACTACACAACTATTAGAATGGCTAAAAGCCCAAACACTGTCAATTCTAAATGCTGACAAAGATGTGGAGCAACAAGAATTCTCCTTAATTGCAGGGGAATGCAAAATGGTACAGCCCCTTTGCATGCTCATTTGGCAGTTTCTTATAATGCTAAACAACTCTTACTATATGACTTAGTAGTCATGCTCCTTTGTGTTTACCCAATTGAGCTGAAAACTTACATCCACACAAAAACCTGCACAAAAGTGTTGATAGTAGCTTTATTTATAATTGCCAAAACGTGGAAACAACCAAGATGCCCTTTCATAGGTAAATGGATAAATTGTAGTAAATCCATAAATTGATTATTTATCAGCAATTAAAAAAGAAACTGTCAAACTATTGAAAGACACGGAGGAACTTTAAATGTACATTGTTAGATAAAAGAGAGACTAATAATATCAAATATACAACATTCTTGAAAAGGAAATACTATAGAAACAGTAAATAAACAGATTAGTGGTTTCCAGGGATTCAGGTGGATGGAGGAAGAGGTGAATAGGTGGGACACAGGGGATTTTTAGGGCAATTAAACTATTCTGTGACACTGTAATGGTGGATCCAAGACATGATACATTTGTCAAAACCCACTGAGCTGTACAAGGCAAAAAGCAAACCAGATGTAAACTATGGACTTTAGTTAATAATAATGTATCAAAATTGGTTCATCAACCATAACAAATGTATCACATTAATGCAAAATGTTAATAATAGGGGAAGCTTTATGCCAGAAGCGGGGGGACTACACTAATGGGAACTCTGTAATTTCTGTTCAATTTTTCTGTGAACCTAAAACTTCTCTAAAAAATCGTCTATTAATTATTAAATGAAGCAACATCAAGATGAAATTGTGACCTGAAAGCAAAACCAGAGTGCAATACAAAGATAGCTTCTGTCTTGCTGGCCAGGCTATAAGATTTAATAGAATTTAGTAAACAGGAAGGGAAGAGAGGATTAACTGCAGCCAGAGAAGAATTGAGGAGGTACTTTTAAAAGAAAATGATAGTAAACAAGTGAAATACAGCAACAGAGAGAGTAGGTCAATACTAATAGAGCTAAGAAACTGAAACAACTGCCATTGGAAAAAGATCTTATGAATTTGCAAAGCATTTTCTCCATATTGTACAATATAATTCTGTCCTCTGCTCCCCTTTAGAACCATGAGCAAAATCTCAACTATATTTTATCCTTTTGAAATGTGGTTTTATGATTGGAAGATGTATTCCATTAGACTATAAGTGGGTACAGGGATTTCTGCTTTCATCCATGATGGAGCATCAGGGACCAGAATTACTCTTCTACTTTAAACTACTTAAATACTAGACAAAAATACATGAAACAGTGGTATTCAGAAATTGGAAAACAGTGAATGCAGTACATATGGAAATAAAGTGGAAAGGCCCTTGTGATGACCCCAGTTTGCTGTCTAGAATTGCCAGTCCACAGTATAGGGAAGGGGAACTCAGAGCATACTGGTCACCTTGAGTTTAGGAAACAAAGTTCAGTGTTTGTGGAAGCCAAGGTACAATATTAGAAGGAAGGCAACCATACAGATTGAGAGAGAGAAAAAGAGAGAGCTCTTGAGAGGTCCATAGATGTACAAAGGATTCCCCTTGATTAGAGTAGAGGTTTTCACTATCTACTCCAAAGATCTATATACCTTTCTACCCCACCTAGTCAGTCAGAGCTCTCTTCGACCAGAAATCTCTATAGAACTTGGGAGTGCTGTAAAATGTGCAGCTGTCCTTGGTTTAAACATGGCAATGTTTGGGTTTAAAGCTGAAGTTGAAAGAGGGCAGAATTCCCAGCAACCTGTTCCAAGCAAATATTATTTTCTACTTTTGAACTGTATTCCATAGTGTGCTTTACACTATTATTTCAAAATTCTCTCCAGCCCTAAGACATAAGTAAGTTAATTTCCTTTCTATTGACAAACAGTCATAAACTTAACATACAAGCTCTAGCAGTTCTTTATATTCCTGAACTGACAACTACTCATCTGCAGTCAAAGCATTTGTGGATATAATTCCTAGTAACAAAATCTACAAACTATTTAAATTTATCACTGCTACACCTCAAAGGCCTGCCAACATTTCAGTAGTATGTTCTAATCACAGCTCAAAATTCTCCATTCCATGTACTAACATGCACTCCTCAAAAATTAATCTAGGCCGGGTGCAGTGGCTCACGCCTGTAATCCCAGCACTTTGGGAGGCTGAGGCAGGCAGATTACCTGAGGTCAGGAGTTCAAGACCAGCCTGGGCAACATGGTGAAACTCTCTCTACTAAAAAAAAAAAAAAAAAAAAAATACAAAAGTTAGCTGGGTGTGGTGGTGCATGCCTGTAATCCCAGCTACTTGGGAGGCTAAGGGACAAGAATCACTTGAACCTAGGAAGCAGAGGTTGCAGTGAGCCGAGATCATGCCACTGCACTCCAGCCTGGGCAACAGAGCAAGACTCTGTCTCAAAAAAAAAAAAAAAAGAATCTAGTTTCAGTAACACGTATCCTTAACTAAGAATTTCAATACTTGCTTGACAACCAGCTCAACTGTATGGCTCCAAACTCCAAGGCAAGGAGTCTGTACTGTTAACCTAATAATTATTACTTTATAGAAATTAATGTAACAGAGGTTATTATCACAATAATGCTTTAATGAGTGGAAACTTACGTGGTTCTGTTGCAGAAACATCTTTAAATTCATCAGTTGAGTGGGCTTCTATGAATTCTGAAATAATTAAAAGTGTATTTGTCACTATAAACTTCAAACAGCAATTATATATACTAATTGAGTTTAAATTTTATTATTTTAATTTTAGTAACTTATTCAGAAGAAAGAAAACTTTGAAAAAATAATAACTGCCAACACTGCAGATCTTCCTAATCAGGTAAGAAATGGTAATATTTAAAAGAATGTGTGTAACAGCTGATTATAAACATCACTTTCTCATCAAAACTTGTTTTTGCTCTTGTATTCTCTTATATTCATTGATGGTACCATCATTACCTAGTCTTCCTTCCTTCCATATCCAATCACCAACTTTCAAGTAAATATTTCTCAAACCTGACTCCCTTCTTCTTTTCACTAGTCTTTGAATATAGGTACTTCTCACACATCTAAGATATAATAACTTCCCTTTCCTACTCCTAGTCCCCAAATCTAGCTTCTACAGTGCAATCAGGAAAAAACTTCTCTAAAATTAAATCCTACAAAAAATCTTCAATGATTCTTTATTATTTTTGAAAAAAGTCTAAGCTCCTTAGCAGAGCATCCATTCCCACTATGACTAGCCCCTGTTACTTCATCCCTATATATCGCTTCTTACTCTAATACCAATCCAGTTGTAATTCTCTATGCATGTTGTTTGTTCACGCTATTGTCTTCTTAAAATATCAAATATTTCCCTTCTTTACTTGACTAAATCCTATTCACCCTTTAAAGTTGCATAAAGTCTTCCTAACTCCTTAGGTTGAACAGATTGCTCCTTTCTGTGGACCCAATGCAAATTCCACATACCTTTATCATGCATGACACTGTACTAACATGCTAGATAATGTACTTGTATCCTTACTAAGCTGTAAATGTTATGCAAGTAACAACCACATTGTTGTCTGTATAGGGGATACACATTGCATTCATTTTGTATGTTCCCAGAATCTGGAACATAATAAAAACTTTTATTAAAATATCAAACTCACTATTAAATATTATCTAAATTTACCATTGTATAATTTTATAACTGTAAATTTTTAACTTTAAGTCTCAAAATGTTCATACACTTAGGAAACCCCATAAAAGTCAAACATGCCAGGCATGGTGGCTCATGCTTGTAATCCCAACATTTTAGGAGCCCGAGGTGGGAGGATCACTTGAGGCCAAAATTTCAAGACCAGCCTGGGCAACATAGTGAGACCTCCATCTGTATAAAAAAAAAATCAGCTGGCCTCAGTGGCCTGTGCCTGTGGTCCTAGCTACCTCAAAAGGCTGAGCAGAGAGGATCACTTGAGCCCAAGAGTTTGAGGCTGCAGTGAGCGATATTCATGCCACTACACTCCAGCATGGGTGACACAGTGAGACCCTCTCTTTAAAAGATAAAAAATAGTAACAAAATTTTTAATAAAATTTTTAAGGATAAACATGTATAAAATATTATCACCTTCAATTTTCTGTGCCACAGCTTCACAACTTTTCACTGCTTCTGGTCGATTTTCTTTATCCCTGTTAAAGTTCAATAAATGAAACATTTTTTAATATATCAAAGAGTAAGAGTTTAAATTACACTAAAATAACTAAAATGTGCAGTCCAGACATATGAAGCTTGTAAAATAAAAATTAAACATATCTTTAATCTTTATTCACAGACACTAAGGTAAACTTACAAGTTATAAGTTGAAAAGTCAAACTAAACTATGTAATTATATGAATTCCATGTAGGCTATGAATATAATTAAGTATACCAAAAACATTCACAACAAAAATAGCAAAAATAAATTGTTAGAAACATGAGGTATCTTTTTGTCAAAGTATTATTATCAATTGTATAATGATGAAGGACATAAGTTCTGGAGTGAGACTAGCTGACCTTTGGGTCAAAACCTGTTTCATCCATTTACTAATTATATGACCTCAGCCAGGTATATTACTTAACCTCTATTGGCTTCAGTTTATTCTCATTAAAATTGGGGTATAATAGTACCTTTCTCATAAAGTAGTTATGAAAATCAAAGATTATACATGTAAAGTTACTACAAAAATCGCTAGTACACAGCAGACACTTAAATGTCAAGTATGAATATGGTCTAAACCTTAACCTTTGAACCAAGGATCTAGTTATGCAACCCCCAGGAGCCAACTCAAGTACCACTCTCTTCATTATTTTCAGTTATTGACAGAGATATCGCTAAAGTAACTGCATAACTAGTGGCCCCTCCCAACTATGGGTACGTATATTCTATTTTAACACAAAAAAGAATGTTTTATCTGTCTAATGCAAAAACATGGTTGCTTATAAATGTAAAAATTTTACTTGGATAAGCTGTTAATATAATTTTTAATGAAGGTGTTCATGAACAATGAAGTATTTCATTAGATCTTAGTTTCCTATTTATTACTAGGAGTGTCCTAATCAAACTGAGAGAAGAGTTTATAAGCCAGATATTTCAAAGCTAGCAATGTCCAATATAACTTTCTAATAACAGCCACGTGTAGGTACTAAGCACTTTAAATGTGGCTAGTATGACTAAGAAACTGATTTTCTACATTGAATTTGCATAGCCACATGCAGAGAATGTCTCCTGTATTGTATATCTCAGATTATTAAAAATTGCAAATAGAAACAAGCTGACTAGACCTGATTTGACTAAGAAGCTCTGTGTATAGCCATCATATCTGACTCATTATCTTACATTCAGTGCTAATTATATACCCTTTCTTATTGTTTTTAATTCAATTAGTTCTTATATCTCACTTACATAGTTTTAGACAACATGACTTTCAAGGAGGATTTAGACCTCTGTTTAAGGCGATTCTTCAGTTCTTCAAATCTTTGTACAAGCCTTACTATTTCTGCAATATTTAAAATGACTGTTTTGTCAGGTTCTGGAGGCTCTGCTTGTAAAACAGTTTGATCTTTACTTATCTAAAATAATAAAATTAACCAGTTACTTAGTAAATACCCATTTTGTTCCCATACCTCAAATAAATTTCATTATTTCCTTTATTAAATCAAACTAACTTTTACATTATTCTTGTCTGTAGCTATAGCCAAGTAATGATGTAATATTTTATAAATATATTTATATGAGCAATTATCTATGAATAGAACTATAGCTCAGTGATGGCTTTTACATGTAAAGCCTGAAATCTAATCATCTGTTTATTGTTTTAATATAGGAATTTTAAGCAAGTCCAATAACAATAAATGCAACTCAAAATATTTACAAGAGTAATTCTAAATTGTTTCCCATAAATTCTTTTTAAGAATACCCTTACTGTAGTAAATTATCTAAAGATAGTAATTTTCTCTCAAAGGCTAATCCTGTCTATTACTAACTCCCAGAAGTTAAAATATAAAGATCTATGGAACTAGCATTTTTCCAGTCTGTGTGGGGAAGACTGTGACGTATTTGGGTGTCTTGAGACCTTTGGAATAGACCAAGCTAAAAAATAACAAGCAGAGGAAAGAAACAGCAAGATTCACAGAATAAGATGACCATAATTACTATTCTAGGTAATAAGTTTACTTAAAGAAAATTCAGCAAGAATGAGTGTCCAAAAACCACAGCAAAAGAAACCTACAAACAGCCAATGTGTGGAGACATAAACAAGCAGAATAGCAATTGGGGTCAGAAAGTTTTGATAGGAAAATGGCACAGAATATTTACAAGAGTAATGCTAAAATAATTGCTTGCCCTAAATTCAGAGATCCACCCATGTAGACATCTCCAATCCTTATGCTAGGAAGAAAAGTTGGGGAAAAAATGAAGTCAAGGACTTAGCAAAGATAAATTCTAGCACTGGGGATTTAGAACAGAGACTTCATTTTTGTAATGACTGGACTGAGAGTAGGATATAACAGCAGGAAGTAAATGCTGGGCAATGCACTAGAAGTCTGAGCTTGGGTGTAGGGAAGATATGGCAAGGAACACAGAATAGGTGGAAGGGAAGCAAGAGACATATGGAAATTCTATAGACAAAGGAAAGATCCCAAGTAAGAAGCCACAAATCATAAATTGAGTCAAAAATAATGTCATCAATTTACTGCGTCTCATCTCAAAAATCTATTCTTCGTTGTCTTGTCTGTGATAGTGGAATATTTCTTCCTTGACAGATGGCTTGATGTTAGCCTTTTTCAGTAGAGGGTCCTGAAGAGGCACTGGAAGAGGAAGAAGCTTTTCTTCCTAGTTCTGTGTGTCTCTCTCTGCTTCTTCCTCAGGCAGTGTGTAGTATATTTTATAGTACTCACCCCCAGAAAATTTCAACAGCATCACCTGATGGATGGCTTCCTGGTAAGGTCCCTGGCATGGCAGATTCCTATGGGCAGCTTCCCCCAGAACTGTGTAGCAAAATCCACCGGTGCAGAGCCTCCCTTAGGGAAGTTTTCCAACATATCACCCTTGTGAACAGCTTCCCAGCAGGAAGTAAAGCACCTCTCTGGAAGGTGGCTTTTCCTAGCATCACAGAGGGCAGATTCCTAAGTGTACCACCCTCATGGACAGCTTCCCAGTGAGTTCAAGCTCCACCAGCCTTGCAGCCCAGCAGACTTCTCTGCCACGTAGTGATGAAAGCTGCTCCCTCTTCAGAAGTTTTGCATCTTAGCCCTGCGTTGCTGGGAGGGAATGATTGGGGATATTCATATTCTGATTCCATCTTAGGAGTTGAAGTTGTTCCCTCTATCTTCTACTCTTGTATTCATTAGAATTATCTTTACTCCTTTAGTAGAATGTCTATCAATATCCTTTAGTAGATATTCCTCTGTTAACAATAATTCTTTATATTAAACTTTCCCTAACCAAATTACTGTGTGGTTTTTGCCCTTGATTAGACTCTCAATACATCACATTTCCCAATACAGATTAAATTTTAACAGAAGTCCTTTCTGGGAAAAAAGATAAAGGCACAGAACTAAAAGAGTATGGAACAGAGAGTGGGTTATCAGCTAAACGGTTTCTTCAGAAAGACCTTTGGGGCACAGATTCCAGCAGGACAATTCTGAAGTGTACAGGCTACTTTAGGTTCAGCCTACATTTCTCTGGTGTAGCTCACCATATACTCTAATAGTTTCCACATGTATCTCTGTTAATGCAACATGTAATGCAAAATGATCACTGACATTAACCTCACCAGCATGTACTGACAATAAATTCTGTCAGCAGTAAAAACATTATCACAGGATTCTCAAATGTTAGTGTGCATAAGAATCCCTTGTTTCCCACCTGTTGAAGCAGTAGATTCCTAACTCACAGACTCACAAAAGAAATCTAATCCAGTAATGTGCACTTATAACAGGTATCTTGGATGACATTTAAACATGTTCTATCAACTACACTTTAAGAAACATTCCTTGAGGTGCCCTCTCCCACCACTCCTATTCAACACAGTATTGGAAGTCCTGGTCAGAGCAATCAGACAAGAGAAAGAAATAAAGGCATCCAAATAGAAAGAGTGGAAGTCAAACTATCGCCATTTATAGGCAACATAATCCCATATCTAGAAAACCCCAAAGTCTTGGCCCAGAAGTTCCCTCAGCTGATAAACAGCCTCAGCAAAGTCTCAAGATACAAAGTCAATGTACAAAAATCACTAGCATTCCTATACGTCAACAACAGTCAAGCCAAGAGCCAAATCAGGAATGCAATCCCATTCACAATTGCCACAAAAAGAATACCTAGGGATACAGCTAACCAGGGAGGTGAATAATCTCTACAAGGAGAACTACAAAACACTGCTCAAAGAAATCAGAAATGACACAAACAAATGGAAAAACATTCCATGTGCATGGATAGAAAGAATCAATATGGTTAAAATGGCCATACTTTCCAAAGCAATTTATAGATCCAATGATATTCTTATCAAACTAACAATGAAATTCTTCACAGACCTAGAAAAATCTATTTTAAAGTTCATATGGAACCAAAAAAGAGCCCAAAGAGCCAAGGCAATCCAAAGCAAAAAGAACAAATCTGGAGGCATCACAGTACCTGACTTCAAACTATACTACAGGGCTACAGTAACCAAAATAGCATGGTACTGGCACAAAACCAGACACATAGAGCAATGGAACAGAATAGAGAAGCCAGAAATAAGGCTGCACACCTATAACTATCTGATCTTCGACAAAGCTGACAAAAGCAAACAATGAAGAAAGGACTCCCTATTCAATAAATGAGGCTGGGATAACCAGTTAACCATGTGCAGATGATTTAAACTGGACTCACTGCTTACACCATATACAAAAATTAACTCAAGAGGAATAAAAGACTTAAATGTAAAACCCAAAACTATAAAAATTCTGGAAGACAACCTAGGCAATACCATTCTGGACATGGGAATGGGCAAAGACTCCATGAAGATGCCAAAAGCAATTGCAACAAAAGCAAAAATTAACAAATAGGATCCAGTTGCACTTAAGAGCTTCTGTGCAGCAAAAAAAAAACTACCAACAGAGTAAACAGGCAACCTAGAAATTGGGAGAAAACATTTGCAAACTATTCATCTGACAAAGGTCTAATATCCAACATCTATAAGAAACTTAAGCAAATTTATAAGACACAAACAAACAACACCATTAAACAGTGGACAAGGCCGGGCGCAGTGGCTCACGCCTGTAATCCTAGCACTTTGGGAGGCTGAGGTGGGCAGATTGCCTGAGCTCAGGAGTTCGAGACCAGCCTGGGCAACATGGTGAAACCGTGTCTCTACTAAAATACAAAAAAAAAAAAAAAATTAGCTGGGCATGGTGGTATACACCTGTAGTCCCAGCTACTTGGGAGGCTGAGGCAGGAGAATTGCTTGAACCCGGGAGGCAGAGATTGCAGTGAGCCAAGATCGTGTCACTGCACTCCAGCCTGGCAACGGAGCAAGACTCCGTCTCAAAAAAAAAAAGTGGACAAAGGACATGAACAGACACTTTTCAAAAGAAGACATACATGGGGCCAACAATCATATGAAAAAAAGCTCAACATCACTGATCATTAGAGAAATGCAAATCAAACCACAATGAGATACCATCTCATACCAGTCAGAATGACTATTATTAAAACGTAAAAAAAAAAAAAAAAAAAAGGTGCTGGCAAAGTTGTGGAGAAAAAAAAATGCTTATACATTGTTGGTGGGAGTATAAATTAGTTGCCTGCTGTGGAAAACAGTGTGGTGATTCCTCAGATATCTAAAAACAGAACTACTATTTGACCCAGCAATACCATTACTGGGTATATACCCAAGGGAAAATAAATCATCCTATCATAAAGACACGTGCATGTGTATGTTCACTGCAACACTATTCACAATAGCAAAGACATGGAATCAGCCTAAATGTCCATCAGTGGTTGACTGGATAAAGAAAATGTGGTACATATATACCATGGAATAATACTATGCAGCCATATAAATGAATGAGATCATGTCTTTTGCAGGAACATGGATGGAGCTGGAGGCCATTATCCTTATCAAACTAGCACAGGAACGTAAAACCAAATACTGCATGTTCTCACTTATAAGTGGGAGCTAAATGATGAGAACTCATGAACACAAAGAAGGAAACAATAGACACTGGGGTCTACATGAGGGTGGAGGTTGGGAGGAAGGAGAGGAGCAGGAAAGATAACTGTTGGGTACTGGGCTTAATACATGGGTGATGAAATAATCTGTACAACAAATATCTGTGACGTGAGTTTACGTAAATAACAAACCTATACATGTACCCCTGAACTTAAAAGTTTACAAAAAAAAAAAAAAAGAGAAACACTCCTTGAAAAACAGTAGATCATATAAACCTTTAGATAATATATCTGGTATACCAAATTAATAAAATATTTAAGATAAGTAATTATGGGTTTAAACATTGAAAAACTTGAAATTCCAGATCAGAAGTATATGCAGTGGGGGTTCCTCCTGGTGATTATGAATGCACTGGTTGGGATTTCAGGCATAATGGATATGACAGTAACCAACAACAAGGTGTAGACACAGAGAAAAGTGGACACATCTGACAGTTATTTAGAAAGTAAAACCCAGAGGACTTGTGGATAGATTAAATATCAGGAATAGATGGAAGTGAGTTGTCAGGAATGGTTTCCACATTTCACATTTACCCAATTTGATAAATAGTACTCATTTGCTAAGATAGGGAATACTAGAAGAAATATGAGTTTAGGAGTAAAAAATTCATATTTCTGACCCATTGCATCTGAGGTGGAATAGTCTAGTAAGTAATTATATACAAAGCCTGGAGTTCAGGGAAATATTTTGAGCAAGAGGTATATGTTTTTAAATTACATGCATAAATTTAAATTACATTCAAATACTTGAATGGAAAAACTAGATGAGACCGCCTAGGGAGAAAGTTTGGAGCAAAAAGAAAAAAGGCATAGGATAAAACTTTGAGGTACTCCAACATTTACTGGTTGGGTTAAGGAGGGGACTCGAAAAAGAAGACAGCCAAAGAGGTAAAGCAATAGCCAGGAAAATGTAATTCACAGAAGCCAAAGGAATAGTGTTTCAAAAATGAGGGCACGATCAATAATATTAACTATAGCTGAGGCAAAAAAAAAAAAAAAAGTCTGTTTAATTTAACAACATACAACTTACGGCGAACCATATGGAGAGAATGTTTTACTTATTAGGGAGACAGAATTCAGTCTGGATAGATTGAGAAATGCTTGGGAAGTAAGAGCATAGTGTATAGTAAATTAATATACAAATAAATGTGGCTCTGAATGTGTGACATATGCTCCATGGCTAAACTCTTAAGGGTTATTATAGGAAATCCATAAACAACTCTAATTGTTTTACTTAATACCCTTAGTTGTCTCTTACAAGGAAAGAGTGCCCAGATTAATCTTTTCACTAGGTGCCAGTTTATTTGTTGAGTACTTTAAAAAAAAAAAAAAAGAGCCAACTAGTTTCATTGTTCAAAGACTGTCTACTCTGTTTTTCTCTCCACTCGCTTATAAATCTGTTTTGCCTTTACACCCTGATAATAATCTAATGATTGTTTCCCTAATATGAGTAAATTTGCATACAAAATAATTTTCTTAAAAACAGGCTAATAAAGGACATGGAAATAGGCCTTTAGAGAGGAATGTGGATCAAATGAGAGATAGAAGAGCATATTTAAAAACTGAAAAGAAGGATAAAATTGAATGAGAGAAACTGAATATACAAGAGAGAATAATTAATTAATCAAAGTTCTTGAAAGGACATGGCAGGGCACAGTGGCTCACGCCTGTAATCCCAGCACTTTGGGAGGCGGAGGCAAGGGAATTGCATGAGTCCAGGAGTTCAAGACTAGCCTGGGCAACATGGCGAAACCCCATCTCTACTAAAAAAAATACCAATTAGCCAGGCGTGGTGGCTCGCGCCTGTGGTCCCAGCTACTTGAGAGGCTAAGGTTGGAGAATCACCTGAGCCTGGGAGGTCAAGCCTTCAGTGAGCCGAGATCAAATCACTGTAGTCCAGCCAGGGCAACCAGAATGAGATCCTGTCTCAAAAACACAAACAAACCAACAAACACAGTCTTGAGAAGGCAAGAGGATATGAAACCCAAAACGGAAGTGAAATAATTAGTCTTATGTATAAGAAAGAACAATATATCTGTCTTAACAGGAAAAAAGAAAAAGAAAATGAGTACAGATGTTAATATTTTGTTAGGTAGCAGGAATTGAAGGAGTTCCAACCAATGGCTTGTATTTAGAACATTCCAAGTGTTTGGTGGCCAGAGCAGTATTTAAAGTAATAATTGGAAAAACAGAAATTTATAGTTCAAGAATAAGTTGCCTAAATTAGTAATTTTTAAAATAAAGTAATTAATTAATGACAAGGTCCAGAGTGTGACTGGAAGTGGAGGCCAAGAGATCTTTGGAGATGAGGAAGTCAAGAAAGTGAGAGGCCAGGGTTTTGGATAGGTCATGTACATTGACAGGACTGAGTGTAAAAGAAGAGTAAAAGTAAACCCATTAATAAAATAATAAAAAGAGGTTGATGGATGAAAAGAAGACGACAAGATGAATTTCCAAAGTTGCAAAGAAGAACACATTTTAAAAGAGGGTAGAGGAATAGTAGACTTCACTCTAACCCTTCTTCTCTGTAAGGATAATGACCACTATGCCATAATAAAAGAATGACTAACACTTTTCCAATGTCAGTCAAATGTATCCTAAAGCAAAGAGCATATAGACCATGGAAGTCTTCTATTCTGGGACCAGAGATACAACAATAAGATGCTAGGATATAGTCACAGTTCGTGCATTTAAGGTTCTATCTATATTTATCCTTTAAATACCCCCAAATAAACTGGCCTCTTTTATTTGAAAGGCCTGGGCTTCAAGAGTGTTTAATTGGACTGAACCATAAGTGTGACCAAATGAGAACAAAAATAATTCTGTAAGTCAGTAAAGCTACCCTGGAAATCATTCTAATATACTAACAGCATATATAAAGTATTTTCCAAAGTAGAATTAAAAGCCCCTAAGGACAGAGACCAGTAGTTCTCAAACTAATGGCAAAGTACCTGAATCAAAAGTATAAAAGAACATCATTAAAATAATGATGTTTTTCTATAGATGTTTTCATCTATAGAAAATCAATACATAATTTTATGTCTACACATACATAATCATTTAGCATGGTTTTTTAAAATATGGTAGAAATTTTTAAAGTGAAATGTTCTCTCATCACCCTTTTATGTAAATTGGAAAAAAAAAACTTAGTTTCCATTATTCAATTTTAGGAAAAAAAATGTGTCAGTCAAACTTGGAGTATACCAGATATATGCAGGGACATAGGGTGTAAGTCACTGAGAAATATTTTATCCCATCCACTTATTCCTTGTCTACCCAAATCAAAAGGTTACTTTATAACCAACAGTTATTCAAAAATGACTTATACATACTTAACTTATACATAATCCAAATTGGTTTTCAAATGAGTTAAAAAATATTAACTTAACAATTTTAAAATGTTAGACTTACTTCTTCCATCTGATTGACCTGCCACTGAAACCACTTTAAGAAAACAAAAGAGGGACAAAAAAAGACATAGTGACTACTTAAATTGCAGCAATGAAATAAATATCTATATAAATGTGTGTCTGTGTCTGTGAATCTTCATCCATCAAATATCAGCCCTGACCGAAATATCACTTGGGATTCAGAATGGGGCTAATGCACTATACAAATGAACACAAAATTCTTAAATACACAGAACGGCAAGTATGGAATTCCTTCTACTCCCTTAAAATTTAGAAACCTCTTCTTCATTGGCATGTATTTCTGTGTTAAGTTTTAGTAGGCTTAGCTGTAATGTATTGAACGTACCTTAAAAAGAGATTCCAAAATCTGAAAAATAAAGTTTTAATTAACATATTTAAAAATAGAATGCTTCACAATGTATGATATAATATGTAGTTCAGTCTTTTGCGATTTTCAATCACAAAAATGTACTAAGTATTAAAATATAACTTTATAAATCTGTAGTTGAAAATTATAACTTTTTATTTACAGACAGTGCTTATAGTTCACCTTGCATAGACAACTTCGTTCTAGAATTTAAAAATAATTTTTCTTTTCATATATAAAAAGGGAGAAAGAGGGAAAGAGAGACAGAATCTCACTGTCACCCAGGCTTGAGTGCAGCGGCGCACTCATAGCTCACTATAATGTTGAACTCCTGGGCTCAAGTGATCCTCTTGCCTCAGCCTCCTGAGTAGCTAGGACTACATGGGCACACCCCCATGCCTGGCTAACTTTTAATTTTGTTTTTAATAGGGATGGAGTTTGGCCATGTTGCCCAGGCTGGTCTCGAACTCCTGGCCACAAGCGATCCTCCCATCTCAGTCTCCCAAAACACTGAGCATGAGCCATCATGCCTGGCCCTAATATATCTGTATTAGGAGGCCCCCAAACAATTCCCAAATTTATCTCATATATTTTCTTAATATAGGTAAGGAGGCTGGGTACGGTGGCTCATGCCTATAATCCCAGCACTTTGGGAGGCCAAGGCAGGTGGATCACCTGAGGTTGGGAGTTCAAGACCAGGCTGACCAACATGGAGAAACCCCATCTCTACTAAAAATACAAAAATTAGCCAGGTGTGGTGGTGCATGCCTGTAATCCCAGCTATTCGGGAGGCTGAGGCAGGAGAATCGCTTGAACCCGGGAGGTGGAGGTTGCGGTGAGCCAAGATCACACCATTGCATTCCAGCCTGGGCAACAAGAGCAAAACTCCATCTTAAAAAAAGATAGATAGATAGATAGATGATAGATAGATAGATAGATAGATAGATAGATAGATAGATAGATAGATAGATAGATGATAGATAGATGATAGATGATAGATAGATAGATGATAGATAGATAGATAGATAGATGATAGATAGATAGATAGATAGATAGATAGATAGATAGATAGATAGATAGATGTAAGGAATAAAATTTAAATTCCTTTCAGAAGAGCATTATATATTTTTCATACAGCAGCAAGTACAATAACAAAAAGCATCACCTTCCCAACACTATCTTCTCAGTACAACTCTGTTCCTGCTAAATGGTCTAGAAAACCAAGGTATAAAATATTATAATACTATTTAATATTTTTAATGAAAAATGCAAAGTACTTGTTTGAGAAATTATAAGAGAAACTGACTAAATATACAAAAACCAATGGAAACTGAACTCCACATACACCTACAACCATTCTGTTTTTCACTTTCAGTACAGTATTCAAAAAGTTTCATGAGCTATTCAACACTTTCTTATAAAATAGGCTTTGTGTTAGATGATTTTGCCCAACTGCAGGCTAATGTCCAGTGTTCTCAGCACATTTAAGGTAGGGTAGGCTAAGTTATGATGTTTGGTAGGTCAGGTTATTAAATGCACTTTCACCATATGAAAAATTCAACTTATGATGAGTTTATCAGTATGTAACTCCCTCATAAGTTGAGGAGCATCCATACACAGTTCAAAATATCAATATTTATTACTTAAATATCTAATTTCAAAGTGATTACATTTGCTACAAAAACAAAAACCTCACCCTATCAAATTGGGTTAAAGTTTTCAATTACATTATTACAGTAAAATGTTACTACGTGCATTCAGGGAGTAACATAAAATTGAACAAAAATTAAACTAGATAAATTAAATTTATCTTCCACAACACTAACTCTAGATCTGTGGTTCAAAAAGTAAGGAGCCACAGCAACAGCATCAGCACCACCTACAAGCACACTTATTAGTTGAAAATTCTCAGGACCCACCCTACCCTACTAAATCAGAAATTCTAGAAGTGGGACTAACAATTTGTGTTTTAACTAGACCTGCAGGTGATTGCTTTGCATGCTAAAGTCTGAGAATCACTAAGCTAAATAAGAAAGCATAAATCTAAGCAAAAAGTGCTGAGATCCTTCAGAAAATATACCAAAGCAAATTAATGTCTGTGTCAGAAGAAAAATATTTTCAGCTATGTAAGTGTTTAGAAAATAATGTCCACTAAAGCACATTATACCTAGGAATAACTAATTCTTTCCACTGTCAAGAAAGATTCCAAGGTTCTCAAAACTTTCCTTCCTGCACTGGAACCTGATGGGAAACATTAGCATATACCAATTCAACCACTCATTGTAGCCATAGTTCTAGAATAATTTAAACCACTCCTAGTTTAAGGAGAACAGTGCCTTTCTCAATTACTGAGGAAACCCACGGCATCAATTACTGATACTGCTAAATCTAGATCATTGTTGATAAAAAGAGTGAAAAATAAAAACTGATCCACTGTGAAATGCCTTTTTATTTTGTAATGATTTGTTTAATCTTTTACTTACTGATAAGTAGACATTATCTATATAATCTAGATAATCCTTTATGTGATTAAATACACATATACGTCAGGTATACATGATCCAAATTTTGCCCCTATTTGAAATTTCTCTTGCCCCTCTCTTTATGAATTATTTATGTAACAGCTTATAAATTTAATATAGGTGAATTTATCAATATTGCCTTTTATGACTTGTATTTTTTTGTGATTGTTTCTTGCTCCAGGTCATATACTTATATCATCAGTATCATATTTGATCATATATCAAATTAGTTTTTTCCTTTATAAATAACCAATTGTCCCAAAGCCATTTATTATACTGCTGGCTCTGTCATCAACAAAATTTTCCATATATAAAAGGGTCAATATCTGAGACTTTGTTCAATTTCATCAGTTCATCCAGGCTTGCACCAAAAGCACATAATCATAATTGATATAGCTGCATAATGAATCTTGATATCTGTTAGGGTAGGTCCTTTGGCCTTGTTCATTTTCTTCAGGACTCACTTGGTTATTCTTGGTCTACTGAAATGCTATATACATAAAATTCAAAGTCAATTGTAAATTTGTACCAAGGAACAAAACTATTAGGGTATTTGAAGAGTGATAACAGCAAAAAAAAAAAAAAAAAAAAAAAAGTGCAGTAGGGAAGTCCAAAGGCCTATGCTCCAATTTTGTTAGAACTCTGAAAAACAGTTAAAGATTTAAAGCAACCAAGCAATGCCACATCAATAAAATGTGGCTTGAACACCACAGGAGAAATGTGTGGTATTTTAACTCGGTCTTGCCCCAACCCCTCCTCCAGCACAGTAGCAGTCTTAAAAACAGCAACCCTCATTTTGAGTGGTTCTGGAGAGAGCATAGCAGACATATTCCCAAGAAATGGTGTTAGTGTTTTGAGCTCTCTAGAGGTTCCCACTTTTGAGCTCTCTAGAGGTTCCCACTAAACTGAGTTAGTTTCACCTAACTCAGAACTCTCCTAGGGAAGAAAAGTAACTAAGTGGAGGGCCTCAAAAGAGTCCCTGTTTGCAGACAACATGATCATATACATATCATATACATAGAAGACTCCAACCAAAAACTTCTTAGAATTAATGAATAAATTCAGTAAAGCTGCAAAATACAAAATCAACATATAAAAATCAGTAGCATGTTTATATACTAGCTGAAAAAAGAAATCAAGAGACCAATCCCACTTATAATAGCTACAAAATAATATATAAGATACCTAGAAATAAATTTAACCAAGGAGGTGAAAGGTCTCTACAATGGAAATTATAAAATACTGATGAAAGAAATTAAAGAAGACACACACAAAAAAACAAAAGACATCTTATGTTCATGGATTAGAAGAATTAATACTGATAGTGGGCTTAAGCCCAGTATCATTTTGACAGGTATTTCACTGAATCTGCAGATAGCTTTGAGTAGTATGGTCATTTTAACAATATTAATTATTAATACCATGACATTCTTTACAGAAATAGAAAAAAATCCTAAAAATTCATGTGGAACCACAAAAGACCCTAAGTAGCCAAAGCAATCCTAAGCAAAACGAAGAAAACTGGAGGTAACACACTATCTTACTTCAAAATATACTACAAAGTTAGCCAGGCATGGTGGTTCATGCCTGTAATCCCAGCAGCTTGGGAAGCTGAGGCAAAAGGATCCCTCAAGCCCAGGAGTTCGAGGCTGCAGTGAGCTATGATTGTACCACTGCACTCCAGCCTGGCCAACAAAGTGAGACCTTGTCTCTTTAAAAAAAAAAAAAAAAAAAAGCACACACACACACGTACAAACACACAAACATACTCTTCAAAGCTACAGTAGCCACAACAGCATGGTATTGGCACAAAAACAGACACACAGACCAATGAAACCCAATAGAGAACCCAAAAAATAAGAAAACTTATAGCCAACAGATTTTCAACAAAAGCACCAAGAACATTGGGAAAAGAACAGTCTTTTCAATAAATGGTGCTGGGAAAACTGGATATCCATAGGCAGAAGAATGAAACTAGACCCCAATATCTCACCATATGCAAAAATCAGCTCAAAAACAGCTTAAAGCCTTTAATATAAAACCCAAAACTATGAAACTACTGGAAGGAAACAGAGGAAATGCTTCAGGACATTGGTCTGAGAAAATATTTTATGGATAAGACCTCAAAAGCATAGGCAACACAAGCAAAAACAGACAAGTGGTATTATATCAAACTAAAAAGCTTCTGCACAGCAAAGGAAACAACCAACAGAGTGAAAAGACAATCTTCAGAATGAGAAAAGATATTTGTAAAAAAAAATTCATCTAACAAGTGATTAATATTCAAAATATATGAGGAACTCAGACAACTCAATGGCAAAAAAAATCTGATTTTAAAATAGGTAAATGGCTTGAATATTTCTCAAAAGAAAGATATACAAATGGCTAAAAAGTATATGAAAAAAATGCTCATCATCACTAAGCATCACGGAAATGTAAATCAAAACCACAATGAGATATCATCTCAACTCAGTTAGAATGGCTATTATCAAAAAGAAAAAAGATAATAAATACTGACAAGGACGCAGAGAAAAGGGAACATATATACACTTTTGGTGGAAATGTAAACTAGTAGAACGATAATGAAAAATAGCATGGAGTTTCCTCAAAAAACTACAAATAGAACTACTATATGATCCAGCAATTTCACTACTGGGTGTATATCCACAGGAAAGGAAATCAGTATACTGAAGAGACATCTGTACTTCCATGTTCATTGCAGCACTAAACTGCAATAGCCAAGATATATAATCAACCTAAATGTCCATCAATAGACAAATGAATAAAGAAAATGTGGCATATCGGGAGAATGGACTACTATTCAGCCACTTTTAGTTCCGAAAAAGATTTCACTCTTAATTCCAAAAAAGAATTAAATCCTGTCATTCACAGCAACATGGAGAGGCCTATAGGATATTATATTAAGAGAAATAAGTCAGGAACAGAAAGATAAATATTTCATGTTCTTGCCAATATGCAAATGCTAAAACAACCTGATCTCATAGAGGCAGAGTGTAGAATCATGATTACTAGAGGTTGGAAAGGGTAGGGGTGAGGGAGGATAGGGAGAGGTTGGTTAAATGATAAAAAATTACAGCCAGATAGGAGAAATAAGTTATAGTATTCTACAGCACTATAGGGTGTCTGCAGCTAACAACAGTTTATTTTATATATATATATTCAAATAGCTAGAAGAGAGGATTTTGAATGTTCCCACCACAAGGAAATGACAGGTGTTTGAGGTGATGAATATGCTAATTACTCTGATTTGCCCACTACACATTGTATGTATCAGAATATCACTACGTACCCCATAAATACGTATAATTACTACATGCCAATTTAAATACTATTGCCAAAAAAAGCAATAAATTAAGTGTGCTCCATTATATGAAAAAAAGACAATTTCAACAATTCCACTGTAGTCTTACCTTTTACTCATAGCTAATTCATAAGGCGTATGGTACTAAACCATGATTGTGTGGTCATTCTCTGTAATGGCCAATCATTCTCTCTTTGATGCTGATTGCCACAACCTTAATATTTATTAACTACCTTATAACTACTTACATGCTCTTAGTGAGGGAATATGGCAGATTCATTAAGATTCACACAACTATTGAAGAATTAATTCAAAGTTCATGTCTTTTTTTATTGTACTTTAAGTTTTAGGGTACATGTGCACAACGTGCACGTTTGTTACATATGTATCCATATGCCATGTTGGTGTGCTGCACCCATTAACTCGTCATTTAGCATTAGGTGTATCTCCTAATGCTATCCCTCCCCTCTCCCCCCACCCCACAAGTCCCCAGAGTGTGATGTTTCCCTTCCTGTGTCCATGTGTTCTCATTGTTCAATTCCCACCTATGAGTGAGAACATGTGGTGTTTGGTTTTTTGTCCTTGTGATAGTTTACTGAGAATGATGATTTCCAGTTTCATCCATGTCCCTACAAAGGACATGAACTCATCAGTTTTTATGGCTGCGTAGTATTCCATGGTGTATATGTGCCACATTTTCTTAATCCAGTCTATCGTTGTTGGACATTTGGGTTGGTTCCAAGTCTTTGCTATTGTGAATACTGCCGCAATAAACATACATGTGCATGTGTCTTTATAGCAGCATGGTTTATAGTCCTTTGGGTACATACCCAGTAATGGGATGGCTGGGTCAAATGGTATTTCTAGTTCTAGATCCCTGAGGAATCGCCACACTGACTTCCACAATGGTTGAACTAGTTTACAGTCCCACCAACAGTGTAAAAGTGTTCCTATTTCTCCACATCCTCTCCAACACCTGTTGTTTCCTGACTTTTTAATGATGGCCATTCTAACTGGTGAGAGATGGTATCTCATTGTGGTTTTGATTTGCATTTCTCTGATGGCCAGTGATGATGAGCATTTTTGCATGTTTTTTTGCTGCATAAATGTCTTCTTTTGAGAAGTGTCTGTTCATGTCTTTCACCCACTTTTTGATGGGGTTGTTTGTTTTTTTCTTGTAAATTTGTTTGAGTTCATTGTAGATTCTGGATATTAGCCCTTTGTCACATAAGTAGGTTGCGAAAATTTTCTCCCATTGTGTAGGTTGCCTGTTCACTCTGATGGTAGTTTCTTTTGTTGTGCAGAAGCTCTTTAGTTTAATTAGATCCCATTTGCCAATTTTGGCTTCTGTTACCATTGCTTTTGGTGTTTTAGACATGAAGTCCTTGCCCAAGCCTATGTCCTGAATGGTAATGCTTAGGTTTTCTTCTAGGGTTTTTATGGTTTTAGGTCTAACATGTAAGTCTTTAATCCACCTTGAATTAACTTTTGTATAAGGTGTAAGGAAGGGATCCAGTTTCAGCTTTCTACATATGGCTAGCCAGTTTTCCCAGCACCATTTATTAAATAGGGAATCCTTATCCCATTGCTTGTTTTTGTCAGGTTTGTCAAAGATCAGATAGTTGTAGATATGCGGCATTATTTCTGAGGGCTCTGTTCTGTTCCACTGATCTATGTCTCTGTTTTGGTACCAGTACCATGCTGTTTTGGTTACTGTAGCCTTGTAGTATAGTTTGAAGTCAGGTAGCATGATGCCTCCAGCTTTGTTCTTTTGGCTTAGGATTGACTTGGCAATGCAGGCTCTTTTTTGGTTCCATATGAACTTTAACGTAGTTTTTTCCAATTCTGTGAAGAAAGTCATTGGTAGCTTGATGGGGATGGCACTGAATCTATAAATTACCTTGGGCAGTATGGCCATTTTCACGACACTGATTCTTCCTACCCATGAGCATGGAATGTTCTTCCATTTGTTTGTATCCTCTTTGATTTCATTGAGCAGTGGTTTGTAGTTCTCCTTGAAGAGGTCCTTCATATCCCTTGTAAGTTGGATTCCTAGGTATTTTATTCTCTTTGAAGCAATTGTGAATGGTAGTTCATTCGTGATTGGGCTCTCTGTTTGTCTGTTATTGGTGTATAAGAATGCTTGTGATTTTTGTACATTGATTTTGTATCCTGAGACTTTGCTGAAGTTGCTTATCAGCTTAAGGACATTTTGGGCTGAGACAATGGGGTTTTCTAGACATACAATCATGTCAGCTGCAAACAGGGACAATTTGACTTCCTCTTTTCCTAATTGAATACCCTTTATTTCCTTCTCCTGCCTAATTGCCCTGGCCAGAACTTCCAACACTATGTTGAATAGGAGTGGTGAGAGAGGGCATCCCTGTCTTGTGCCAGTTTTCAAAGGGAATGCTTCCAGTTTTTGCCCATTCAGTATGATATTGGTTGTGGGTTTGTCATAGATAGCTCTTATTATTTTGAGATACGTCCCATCAATACCTAATTTATTGAGAGTTTTTAGCATGAAGGGTTGATGAATTTTGTCAAAGGCCTTTTCTGCATCTATTGAGATAATCATGTGTTTTTTGTCTTTGGTTCTGTTTATATGCTGGATTACATTTATTGATTTGCGTATGTTGAACCACTCTTGCAACCCAGGGACGAAGCCCACTTGATCATGGTGTATAAGCTTTTTAATGTGCTGCTGGATTCGGTTTGCCAGTATTTTATTGAGGATTTTTGCATCAATGTTCATCAAGGATATCGGTCTAAAATTCTCTTTTTTGGTTGTGTCTCTGCCCGGCTTTGGTATCAGGATGATGCTGGCCTCATAAAATGAGTTAGGGAGGATTCCCTCTTTTTCTATTGATTGGAATAGTTTCAGAAGGAATGGTACCAGTTCCTCCTTGCACCTCTGGTAGAATTTGGCTGTGAATCCATCTGGTCCTGGACTCTTTTTGGTTGGTAAGCTATTGATTATTGCCACAATTTCAGAGCCTGTTATTGGTCTATTCAGAGATTCCACTTCTTCCTGGTTTAGTCTTGGGAGGGTGTATGTGTCAAGTAATTTATCCATTTCTTCCAGACTTTCTAGTTTATTTGCGTAGAGGTGTTTGTAGTATTCTCTGATGGTAGATTGTATTTATGTGGGATCGGTGGTGACATCCCCTTTTTCATTTTTTATTGCATCTATTTGATTCTTCTCTCTTTTCTTCTTTATTAGTCTTGCTAGTGGTCTATCAATTTTGTTGATCTTTTCAAAAAACCAGCTCCTGGATTCATTAATTTTTTGAAGGGATTTTTGTGTCTCTATTTCCTTCAGTTCTGCTCTGATTTTAGTTACTTCTTGCCTTCTGCTAGCTTTTTAATGTGTTTGCTCTTGCTTTTCTAGTTCTTTTAATTGTGATGTTAGTGTGTCAATTTTGGATCTTTCTTGCTTTCTCTTGTGGGCATTTAGTGCTATAAATTTCCCTCTACACACTGCTTTGAATGTGTCCCAGAGATTCTGGTATGTTGTGTCTTTGTTCTCATTGGTTTCAAAGAACATCTTTATTTCTGCCTTCATTTCCTGATGTACCCAGTAGTCATTCAGGAGCAGGTTGTTCAGTTTCCATGTAGTTCAGCGGTTTTGAGTGAGTTTCTTAATCCTGAGTTCTAGTTTGATTGCACTGTGGTCTGAGAGACAGTTTGTTATAATTTCTGTTCTTTTACATTTGCTGAGGAGAGCTTTACTTCCAATTATGTCATCAATTTTGGAATAGGTGTGGTGTGGTGCTGAAAAAAATGTATATTCTGTTGATTTGGGGTGGAGAGTTCTGCAGATGTCTATTAGGTCTGCTTGGTGCAAAACTGAGTTCAATTCCTGGGTATCCTTGTTAACTTTCTGTCTCGTTGATCTGTCTAATGTTGACAGTGGGGTGTTAAAATCTCCCATTATTATTGTGTGGGAGTCTAAGTCTCTTTGTAGGTCACTCAAGACTTACTTTATGAATCTGGGTGCTCCTGTATTGGGTGCATATATATTTAGGATAGTTAGCTCTTCTTGTTGAATTGATCCCTTTACCATTATGTAATGGCCTTCTTTGTCTCTTTTCATCTTTGTTGGTTTAAAGTCTGTTTCATCCGAGGCTAGGATTGCAACCCCTGCCTTTTTTTGCTTTCCATTTGCTTGGTAGATCTTCCTCCATCCCTTTATTTTCAGCCTATGTGTGTCACTGCACGTGAGATGGGTTTCCTGAATACAGCACACTGATGGGTCTTGACTCTTTATCCAATTTGCCAGTCTGTGTCTTTTAATTGGAGCTATTAGTCCATTTACATTTAAGGTTAATATTGTTATGTGTGAATTTGATCCTGTCATTATGATGTTAGCTGGTTATTTTGCTCGTTAGTTGATGCAGTTTCTTCCTAGCCTCGATGGTCTTTACAATTTGGCATGATTTTGCAGTGGCTGGTACCAGTTGTTCCTTTCCATGTTTAGTGCTTCTTTCAGGAGCTCTTTTAGGGAAGGCCTGGTGGTGACAAAATCTCTCAGCATTTGCTTGTCTGTAAAGGATTTTATTTCTCCTTCACTTATGAAGCTTAGTTTGGCTGGATACGAAATTGTGGGTTGAAAATTCTTTTCTTTAAGAATGTTGAATATTGGCCCCCACTCTCTTCTGGCTTGTAGAGTTTCTGCCGAGAGATCTGCTGTTGGTCTGATGGGCTTCCCTTTGTGGGTAACCCGACCTTCCTGTCTGGCTGCTCTTAACATTTTTGCCTTCATTTCAACTTTGGTGAATCTGACAATTATGTGTCTTGGAGTTGCTCTTCTCGAGGAGTATCTTTGTGGCATTCTCTGTGTTTCCTGAATCTGAATGTTGGCCTGCCTTGCTAGATTGAGGAAATTCTCCTGGATAATATCCTGCAGAGTGTTTTCCAACTTGATTCCATTCTCCCCATCACTTTCAGGTACACCAATCAGACGTAGATTTGGTCTTTTCACATAGTCCCATATTTCTTGGAGGCCCTGTTCATTTCTTTTTATTCTTTTTTCTCTAGACTTCCCTTCTCACTTCATTTCATCTTCCATCACTGATACCCTTTCTTCCAGTTGATCGCATCAGCTCCTGAGGCTTCTGCATTCTTCACGTAGTTCTCGAGCCTTGGCTTTCAGCTCTATCAGCTCCTTTAAGCACTTCTCTATATTGGTTATTCTAGTTACCCATTCATCTGATTTTTTTTCAAAGTTTTTAACTTCTTTGCAATGGATTCAAACTTCCTCCTTCAGCTCATAGTAGTTTGATCATCTGATACCTTCTTCTCTCAACTCGTCAAAGTCATTCTCCATCCAGCTTTGTTCCGTTGCTGGTGAGGAGCTGTGTTCCTTTGGAGGAGGAGAGGCGCTCTGATTTTTAGTTTCCAGTTTTTCTGCTCTGTTTTTTCCCCATCTTTGTGGTTTTATCTACCTTTGGTCTTTGATGATGGTGACTTACAGATGGGTTTTTGGTGTGGATGTCCTTTATGTTTGTTAGTTTTCTTTCTAACAGACAGGACCCTCAGCTGCAGGTCTGTTGGAGTTTGCTAGAGGTCCACTCCAGACCCTGTTTACCTGGGTGTCAGCAGCGGTGGCTGCAGAACAGCCAATTTTTGTGAACTGCAAATGCTGCTGCCTGATCGTTCCTCTGGAAGTTTTGTCTCAGAGGAGTACCCGGCCGTGTGAGGTGTCAGTCTGCCCCTACTGGGGGGTGCCTCCCAGTTAGGCTGCTTGGAGGTCAGGGACCCACTTGAGGAGGCAGTCTGCCTGTTCTCAGATCTCCAGCTGCGTGCTGGGAGAACCACTACTCTCTTCAAAGCTGTCAGACAGGGACAGTTAAGTCTACAGAGGTTACTGCTGTCTTTCTGTTTGTCTGTGCCCTGCCCCTAGAGGTGGAGCCTACAGAGGCAGGCAGGCCTCCTTGAGCTGTGGTGAGCTCCACCCAATTCGAGCTTCCCAGCTGCTTTGTTTACCTAATCAAGCCTGGGCAATGGCAGGCGCCCCTTCCCCAGCCTCGCTGCCGCCTTGCAGTTTAATCTCAGACTGCTGTGCTAGCAATACGCGAGACTCTGTGGCGTAGGACCCTCTGAGCCAGATGCAGGATATAATCTCCTGATGTGCCGTTTTTTAAGCCCATCAGAAAAGCACAGTATTAGGGTGGGAGTGACCCGATTTTCCAGGTGCCATCTGTCACCCCTTTCTTTGACTAGGAAAGGGAACTCCCTGACCCCTTGCACTTCCCGAGTGAGGCAATGCCTCGCCCTGCCTTGGCTCGCGCATGGTGCGCTGCTCCCACTGTCCTGCACCCACTGTCTGGCACTCCCTAGTGAGATGAACCCAGTACCTCAGGTGGAAATGCAGAAATCACCCATCTTCTGCATCACTCACACTGGGAGCTGTAGACCAGAGCTGTTCCTATTTGGCCATCTTGGCTCCTCCCCCACAAAGTTCATGTCTTATTTGTGGTGGTTCAGTGGCATAATCTTTGCATTTGGGCATAGTAAAAATCCTTGATGATGATTTAAAAAAATAAATAAATAAATAAATAATGCTTTCCAATGCCATTTATAATTTCTTAAGACACTGAATCTAGGTTAACGTTGGCTGACTGGATAGCAGATTCAATTTTCAACAACCAGTACAAGTTTGATATTTTATACTTGAGAGTATATACAGAATACATACATTTTGTTCTTCTTTAAGTGCTTCTTCTAGCTGAGCTGCAAATTGCGAACAATATGTCAAGAATGAATTCATATCATCCCCAACCTTTTGAAAAGAATAATAAAACATAAAGTTACTTTTATTTAAGAATCCATATGCATGTCTGTCTTTTTCTAGCATATTTACTTCTTGAAAAATTTTAATTTTGTGTAATTTATGTCCCTTCAAACATTTACAGCAAGAAGCCATGCTTCAAATGCCATACTAGCAAATTCTCCCAGAGAGAAAACATGGAAGAAAGTACACTCTGGGAAGTGGCCCATCAGTGACATATACCCAGCTATGTCTCTCCTCTCATTGATCTCTACACAGTTCCAGAAAATCCAGCATCCCAGCCTTACAGTCCTGAAATTTCTGGGTGGCCCAATAAAAGGTAATCATTACCATAAAAAAAAAATCTCTTGGTGTTAGAAAATGACTACTACCTATGATATCTAACTATATACTTGCCACGAACTGCAGTCTTCTGCTCTCACCTAATGGGCAATACAAAACTTTGAGGAAAAAAATAGTTACAGCTTAAATGTCATAATGATCAAATCCCTTCTAGTAAAGCAGTGATTTGTAAATCAGAGAATTGACTCATAATAAACAAATATTACAGGCTTATATACAGTTAGGATTTTCACAGAGTGGTTCTCCATGAAGAATATATTCCCTGAGCATTACATTTAAAGATACTGAGCCAGGCGCAGTGGCTCACACCTGTAATCCTAGCACTTTGGGAGGCTGAGGCAGGTGGATCACTTGAGGTCAGGAGTTCAAGACCAGCCTGGCCAGCATGGCGAAATCTCGTCTCTACTAAAAATACAAAAAAATTAGCTGGGTGTGGTGGTGCACACTGATAATCCCAGCTACGTGGGTGGCTGAGGCACGAAAAACACTTGAATCCAGGAGGCAGCAGTTGCAGTGAGCCAAGATCACACCACTGCACTCCAGCCTAGGTGACAAAGCGAGACTCTGTCTCAAAAAAATAAAAATAAAAATAAATAAAATAGAATAAATAAATATACTGAGAGGCTCACATACTTTTTGTCACAATAAAGACCTATAATCATATAGGAGACAGGGAAAAAAACTAAAATAATCATCCAGCAGAGAGGAAAATGAACAGATTAGTGTTACTAATCACAGATATAAATTAGCCTACTTCTTCTACCCACATTCAGGTGCCACATTCTTCAAATATAAATTAGCTTACTTCTTCCACTCACATTCAGGTGCCACAAATATAGAGAAGATAGAGAAGTATAGAGAAGGTAGAGACTGATTTGACCAACTTTGTAATGTAACCAAATAAGACCAATAAAGCAGAACAGGGCAAGAGAGTTAAGTACGTGTGAAAGGGAGTGATACTAATAGTGGACCATGCTATTTAAGCTGGGTAAGTAAGGGCACGAGGAGGATTTGGGACACTAAAAAGGCAGCAGGACCAATGGATTATGGTTCCCTGTGAAATCAAAGGATTTTTGGAGACAGAATATTGGACAGACTGAGTGGGAAAGACAGGAGGTGGTGGCCAGAGATTAGGATGACTGAAATTCAAATTATGAAACAGTTATGGTAAGGACTACAGGATATCACTGTGTCAATTAGTGGTTGAGGTGAAATAAAATACAAGATCATTGAGGAAAAAAATTCAGTAAAATAAAGCAGGTATCCGAAGGGTTGATTTCTTCAATTTTGTCAGTATTGGAGATCACAGGAAAGTGAACTTAATTTCATTTTATTTTATTTTTTGGTGGGTTTTTTTTTCAACTTTTGTTTTCGATTTAGCGGGTACATGTGCAGGTTTGTTACCTGGATATATTGCGTGATGCTGAGGTTTGGGGTACCAATGATCCCATCACCCAAGTACAGAGCACAGTACCCAATAGCCAGTTTTTCAACCCTTACCCTGCCTCCCTCCCACCTCTAGTCATCCCAGTTTCTATTGGACTTCAATTTTAGATTTTAGTTTTGGTTCTTTGATTCAATCCTGGCAGGGCTTCAAAACATAATAACCACAAGGTCATGCAGGATAAGGATTGTGATTACATAGTCCTTTTAATAGTTGGGTAATCACCACCGCAATAAAAATATAAAACATTTCCATCATTTCAAAAAGCTTCAGTGTACTCCTTTGCAGTCAATTCTCCCCTCCTACCTTAGCTCAAGACAACCACTCGTCCTTTACTAGAGTTTTCCCTTTCCCAGAATTTTATATAAATAGAATCATACGATATGTAGCCTTATTTATTTAGCTTCCCCACATCCTAATGTTTTTGAGATTCATCCACATTGTTCTATGTGTCAGTAGTTTGTTCCCTTTATTGTGAAGAGTATTTCATTGTATGCTGTACCACAATTTGCTTATCCATTCACCAATTAGTAAATATTTGGGTTGCTGGATTCAGTAGCTATTCTGGCTGTTATAAACAAAACTTCTATAAACATTTATATACAAGTCTTTGTGAGGATGTATGTGTTCATTAATCTTGGATAATCACTTAAGAGTGGAATTGGTGGTTATCTTTTAAGTATATGTTAAACTTTGTGAGCAGCTGTCAAACTGTTTCTCAACATAGCAGTACCATTTGTGTTCCCACCAGCTCTGTATGAGAGTTCCTGTGGCCCCATATCTTTACTAAAATGTGATTATTGTCTATCTTTAAAATTTTGGTCATTCCTAATGGGTATGTAGAACTTTTCTGCAACCTTCTTGGCAAAATTCAGGTCAAGAGGGATTTGGTTGGGTTGAGTAATTTTCTAAGAGGATCATTTTCATGGATGGGAAATTCATTCTGAGGATATATAAGTACTCCAAAAGAAAATATTTTAAATTTATATTTTTAAAAAGAAAATCGACCCTTTTCAGTGTTAATGTCTCTATATTAGGGTTGCATATACTTACAGATAAAGATAATTCTTCATGTTCATGCTTTACAAATGGTTCTTCTCCATTCTGATCACAATGTCCATAGATTTCTTCCAAAGTGGAAACAACCTGTAAAAAAAAAAAAAAAAAAAAAAATCAAAGCCAATTAGATTCTTTAATGGTTTAAAATTAATTATATTAAATGTAAATAATATTTAATCAATTATGCCAGGACCTTTTTACCAGTAAGACTTATTTCTTCCAGTGCCACAAACTTAAATTTTTCATCCCATACCCAATTTCATGTCATCATGAGGAAAAAGCAATATTCCTTAATCCTACTCCCTAGCAATAGAGAGATGCTCTATGACTCTACCATTTCTGTGTTGATAGCTATCTTAAAACGGAGAGGGCCTGTCTATGAGTGGTTGAAGCATTAAGTAGAGTTTTCCTCAAAGTCTGCCTTGACTTTCTCCTCTGAAGAGAGTTAGGGGAAATCAAAAGATGGAGACCAGAAAGCAGTGAATTTTTAAAGAAAATTATCTGGCCTAACCCCTCAAACTTTCAACAAACTTGTACAAGTTTGATGTACTATATTTTTTTTTATATTTGTGCTCTTCCTCATTGTTCTCACTTGATATTTGGTACATTTACAATTCAATTCTGGATCGCAGTGAAAAAAATAGAAACTCAGAGAAAGGAAAATTTTTCCCCACATCAAGAGCTAAAGTTTCGGCCAGGCACGGTGCTCAGGCCTGTAATCTCAGCACTTTGGGAGGCCAAGGCGGGTGGATCACCTGAGTTTGAGACCAGCCTGACCAGTATGGTGAAACCCCATCTCTACTAAAAATACAAAAATTAGCCAGGCATGGTGGCATGCTCCTGTAGTCCCAGCTACTCGGGAGACTGAGACAGGAAAATTGCTTGAAACTGGGAGGCAGAAGTTGCAGTGAGCCAAGATCACGCCACAGCACTCCAGCCTGGGCGAAAGAGCGAGACTTCATCTCAAGAAACAAAAAAAGAGCTAAAGTTTCTGAAATGCAGAGTTTAACATAGTAGAAATGCAGGACTTAGGGAGGCCTGCTTCCAAGGTTGGCCTTAACCTGGCATCTGAGATCTTGGATTTCAGGAGGGTTCTTCCCATTCACTGATAGAAGCAGCTCACTGTCCCTAAACTGTTTGTATAACGTTGTTTATACTGAACCCCTTTCCTTGTGAGAGTCTGAAATTTTCGTACATGCTAAGCACAGAGTGAATAGTAAACGACCCCCAATAAATCCCAGGGCACTGAGTTTCCAATGATTTTCCCTGGCAGACATTTTATATGTGTTGTCACAATTCATTGCTAAAGAAATTAAGCATCTCCTGGGTGACTCTAAAGGGAAAAGACTCTTGCAAGCTTAGATCTGGTTTTCTCCTAATTTCACTTCATGTACCTACTGTAATAAATCTTAGCCATCAGTATGACTATATGTGGAGTCATGTGAGTCCTCCTAGCATATCACTAAACCTGGGGTGATCATGGGGGCCCTGCAACACAGAAACTAACAATCCTCTTACCATCTTCAGATGTTTGATAATTTTTCCGATCATTTCATCTCCTGACAGTAAGTTCTTTGTCTTACTCGATGGAATGGGCAAAGCATACCGTACAATGGATTCTCCTGTTGGTGGAGATCTTAGGACCATTGGTTCAATTTTATCATGAATTAATTTTGCATTATGTTTTTCCTTTAGTTTAGGTGATAATGGTAAATTATGTAGTCCTTTTTTAGTAGTTAATGCTGGAACATTTGCTGATTTGTTACTGGTGGTCAACAGATGCTTTACTGGTTTCATTTTGTTACTGACTTGGCTTCCAAATTTTAGATGAAAAAACTTATTCCTCCCTGTGAAAAAAATCAGAGATTCAGAGAAAACATCAGGCTCTAATTAAATTCACATACTACATTTCTCTTTTTCTGATGCTTTAGCAATTTGCTCAGAGTACATTAAGCAACTTCTGGAAGCTACAATTACACTTCGGGCTTTTTTGAGTCACGGTAACTTAAACAAAACAAAGAAATATAGAATGCAGTTATCACAATATCTAATTTATATCAAGAAGTTATTTAAACTTAAGTATAATAACAGTAAAAGCTCCATCATTTTTAATCTAAGGTATGCCCTTTATGTACATCATTATTCCATTTTACATGGGAGCGGAGTAAACTGAGCTCAGACAAGTTAAGTGACTAACCAAGAGTCACACAGCTAGTAAGTGTTAAATTTTTCAGAATTACAACATAGGTCAAATTGGCTATAAATCTTCCTTCTTTTCTATACCCTTTGCTCTCCATATGGAAAATGTTGGGTTATTTTACCTATAGGACTTATAGCATTTCCTGTAAGTAAGGGGGGTTGTAGATGAAAACATTTCAGATTTAAAATGATAAAAGGATTATCAATTGCTATGAAGATGGCAAATCCCAAAATCAACTCTGAAAAAATGAAAAATAGAAAGGAAAATATTCCTAACAACAGAAAACAACAAGAACAAAAAACTTTTTAACTATAAGAAACCCCTAAACAAAGGCTCATTTGTTTATGGGGCATTTAGGATGGGAATATAGGGACTGAAGAAGCCAGAAGCAACAATGAGAGAATACATTCAGGAAAAAAAAAAATTACATTTTCTTCCTATCTTTCCCCCATATTTGAGCTAATATATGTCCTTAATATACATCTTGATTCCCACAGGAGCAGTAGCCTTGGCCCAAGGTATCATTAGGGTAATATTAAGGCAGCATCAAAGCTATGCTAAGATAAGGAAGTATAAACTAGATAGGTCTTGGGCTCTTATTCCTCTATTTTTCTCTCCCCTCAAAGCTGACTAACACTCAGGACAATGCCACCTCCCAAATAGTTTAAAAGTATATGCCTAACGGTGGGAATTGTCAGGTACAGTGGCAAAATTAAGATAGAGTAATGTAACACTGGTACTCTGTTATCTGAAGCTCTCTACACTTTGGCTTGTCCCATTGTTATGTGTTGAACTGTGTCCCTGAAAAACATATGTTCAAGTCCTAAGCCCCCAGCACTTTGAACGTGACCTTACTTGAAAATAGCATATTTTCAGATATGATAAAGTTAAGATGTGGTCATACTGAATTAAGGTGGGTCCTAAATCCAATGACTGGTGTCACTATAAGAAGACCATATAGTGACAGGCAGAAATTAAAGTGATGCACCTGCAAGCTAAGGAATATCAAGGATTGCTAGCATCCACCAGAAGCTTGTAAAAACCAATGAAAGATTCTTCCCTAGAGCCCTTAGCAGGGAACATGGTTTTGCTGAAACCTTGATTTCAGTTTTCTGGCCTCCAGAACCATGAAAGAATAAATTTCTGTTGTTCTAAGCCACCCAGTTTGTGGTACTTTGTTACAGCAGCACTAGTATCTTAGTCTGTTGAGGCTGCTAGAACAAAACACTATAAATTGCATAGCTTATAAACAAGAAACATTTATTTCTCACAGTTCTGGAGACTGGAAAGTCCAACGACGAGGCACCAGCAGAGTTGGTGTCTGATGAAAGCCCAGATGCTAAATAAATGGTGCCTACTCTCTGTGTCCTCACATGATGGAAGGAGCAAGGGAGCTTTTTCAGACCTCTTTTATAAGGGCAGTAGTCCCATTTATGAGGGTGCTGCACTCATGACCTAATCACCTCCTAAAGGCTCCACCTCCTAATACTACCATATATTGAATTGGGGCCCAATTTCAACATGCGAATTTGGGGATGACACAAGCATTCAGACCATAGGAAATATCTAGCACTTCGAAAACAAATACACCCACATACTTTCCCTAACTTCCAGGAGGAACACAGGCTAGGAACTGGCTTTTGATCATTTCCTAATAATAGATTACCAGACAAACAGGTGACACCCCCAAGGGTATATGAGCTCACAGGCCAAAACAACTTGACAACTGAAAAAAACAACCATTAAAAAATAAAAAATAGGCCAGGCACATTGGCTCATGCCTGTATTCCCAGTACTTTGGGAGGCAGAGGCAGGTGGATCCCAAGGTCAGGAGTTCGAGACCAGCCTGGCCAATATGGTGAAACCTGTCTCTATTAAAAATACAAAAAATTATCCAGGCGTGGTGGTGGGCACCTGTAGTCTCAGCTACTTGGGAGGCTGAGGAAGGAGAATTGCTTGAACTCGGAGGTGGAGGTTGCAGTGAGCTGAGATTGCACCACTGCACTCCAGCCTGGGGGATGGAGTAAGACTCCATCTCAAATAAATAAATATAAAAATAATAAACTAAAAAACATGTTTTAGTTGTAGAATCATTAAAACAGAGAGACTAAAAATACATAAGTACATAGAAAGAGAGTATTAGCCATATAAAACAGCTATAAGAGGAATTTTTAAGACCCAAGTAAAAATATTAAAAAATGAAAAATATAACAGATAAAACAACACAAGTAATCACAAAATAATACTGCTGAAGAATAAAAACTGATGCAATGAATAAAATCAGTGGAGGAATAATCCAGCTGAAGAATAAAAAAATGATGCAAAGATCAGCAGCATTTATCACATATTCCTGAACATTAATAAAATACACATCAATAGTGATAAGTATTAAAAGCTAGTATCAGGTTTGAAAAAAATATAAATAATTAACAATTCTACTGAAAATGAGAAAATAAAGGCCTATATATGTTAATAACAATAAATATGATTCAATTTTTGGAGAAGCTGTATCTAATGTTCAGAAGATCATCCAATATATATTAAGAGACCAATAATAGGATTTTTTTTTTATTTGCCAGAAACCATGGCAAAAGTTGATGGTATCCTGTTAGCACATTTATGCAAAACATAAATATCAATACTAAATAGTATAACATACTATTTTAGAGAATAAAATATAAAAACAAATAATAAAACTTACAGACATTATAAATAAAACCACTTTGAATAAAGTTTTAAAAACTAATAATTTCTCAATTATTTTGGACACATGGACAGCAGATAACAATTGTTGATGTAATTATGGATTTCCAAAATGCAGATATTTCAATATGTGAACATTTATTAAGATTTTAACAAGTAGATGACACCCTGCTGGAAAAGAATCATATGTATGTTTAAGAGACTACTCATAAAAAATTAAAATTAAAAATATATAATATATATGGGGCCAGGGATACATGCCCTTAAATATGTCTGACAAGCACAAACAGAAAATTCTCAAAAATAAAAATTCTAAACTAGGTTGTGAACAATAGAACGAAAATATCTTAATAGCACTGAAAATGTTTATTTCATCCAAGAACTATACAACTGCTTTTTTGTTTCGATGAAACACTATAGTTAACACTATAGTTAATTGAATGCAGAGTTGCCAAGCACAATTTTTAAATCATAATCAAATATGACTTTGCAAAGATAACTTGTCACTAAAAATCCATTTGAAGGAAGAACACAATGCTCTCTTGGAAACTACTGATGATAATAGTAAATAAATACATTATAGAACTTGAACCAAAGCCCTGTAAAATATTCCCTTTTACATTTTTCGTTTTTTTGAGACAGAGTTTCGCTCTTGTCACCCAGGCTGGAGTACAATGGTGCAATCTTGCTCACTGCAAACTTTGCCTCCCAGGTTCCTCCTGCCTCAGCCTCCCGAGTAGCTGGGATTACAGGTGCCCACCGCCATGCCCAGCTAATTTTTGTATTTTTAATAGTGACAGGGTTTCACCACGTTGGCCAAGCTGGTCTTGAACTCCTGACCTCAGATGATCCTCCCACCTCAGCCTCCCAAAGTGCTGGGATTACACGCCTGAGCCACCACGCGCCCTGCTCCCTTTTACATTTTTCTCATACTGATTGTGACATGATGCTTTCAGTAAAAATTAATGTTACAAGCAAAATGATGCAGAAACCAAGATTAAATTTACAAAATTGAAAAGCCTCAAAAGAATTCTGAATAAATTACATTGCCAAAGAAACTCCATCAAAACCATCAGGTCGAAGCAAACATCAAAAATTCCATCAAAACCATCAGGACCAGCAAACAGGACGTAAGAAGAGTGGCCAATGAGCCAATAAGTAAAACCAAAAGGGTATATATACATAGAAAGCAAGGAAAAGAAAATATACTAAGGACGGAGTGATGAACTATGTTAAATGCTGAGTCAAGCAAAATGAAGACTAAGCTGACACTGGATTTGGCAACATGGAGGTAGGTCATTTGTAACCTGAAGAACGGCAACAATTTCAGTAGAATGATCGAGATAAATATCTGACTTACCGTTCAAAAGAGAGGAAGTAGGAACAATGAATTGAATACGAGCACTGTAGAGAAATTTTACTATAAAAGGGAGTAAAGAAATAGAGTATTACTAGAAGAAAACACGGTCAAGAGGAAAGTTTGATGGAAAAAAGAACAAGTGTATATGCTGTTATGGATTGTATTGTGTCCTCTCCCCCCAAAAAAGTGTGAGGCAGGGAGGGAGGAAGGGAGGGAGGGAAGGAAGGAAGGAAGGGACGGAGGGAGGGAGGGAGGGAGGGAGGCAGGCAACGCTCACTTGGTGCAAAAAAAAAAGAACCTGACAAATGCTCTGATGAAGTTCACATAAATACAAAAATAGAGTCACACGCAACGAATACTCGTATTAGCAAGCAAATATTTAAGGACTTTACATATTTAATTCATTTATCCCTCCTAACAATGCTAGGAAGTGGATGTCAGCATTACTTCGCCCAAGTGCATCCGTCCCTTTCCGCCACCACGACAAATGTTTTCTGGTTTCATCCTTCAAGGATTAATTTATATTCATTTCAAACCCTTTAATGATAAAGTGTACAAAATCGAGGACAGCGGCAGGGGTCGGCAGGCGGCGTAGGGAAAGGATGATTTGCCTTCGATCCTACAGCCTGCATAAAAAGCAGCACAACCGCCGCCACGGAGGCAGCCAGGCAGCGGGAAAACTAAGTGCAAAGCCAGGACTCTCCCGAAACCCTCAGGTCCTGCTAAGGGAGCCGCTCGCGAGGCTCCCCGCCCGGTGTACCTGCTGAGACTGTGGGAAGTCGGGTGACTAGGCGGTTTGGCCTTGCCAAGGCTGGCTCTAAGGTGAAAAACTATTTGCCTGAGGAAGATGGCAATTCCGAGCCTGCCAGACTTCCTTCTAGACGGAAGCCTGAAAACTCCTCAGACTCCAGCCCCACCCTTTTACAAACTGACGTTTGTGCTGAAAGAAAAGGCCCGGCCTCTGCGCCCCCGGGCGGCAGCAAAGACCGCCGGGCGCCCAGCGCCGGCGCCGGATGGGGCCGTTGACGCCACGTCCCAGACGCCCGACGCCACGACGCCTTGGCGCCGCCGGCGTCGCTGACGCTGCGGGCGTGAGCTGCGCGCCGAGAGCGGAAGAGGAGACGCAGTTTGGCCGCTGTGGGGATTTGCCGAAAGGTTAATAATGTCCATGGGCACATCGGCCTCCTGCTTTCTTATTCTCTCTCAAGTGTAATTCCAGGACGCCCCCTGAGCGCAGATTCATCCAGGCATTTGGCCTAGAGGCCCGCGGAGGAGAAATAAAGTACAGTCCTGGTAGGACGTTTGAGAACCTGGGCTTCACCTACAAAACCAGAGCCCCAGTCCTTCATTCATCTGCTGTCTCCTCAAGCTCATTTCAGTGTATTGTGGAGTTCATTACCAGACTCTAAGCTCGCACGAAGTGTACATCAGCTTCGTGATCTTAAAAGCAAAACAAAATGAAATGGACTAGGAATTAACTTGAAGCAGAGTTGTGACACTTAAGTGGTTTCTTGCCATCAGTTTCCACGCACTGCTTTGAGATGCAGTTTTACAAGGTAGAGTTTTTTAGATAATTTGACCTCAAGAAATATATTAATTTTGTCTTTAAGTTGAACAAAGTAAAATGTTTTTAATATTTTAAAATATTAATTGATATAATTTAACTCTTAATAATGCCTGTGTGTAAATGAAAGGAATAGGAGAGATGGAACTAAAACTAAAAACCAGGAGATTTAAAGAAGACTTTAGATTTGACTTAGTAGATTTCAACTATTTTCTAAAACTGAAAACTGATTATATCTAATTATTTCTAATTTTCCAGTAAAATCTGAATGCCTCACAAGAGATTCCTGAAAATTATCAGCTCCCAAGAGCTGGTGTAGGCTAGCTCCAGCACACCACTGGGAGTTACCATTGGGGTTGCCTGGAAAGGGAAAACAACACATCTTCTGGAGTACCAGAAATGTTCTGTCTTTTGCTCTTTCTGGATGTGTTCAAAAATTCATGAAGGCAGGCTGGGCGTGGTGGCTCACACCCGTAATCCCAGCACTTTGGGAGGCTGATGCAGTGCAACACTTGAGGTCAGGAGTTTGAGACTAGCCTGGCCAACATGGTGAAACCCCTTCTCTACTAAAAATACAAAAATTAGCCGGGTGTGATGGTGGGTGCCTGTAATCCCAGCTACTTGGGAGGCTGAGGCAGGAGAATCACTTGAATCCAGGAGGTGGAGGTTGCAGTGAGCCGAGATTGTGCCATTGCGCTCCAGCCTGGGCAACAGAGCGAGACTCCATCTAAAAAAGAAAAAAAAAAATGAAGGCATATGCTTATTTGTGCACTTTTCAGTATGTGTGTTTTATGTCAGTAATAAAGAAAATGTACATATAAATGATCAGATTTATTAAGCTTTCCACCAACAATTTTTTATTTTTTAAAGTTGGCAATAAAATTAAGAAAGTAGTTTAGAAAGAATTGAATTGCTAAATTCAAAATCTCCCAAAACCATTGTAAATGAAAGGGATAGGAAAGATAGAACTAAAAGTCAGGAGAGATTAAAGAAGACCTTCAATTTGACAAAGCCAATTTCAGTTATTTTCTAGAACCCTGAAAATGGATTATATCTAGTCATTTCTAATATTGTTGGTAAAATCTTAATGGTCAAGCTGTCAAGTTAGCATACATTAGCAAAACTCTCAGCATAAGTCTAGCCAAAGGTTCACCATTCATATTTGTGGCCTTGATAGTCAGCACAGCTAAGAACCACAGAAAAGTTATCAGTGCTGACAATGTAAAGCAAAGAAGTTTAAAAAGTTAATAAATTTAAGCATGTAATATCAAATTTTGCAGTGGTTTGCGTCTGTGCCATGAATCGATTATTCTTTGAAAACAAACAATACGAATAGAGAGGAACTTTTTCATCTGATGAAGGACATCTGTGAACTATCTCCAGCTAACATCATTTTTAATAGTGAAAAATTGATTTTTCCTTAAGATTGGAAGGAGGCAAGGATATTTGCTCTCACTATGTCTGTTCAGTATTATACTGGAGGTCTTAGCGAGTGCAATAAGGCAAGAAAAAGAAATAAAGGCATAATGATTTCAATGAAAGAAATAAAGCTGTATTTCCAGACAATATACAATTTCCAGACATCTACAATGAAAACTATATAACATTACTGAGAGAAATTAAAGAAGATCCAAATAAATGGAGATTATATACCATATTAATGGATTAGAAGACCCAATATTGCTAAAATGTCAACTTTTTAAGTCTATGTCTATCAATATTTATCTATGGATTAAATGTATTTATGATCAAAATCCAAGCAGATTATTTTCTAGAAATCGGGAAAATAATTTTGCAACTTGTATGGAAATGAAAAAGGCTAGAGCCAAAACAATCTCGAAAAAAATGAGCAAATATTTAAATGACATATACTACAGGTTTTCAATAGTTATAAAGTTACAGTAAAATTGTATATTACACAGTTAGACAAAAATGGAACAAATAGAAGGTTAAGAAATATATCCACATATATAAAGTCAATTGATTTTAAACAGTGCCAGTGCACTTCAATGGGGAAAGAAAAATCTTTCCAACAATGAAAATGAAAGCTGATATCATTGAGAGAAAAAAAGTTATCCATGACCCCTGCCTCATGCCATACCTGAAAGTTAATTTAAATTAAATCATAGACCTTGTGCCATGGACACATACCATACATATTATCCTTCAAGGGATAATGTGAAGGGTTCTGCTTCCAGCCAAGATGGAGTAACAGCAACTGGGTTTATCCTCCTGTCTGGAATAAGTAAAGAATCAGACAAAATATATGAAACAATGAATTTTGATACCTTGATTATGAGATAATGAATGATAATGACCCCTGCATAACAGGAAACAAACAAGATGATCCCTATTATTTCCTAAGTTTACTCCCTGAAGACAAGTGGTTCCAAGTCATGATACAAAGAACAGAAAACCCAGGCAGCTTCTAGCAGTCTCTGAGTTGAGGGAAAGAGGTGTCCAGGAAGGCCAAGGAAGCTAGAGTTCAAAGGAGAGAATCCTAGAGAAGAAATTAAAGAACAAAGAGAGCTCCATAAATCTTTAGGGGACCCCTTTAGTCTTCAACTGGGTAATGATCACTGTATACATGTATGAAAACTATCCATGGCCAGGGAAAGAACCACCTGGAAGCATGATAGGATATGATACTCAGTGCTCAGAATATTTCATGTTACCACCAGCTAGAGTCAAAAGTTTTGTAATTTAATGGGCAGTGAGTAAAGTGCTCAAAAGGGTTTTTCCTCAGGAAGGTTTCGAAAACAATCTTACACTAAACACTCCTCTGGACCTGTGAAACAATGCTTAAAAGTAAGATCTGAAAGGATGGAATGTTTCCAATAACAGCTGAGACCCAAAACACAGCTCAAGAATATTTATAGGCATACAAAACCTTCCAGCACTCAATAAGGTAAAAAGTTACAGTGATAACTACAAAAAATTGCTGAGAGAAAATAAAAAGACCTAAATAAATGAAGATACACTGTGTTCATGAATCAGAAGATTTAACAATGTTAGGATGTCAGTTCTCCCCAAATTGATCTATAAATCCAATGCAATTCCATTGAAAATACCATCAGGCTTTTGTGAAGCAATTTGCAACCTGACGCTAAAGTTCATTTGGAAATAGGAAGGATCTGCAATATCCAGAATGACTTTTTAAAAGAAAAACAAAATTGGAGGTATACATTACAAGAAGTATAGTCAGGGAGCATTGAGTGTCCTGGAAATAAAGTCTTGTTTGCATCTTTTGGGTATCCCCTTTCCCCCTACCTCCACCAAAATGGCACTCATATTACTCATGAGGCACAGGTTGACCATGCCTCCAACATGGCCTCCCAATCACTGATACACCTTAGGATTCCTAGTTCAGTTTGAATAATTGAGAGTCCTTGTTTTTGTAGTTACCACATGATGGAAGTCAGTCCCATCTTTCCTATCCTGTTTCATCCACCACCACAAAATACCTAAGTGACAGCTATGGGACTGTCTACAGGCAATACATACAAGGTGTTGACAAGTTTTTGCATGGAAAATGAAGAAGCTGAGACCATTCACTGCTGTTTCTAACAGACTTCTCAGAAAGAATAAGAGAATAGTAATCAAATTGTGGTCAAAGCCATCTAACAGAGGATAACAGACCCAGGAATCAGTTAAATTCAAGGACTTGAAACAGTTTGCAAAAGCTGCACCAGGGCATTTTCCTCTGTGAGGGAAAGCTCCAGGATCAGTTCTAAAAGACAAAAGAATATTAATACTAATGTCCCTTTATCCCCCAGTGCCTTTCCAAGTGCTTAGGTCTCAGTCGCTCTCTCTCTGTCTCTCTCTTTCTAACACTGCCACAAAATTAATGTGTCCCATTCTAGTAACTATAACCTCTTTCCAATCATGCTTCTAATCTCACCTAAAATTTTCATCTGGAACAGTCAGTCAAGAGCAAGAGTGACAAGGGAATTTTTATAAAACATATAAAAACCCATTATATCCCTCACTCGTGGCTTTTATGGGTCAGTGTCAGGGGACTAGGTGGAAAGTATCAACCCAAAGCAGGATAGTAAGGGCCTGAATACTAGATATTGCTTCATCTCTGGTTTCCCATGGCAGGTTCTCTGTCTCAGGAATCTCTTACTGAGAGGGCCAGATACACTTACAGGAGCCAGAGCCTACTCCAAGAAAACTCGTACTGTCATCTTCAAAAGGATCTAATATTGGCCTGATAGAATTCAGGAGGAGTTGAGCTGTAAGAGGTTGCCATTGCTATTGCCATTCCTCCTTAACAAACATCGTGCACTTTTCTCCCTCATCTCCCAAGCTAACAAGCCAAAGTTCTTAAGATTTGCAAAATTTCTGTCCATAGCAGTCCCAAATTCTCTCCTTTTGCATTTAGAGATGCATATCTCTGTAACTAGTTTCTGAAAAGGATCAGAACCTTACTCTAACCCAGAATGGATCTTAGTTCTCATTGTTACAAAGGATGGGAGTGACAATGACCATCAGATTGACCCTCCTGCCCCCACCTCAATGAACCTATTTTCCAGTATTCAGCCTGCAGCCATCTCCCTAGTTCCTCCTTGGTAGCAGAGAATGAAAGAGGGGAGGATCACTTATTGCTTGATCGACTAGACAGTTTGAATAATATGGCTGCTACTAAATCCTACAGACTTCCCTCAAATTATCACTGCACTATAGGAAGGCTCTTGTCTTTCTTATTCCAGAACGCCATGTCTTGTCAGTATTCCATCTTTATTACCAAAAATGGTAAGAATAATAAGCGTCTGTAATTTTACCTTGCTAGAAAACAAGTTAGCATGCCACAAATTCATAGACATTGGCAGGAGATATGAGATTCCTGGGCCAGGGATAAAGAACAATGTATTAATCAGAGCAGTAGCAGTAATCAGAGTAACAACATTTGTGCTAGTTCTTCCAGCCCTGATTCCCATAGAGCACACTCAGTGAGTTGCATTACCCAAGAGCAACCCTATTTAGGAAACCCCAATATTTTCTAAAACCATTGCTAGAAAACCTTTTCAACCTTTTTCCAGTGGAAGACATTGTCTTTATTACCATGAACAGCCAACAAACCTGCCTTCTTCCCCAGAGGGAGACACTATATTTTCCAAAGCTGTTTGCTATACGGACATTCTTGAAAAGACAATGTAGAAAAAAGCTAGGAATATAATTGCTCAGAAGATATGCAAAAACATAAGGTCTATGGAGAATTTCTCCCAACACCTCCATAAATATATTCACACATAGACCTAAATGTAAAACCTAAATCTATAAAGGTTCTAGAACAAAATATAGGAGTAACTTGAGTTACCTTAACAACCAACAAGGTCAGGGGTGGTCCAGAAAGCTTGACCCACAGGGACAGGGACAGGACTTTGGTGAGGCAAGCAGGGCATCTCCTATGGAAAATCTAAGCACTCACTGTTAGGTGCTGAGCCTGCACTTCACAACCTGCGAGTGAGCACCTCCTTAAATTTTTTATTTTCCTAGTTGGGCTTGCCATAATCTCCACACTGCATCCTTTTCCTTCACTGACCCAAAATCACAGAGAATGGCAGCTTGTTTTGCTCAAAGCAGCAGTACAGCTTACTTACATCACAACCTGGACCTGCTACATTTTCTGTCCTAAGCCCCATTCAAACGTGGCAGCATTCCATGTCACATTTTATCTGCTGGATTAGCATTTGGAGATAGGAATGTATTGCTTCCACAACCCAAAGAGACCCATGACATTGCACTTCCTTCTTTGTAGCAGGACATGTATTCTTACTGGGAATAATACACCCCCAAGGGGGGAAAAATTGGTATTTGATGGTTTATGTGGTCTTGTAGTCTTCCAAAGGCCACGCTACCTAAACAAATATACAGTACATCTGTGCTATCAATATTCCATGATGGAGAGGTAATTAGGGGTAAAATGTCTAAAAAGCTTCCTTACCAGGTCATTAATAACAAAAAGGTTGAGAAACACTGTAGCAGGAGAAGATGCAACAACAATCAAAAAAGACACTTTTTAAAGAGGATGCCTCTACATGTCTTTGATCATCAGATCTCTGAAGTATTTACTGAAGTGATGAGTCCCAGAATCTTAGAAGAGTTTATTTGCCACCCTCTAGAATATATTTGTCAAAAAGTGCCCATTATGGGCCAGGCACCGTGGCTTATGCCTATAATCCCAGCACTTTGGGAGGCTGAGGCAGGCGGATCACGAGGTCAGGAGATCGAGACCATCCTGGCTAACAAAGTGAAACCCCGTCTCTACTAAAAATACAAAAAAATTAGCCAGGCATGGTGGCACATGCCTTTAGTCCCAGCTACTCAGGAGGCTGAGGTAGGAGAATGGCGTGAATCTGGGAGGTGGAGCTTGCAGTGAGCCATGACGGCACCACAGCACTCCAGCCTGGACAACAGAGCAAGACTCTGTCTCAAAAAAAAAAAAGTACCCATTATGAACTTGGTTCTGTCAGATCTATCAAGTCATAAAGGTGAGTGAACGAAGCATCAGTTCATCACAAGATGTAAAAAGTGCATCTGGGATTAAACCTGAACAGGAGTAGAAGGTAGGCATAATCTACATGAGGAGGTAGACTGTACCTCCATGTCACCCACCACAGTTGCACCAGGGCCCCTCCACTCAGCTCACATCTATGGCTTTATGGGATTCCTGTACTACTAGTTGAAGGAAGGGGAAAATTAAGAGGTTAGTTTTCAGATAGGCTGTCTAGGTATAACAGTGCAAGACAAAAATAGATGGTGGCTGCATTATAGTCACAATGGGGGACAGTCTTGAACAAGTGTTGAGGGAAATTTTTCCTGAGAAGCTGTGAGTAATGTCTCTGCTCACTCACTTTGTGTGAAAGTGGCTCAAGAAGAGACTCATATATGAACTATATATGGACTCATGGGTGGTGGCAAGTGGCTTGTCCTGCTAATCAAGGGCTTAGAAGGAAATGGACTGAAAGGTCAGAGACAAGGAGATCTTAGGTAGAGGCATATGGTGCTTATGGCTAAACATATGAAATTTTTCATATCATATGTAATTTCCTATCAGATGGCATCCACCACAGAAGAAGCACAGAACAACTTTATGACAAAATAATGCAGCCTGCTAATGTTAGCCAACCTTTGTCTTCAGCCACCACAGACCACATAGCCACATGAAAGAAGTGGTCATAGTAACAGAGATAGAGGCTACACATGAGACCAAAAGCATGGACTCCCTCTTACCAAGGTCAGTCTAGCTACTGTTGCCTCTGAATGTCCTCCATGGCAGCAGCAGAAACCAGTATTCTTGTATGACACTGTTCCTTTGAGAGACCACTTGGCCATTTGGTGGCAGGTTGATTATGTTGAGTCCCTTCCATCCTGGAAGAGCCAGTGAAATACATGGATCTGGAAACCAAAGGATGAAAGCAGGAAATATTCCAGCTAGCATCACTCCCAATAACCACTAAGGAGCTTTGTACATCTCTTCCTGCAATCCTGGACTTCAAAACCTTAGACACTTTGGTTCCCAAAAGAGGCATAACAAGCCTCCTACTGAACTACAAGCTACAGCTGCCACATGGGCACTCTGAAGTTTTCGTTTCCACGAACCACAAGGCTGTAAGAAGAGTCACAGTCTTGGTAGTCTAGATGACACTGACAAGCAGGATGAGGTAGAGATAATGTTAGACAATGGTGGTGGAGAGGAATATGTGTGAAATTCAGGTGATCCACTTGAGTGCCTCTTGGTACTTCCCTGCCCAATGTGACTGTGAATGAGCAAGTGCAGCAAACCTGGCCTGAAGTGGACAAGAGCTATAGAGGAGCTGCACTCCAAATGTGTAAGGACAAATACATGTAAAGCAAAGAGGGGACTGTAGCAGACACGAAAACATGCCACTTACAACTCTCCTCAAGAAGGAATCTGCAGCAAAGAATACAGACTAGTGAAAACCAGCTATGGATGTCTTCAGGATTTGTCTTATTAATAACTTTTGAGCTGAGACCACTTGCCTGCTGGGCATCCTCCAGCTGATGACTGAGCATGCAACTATGTAAAGATTTGCTATTTCTGGCCAGTGTGAGACTCCTCCGTGGACAATATTTGTTTTTGAGATCACTAGGCTTTCTGATACATTCCCAGAGCTACTCCCACAGTTTGATGCTCTTTTATATAATCCACTTTCTTTTCCCCACTCTTTTCACAGGTATTAGACCGGTATCACAGCCTGAAAGCTTTCTCTGCCACTCCTACTCTCTTTCCTTTAACTTTCACAATTATAAATCTCCTTCACTTATAACTCCATTTGGCATGTGCATCCTGGAGGACCCAAATCAACACAGACCTAGCCATAAAAACAAAAAACATAAAGCTGTGAAAGCAAAAAGCGTAAAGAAAACATGGGTGAATATATTAATGACCTCGGCATAGGCAACTTTTTTTTGACAAGACAAAAATTACTAACCATTTGAAAATTGATAAACTGGATTGCTTTCAAATTTTTAAAAATGTGCATCAATAGATGAATAAGTAAACTATGGTATATTATTACAATGGAATACTGTCCAACAATAAAAAGGAATGAACTTTTGATACACAGAACAATTTGGATGAAACTCCAAGGCATTACACTGAGTGAAAGGACCCAGTCTCGAAAGGTTACATACTATATGATTCCATTGACATGATGTTCTCAAAAATACAAAACTGTGGTAATGAAGAACTCATCAGTATTTTCCAGGGATTGGAGGTGGGAGAGGGTGTGACTATAAAAGGATAGAATGAGGAAGTTTGGGGGGGTTATGGCACTGTTCTGTATCCAGATTCATGTTGGTTATATTTCATGCATGTGTTAAAATTCACATAACTGTACAGCAAAAAGTCCATTTTACTGCATGTTAATTTTTTAATTAAAAATACAAAAAATCTCCACATATTCATACTCTGCTTAAAATTATTCAGTGGGTGAATGCTTGGGACTCATTTGCTGAGGCATATAGTAGGTATATATTTGACTTTTTGTAAAAAGCTGCCAGGCCGTTTTCTAGGGTGTTTGTTTTATACAGGCATAGCTCATTTATTGCACTTGCTTTATTGCACTTTGAAGATACAGCACTTTTTTACAAGTGGAGGGTTTGTGGCAAGCTTGCATCAAGCAAGTTAATCAGCACCATTTTCCCAACAGCATGTGCACGCTTCACGTCTCTGTGTCACATTTTGGCAACTTTTACAATATTTCAGACTTGTTCATTATTATTATATCTGTTATGGTGACCTGTGATCATTGATCTTTGATGTTACTACTGTAATTGTTTTGGGGCACTGCAAACCACACCCATGTAAGACAGTGAAGTTAATTGATCAATGTTCTATGTTCTGACTGCTTCACCAACTGGCCATTACTCCATTTCTCTCCTTCCCTTCAGGCCTTCCTATTCCCTGAGACACAACAATATTGAAATAGGGCCAATTAATAATCCTACAATGGTCTGTAATTGTGCAAGTGGAAGAAAGAATCATGTGCCTCTGACTTTAAATCAAAAGCTAGAAATGATTAAGCTGAGTGAGGAAGGCAGTGTTTAAAGCTGAAACAGACTGAAAGCAAGGCCTCTTGCACCAAAAGGCCAAGTTTTTAAAGCAAAGGAAAAATTATTGAAGTAAATTAAGTGCTACTCTAGTAAACACAATTGATAAGAAAGCAAAACAGCCTTATTGCTGGTACTGAGAAAGTTTGAGTCATCTGGGTAGAAGATCAAACCAGCCACAACATTCCCTTAAGCAAAAGCCTAATCCAGAGGACCCTAACTCTCTTCAATTCTATGAAGACAAAGAGAGGTGAGAAAGCTGCAGAAGAAAAGTTGGAAGCTAGTAGAGTTTGGTTCATGAGGTTTAAGGAAAGAAGCCATCGCTATAACATAACAGGTCAAGAAGGATGTGTTGATGTAGAAGCTACAGCAAGTTATCTGAAAGATCTAGGTAAGAACTAATGAAGGCAATTACATAAAACAGAGGCTTTTCTTTTCTTTTTCTCTTTTTTTTTTTTTTGAGACAGGGTCTTGCTCTGTCACCCAGGTTGGAGTACAGTGGTGTGATCATAGTACAATGCAGCCTTGAACTCCCAGACTCAAGTGACCCCACTACCTCGGCCTCGCAAGTAGCTGGGACTACAGGTACATGCCACCATCACTGGTGAATTTTTTTTTTTTTAATAGAGACAAGATCTCACTATGTTGCCCAGGCTAGTCTCAAACTCCTAGGCTCATGCAATCCTCCAGCCTCAGCCTCCCAAAGTGCAACGAATACAGGTGTGAGCCACCATACTCAGCCAACAGTAGCTTTCCAGTATAAACTAAACAGTCTTCTATTGAAAGAAAATGCCATCTGGGACTTTCATAGCTAGAGAGTAGAAGTCAACGCCTGGCTTCAAAGACTCAAAGCACAGACTGACTCTTCTGTTAGGGGCTCATGCAGCTGGTACTTTAAGTTGAAGCCAGTGCTCATGTACCATTCTGAAAATGTTAGGACACTGAAGAATTATTCTAAATGTATTCTGCCTGTGCTCCAAAAATAGAACAACAAATCCTAGATAAACAGCATATCTGTTTATAATATACCTTACTGAATATTTTAAGCCCACTGTTGAGAACTACTGCTCAGAAAAAATATATATATATATTTCTTTCAAAATATTACTGCTATTGACAATGTACCTGGTCACCCAAGAGCTCTGGTGAGATATACGAGGAGATTAATATTTTTATGCCCACTAACACAACATCCATTCTGCAGCCCATGGAACAAATAGTCTTTTTGACTTTTAAGTCCTATTATTTAAGAAACACATTTTGGGCCAGGCACAGTGGCTCATGCCTGTAATCCCAGCACTTTTGGAGGCTGGGGCAGGCAGATCATCTGAGGTCATGAGTTCAAGACCAGCCTGACCAAAATGGAGAAACCCTGTCTCTACTAAAAATACAAAATTAGCCAGGCATGGTGGCACATGCCTGTAATCCCAGCTACTTGGGAGGCTGAGGCAGGAGAATTGCTTGAACCTGGGAGGTGAGGTTGCAGTGAGCCAAGATCACACCATTGCACTCCAGCCTGGGCAACAAAAGTGAAACTGTGCGAGAGTGGCTGCCGGGCGAGCTGGGCAGTCTGATTTCCAGTGGGTCCCTGCACAGATGGGACATGGCTTGGGAGCAATCCCAGGCTGCGGGCATTCCTTGGCCCAGTGGCCAGATTTCTGGCACTTGAAGCAAGATCCTGATGGAGGAAGTCTTGTAGGAATGCTTGACTGCTGCGGCTTAGGCATTTTGAAGTTCTCGTATGCTGGAGGTGTGGCTCGGTTTTGTCTCACAGCAGAGGCAGGGCGCAGTGGCTCACGCCTGTGGTCTCAGCACTTTGGGAGACTGAGGCGGGTGGAGCGCCTGAGGTCAGGAGTTGGAGACCAGCCTGGCCGACATGGCGAGACCCCATCTCTCCTAAAAATGCAAAAAATTAGCCAGGCGTGGTGGTGGGTACCTGTAACCCCAGCTACTTGGGAAGCTGAAGCAGGAGAATTGCTTGAACCCAGGAGGTGGAGGTTGCAGTGAGCCGAGATCACGCCATTGTACTCCAGACTGGTCAACAGAGTGAGACTCTGTCTCAAAAAGAAAACCTCTCTTTCCTTTCTTCCCTCCTTCCTTCCTTCCCTCCTTCCTTCCTTCCTCCCTCCCTCCCTTTCTTTCTTTCAATGGTCTCCGTCTGTTGCCCAGGCTGGAGTGCGGCGGCGTAGTCTCGGCTCACTGCAACCTACCTGCCTCGGCCTCCCATGATTCTCCTGCCTCGGCCTGCCCAATGCCTCGGATTGCAGGCGCACACCACCACGCCTGGCTGGTTTTTGTGTTTTTGGTGGAGACGGGGTTTCGCCGTGCTGGCCAGGCTGGTCTCCAACTCCTGACCTCCAGTGATCTCCCCGCCTAGGCCTCCTGAAGTGCTGGAATTACAGACGGAGTCTTGCTCACTTAATGCTCAAAGTTGCCCAGGCTGGAGTGTAGTGGCGTGATCTCGGCTCGCTACAACCTCCACTTCCCAGCCGCCTGCCTTGGCCTCCCAAAGTGCTAAGATTACAGCCTCTGCCTGGCTGCCACCCCGTCTAGGAAGTGAGGAGCGTCTCTGCCTGGCCGCCCCGTCTCGGATGTGAGGAGCGCCTCTGCCTGGCCACCGCCCCGTCTGGGAAGTGAGGAGCACCTCTGCCCCGCCGCCCCGTCTGGGAAGTGAGGAGCGCCTCTGCCCGGCCGCTGTGCAACCTTCCAAGTGTGAAGTGACAGCCTTCATTGTAGAATGAATGAAGACACTGGCACTAATTATATAACACCTTGGCAGCTATTGCAAGTCGTTGATGGTGGAGGTATTGGAATTATAGAAGAAAGCAAACACACAAATTTGACTAAAGGCGATTTTGTGACTTCTTTCTATTGGCCCTGGCAAACCAAGTTTATTCTGGATGGAAATAGCCTTGAAAAGGTGATATATATATGATCGTATCTGATTTTTTTTCCCCTTAAAATTCTTACTTTGTGCATTTGATATTCAGTTGTGTTTGTAATCACGGAAAAATAAAAGCATAAAAAAAAGTGAAACTGTGAAACTCCATTTCAAAAAAAAAAAAAAAGAAACACATTTTGTAAGACTATCACTGCCATAGATGGTGATTCTTCTCATGGATCAGGGAGCGCTATATTGAAAACCTTCTGGAAAGGATTCACCATTCTAGATGCTACTAAGAATATTTGTGATTCATAGGCAGAGGCAAAATACCAACATTAACAGGAGTTTGGAAGATGTTGATTCCAACCCTCATAGATGACTTGCAAGGGTTCAAAACTTCAGTAGAGGAGTAACTGTAGATGTGGTGGAAATAGCAAAAGAACCAGAATTAGAAATGGAGCCTGTAGATGACAATGAATTGCTGCAATGATCAAATTGGAACAAATGAGGAGTTACTTCTTATGGATAAGCAAAGAAAGTGGTTTCTTAAAATGAATTCTACTCCTGGTGAAGATCCTATGAACATTGTTGAAATCAAAACCAAGGATTTAGAATATCACACAAATTTAGCTGATAAAGCAGCAGCAGAGTTTGAGAGGATTGACTCCAAATTCAAAAGAAGTTCTAGTGTGTAAAATGCTATCAAACAGCATCATGTGCTGCAGAAAAATCTTTCATGAAAGAAAGTGTCAATCGATGTGGCAAACTTCATTGTTATGGTCTTATCATAAGAAATTTCCACAGCCACCCCAACCTTCAGCAACCACCACACTGATAAGTCAGTTGTCATTAATATTGAGGAAAGATCCTCCACAAGCAAAAAGATTACAACTCACTGAAGGTCCAAATGATCATTTGCATCTGTAGCAATAAAGTATTTTTTTTTTTTTTTTTTTTTGAGATGAGGTCTTGCTCTGTCACCCAGGCTGGAGTGCAATGGGGCAATCTCTGCTCACTGCAACCTCTAAGAGCCTCCTGGGTTCAAGCAAGTCTCCTGCCTCAGCCTCCCAAGTAGCAGGGATTACAGGTGCTCACCACCACGCCCAGCTAATTTTTGTATTTTTAGTAGAGACAGGGTTTCACCATGTTGACCAGGCTGGTCTTGAACTCCTGACCTCAAGTGATCCACCCACCTCAGCCTCCCAAAGGCATGAGTCACCACACCTGGCCAAAGTATTTTCAGTTAAAGTATGTACAATGGTTTTTTAGACATAATGTGATTGCACACTTAATAGACTAAAATATAGTTCAAACATAACTTTTATATGCAATGGAAAATCAAAAAATCATTGCAATATTCACTTCTTTGCAGTGGTCTGGAACTAAACCTATAACATCTCTGAGGTATATCTGTATTTTAGTAGGGATGGTGGTTACATGGGTATATACAAGAAAAGAAAACGACAGGCCAATATCACTGATGAACATAGATGCAAAAATCCTCAACAAAATACTAGCTAACTATATTCAGCAAGACATTCAAAGTATCATTCACAATAATTCAGTGGGATTGATCTCTGGGCTGCAAGATTGGTGCAACAAACTCAAATCAATCAACATGATTCACTATATTAGCAGAATAAAGGGCAAAAACTATATGATCAGGCCGGGCATGGTGGCTCACACCTGTAATGTAAGCGCAGCACTTTGGGAGGCCAAGGCAGGAGGATCGTTTGAACTCAGGAGTTCGAGACCAGCCTGGGCAACATGGCGAAACTCCATCTCTACAAAAAAATACAAAAATTAGCCAGGTGTGGTGGCACATGCCTGTAGCCCCAGCCACTCAGGAGGCTGAGACAGGAGGATCACTTGAGCCCGGGAGGTAGAAGTTGCAGTGAGCAGAGATTGTGCCATTGCACTCCAGCCAGGGCAACACAGTGAGACCTCATCAAAAACAAACAAACAAACAAAACACACCATAATCAATTACATAGTTGCAAAAAAAATTTGGAAAAAATTCAACATCTTTTTATAATAAAAACTATTAATCAATTTCATATAGAAAGAATGTTTCTCAACACAGTAAAGGCCATATATGACAAGCCCATAGCTAACATACTCAACATGTTCTCTAAGAGCAGGAACAAAATAAGGATGCCTGCTCTCATCCCTTCTGTTCAACATAGTACTGAAAGTCCTAGCCAGATCAGTTAGGCGAGAGAAAGAAATAAAAAGTATCCAAATAGGAAAGGAAAAAGTAAAATTATCTGTTTGCTGATGACTTGATCTTACATGCAAAAAACTTTAAACATTCCACCAAAAAGCTGTTAGAACTAGTAAACGAATTCAGTAAAGCTGCAGGCCACAAAATCAACTTACAAAAATCAGTAGTGCTTCTATACACTAACAATGAGCTATCTGAAAAAGAAATTAATTAAACAATCCCATTTACAATAGCATTAAAAAATAAGATAATCAGGAGTAAATTGAAACAAGGAAGTGAATGATATGTATACTGAAAATTATAAAACATTGATGAATAAAATTGAAAATGACATAAATAAATGGAAATATATCCTGTGTTCATGGATTGGAAGAATAAACATTGATAAAAATCATAATACCCAAAGCAATCTACAGAGTCAATGCAATTCCTATCAAAATTCCAATGTCACTCTTCACAGAAATGGAAAAATTAATCCTAAAATTTGTATGGAAACACAAAGGATCCTGAATGGCCAAAACAATCTGGGTCAAAAAGATCAATGACGAAGACATCACGCTACCAAATTTCAAAATATATTACAAAGCTCTAGTAACAAAACAGTATGATGCTGGCATAAAAACAGAAACATTGATCAATGGTGTAGGATTGAACCCAGAAATAAACCTACACATCTATGGTCAATTGATTTTTAACAAAGATACCAAGAATACACAATGGTGAGAGGACAGTTTCTTTAATAAATGGTGTTGGGAAACCTAAATAGGCACATATGGAAGAAGAATAAAGATGGACTCTTATTTCACCCCTTACACAATAATCAACTCAAAATAGATTAAAGACCTAAATGTGAGAACTGAAACTATAAAACTACTAGAAGAAAACATAGGGAGAAAGCTTTATGACATTGAGCTAGGCAGTGATTTCTTGAGTATGACCCCAAAAGTACAGGCAATAAAAGCAAAAATAAACAAATGGGATTGCATTGAAATAAAAAGCTTCTGCACAGCAAAGGAAACAATAAAGTAGAGAAACAGCCCACAGATCAGGAGAGAACATTTTAAAATTGCACATTGTTAAGGGGCTAATACCCAAAATATATAAGGGACTCAAACTACTCAATAAACAAGAAAACGAATAATCCTATTTAAAAATGGGCAAAGGACTTAAATAGACATTTGTCAAAAGAAGGCATACAAATGGCCAACAGATATATGAAAAATGCTGAACATCTCTAATAATCAGAAAAATACAAATTGAAATCACAATGAGATATCACTCCATACCCACTAGATTGGCTGTTATCAAAATGATAAAACATAACAAGTATTTGCAATGATGAGAAAGGGGAACCTTTGTACACTATTGGTGAGTACATATCTTTTTTAAGACTGTGATATCCTTTTGATAAATTGACACTTTTAACTTTGTATAACTATCTTGAAAACAGTAAGGAGGTTCTTCAAAAAGCTAAAAATAGAATTACCATATGATCCATCAGTCTCACTTCTGGATATTTGCCCAAAGGAACTGAAATTAATATGTCAAAGAGATGTCTACACTCCCATGTTCACTGCAGCATTATTTACAATCGACAAGATATGGAAACAACTTAAGTGACCATCAACAAATAAATGGATTTTTATGTAATTATATAAAACCTATATACAGCAGGATGCTATTCAGCTTTAAAAAAGAAAAAACAGGAAATTCTGTCATTTTCAAAAATGTAGATAAATCTGAGGACATACGTTAAATGAAATAAGCCAGGCACAGAGAAACTAATACTGTATGATCTCATCTATACGTGGACTCTAAAAAAGTCAACCTCATAGAAGTAGATAGTAGAATGGTGATTACCAGAGTCTGGGGGTGGGGATGAATGGGAAAAGGGAAGATGTTGGGCAATGGGTACTAAGTTTCAGTTGGAGAGGAGAAATTAGTTCTGGTGTTCTATTGTACAGCATGGTGATTAAAGTTAATAATTTGTGTATACTTCAAGGTAGATAATAGAGAGGATTTTAAATATTCTTACCACAAAGAAATGATAAATATTTGAGGTGATGGATATGTTAGTTAGCCTTATTTGATTATTCCACAGCGTATGTAGTATCAAAACATCACATTGCAGCTCATAAGTATATACAATTTTTATTTTTGTCAAATAAAATTAAAAACTGTTTTAAAAAGCATGAAATTTGGAAAAGGCATTAACAAATAAATCAGAAAATGGAAAATAAAGCCCAAAACAGACCCATGTATATATAAGACTTTTTAGCCATAAAAATATAGCATTTGGAATCACTGATGAAAGAATGTACAATTCAATAAATGGCTAGGGAATGTGCAACTACCATTTGGGGAATAAATTAAGTTGTATTTCTACCAGATAGCACGTAAAAACTTCTGACTGGATTAAAACATAAAATGCTAATTAACCATAAATCATTAGAAGAAAAATTAATATAATATTTTTATAACATTACTTGGGATAAAGATGCCTTCTAAAAACACTGTGAGCTCAAAAGGTGAAAAGATCCAATTACATGACACTTTAAAAATTCTATTTGTTGCATGATATCTTTTAAAACATTAAAAGACAAGTAGAAGACATATTTGCAACATATGTAACTGGCAAAGAATATATAAAGAGCTTCTAAAAAGACAACAATTCACAGAAGAAATTCAAATACTGAATAAACATAAGATGTTCAAGTTCTCTAAAAATTATAAAAATGCAAACTAAAACAAGAGTGATATATCACTTTATACCTATCAAACTGGCAAATTTTTATTTTATTTAATTTATTTTGCAAGAGCTCCTTAAGGAACCATTAGTGAAAATTTAAAGTATTGATAATATCCAGTGTTAGCAAGGATTTCGGGAAAGGAAGACTTATGCATACTTCATGAGAGAACCAATTAGTAAAGCCCTTTTGGAAAGCAATTTAACAGTATCTTTTTTTTTTTTTTTTTTTAGACAGTCTCACTCTGTAGACCAGGCTGAAGTGCAGTGGCGCGATCTTGACTCACTGCAACCTCTGCCTCCTAGGTTCAAACGATTCTCATGCCTCAGCCTACCAAATAGCTAGAATTACAGTCGTGTGCCACCACGCCGAGCTAATTTTTGTGTTTTTAGTAGAGATGGGATTTTGCCTTTCGCCATGTTGGCCAAGCTGGTCTCAAACTCCTGACCTCAAGTTATCCTCCCACCTCAGCCTCCCAAAGTGCTGGGGTTACAGGTGTGAGCCACAAGGTCCAGCCAATAGTAACTTTTAAAGTTAAAATTTTACATATTCTTTTATCTGATAATTTTGTATCAATCCAACCTATAGATTTAAAATATGGGCACAAAGATATTTGAACAAGGATGTTTATTATCGCATCGCTTGTAATAATGAAAAATTTTAAATAATCCAAATATTTATAAATACAGAGACTAGTTTAATAACTCGTGGCATATCAAAAATACTAGGTAATGATATGCAACTATTAAGAATAAGATAGAACTTTGTGTATCACCATGGGACAGTCACTAAGACATATTCATTGAGTTTCATACTTACGCATAAAGTACTATTTTACTTGTTTTTAAAATCTACATTTCATATATATTAATGCAGAGAAAAAGGACTCAAATTATACACATTAATATATGTGTGTATTTATAATGTGTGAGGTAAAGATAAACTTTTAGTTTTACCCTATGTATTTCCATATATTTGAATATTTTATAAAAATAATTTATTCCTATATTGCCTATATAACAAAACTACAGAGAAAAAAATAATCCTTAAAAATACAATTACGACCGAGTGTGGTGACTCACACCTGTAATCCCAGCACTTTGGGAGGCCCAGGCAGGTGGATCACCTGAGGTCAGGAGTTTGAGACCAGCCTGGCCAACATGGTGAAACCCCGTCTCTACTAAAAATACAAAAATTAGCTGGGCGTGGTGGTGCGTGCCTATAATCTCAGCTACTTGGGACAGGAGAATCGCTTGAACCTGGGAGGCAAAGGTTGCAGTGAGCCCAGATCGAGCCACTGCACTCCAGCCTGGGCAACAGAGTGAGACTGTTTCAAAAAAAAAAAAAAATTACATATACTAAATACAATTTACAAAAAAAAACATGACTCTATGAATCATTAAACAATAGATAATGTTGCCAACCTTCCTTAAATTTTCCAAAATGCCCATTTTTACAGTTTATCCAACAAATATTGATTTAGGGTCACTAAGCAATGGGAATTGTGTTAGGCACTTAGACATACTGGTCAGAGAAAACATAGCCAACTACCCTCTTTGAGTTTATAGTCTATTTGGAAATAGAGAAAACTAAATAAGTGATTAAATAAAATATGATGAATGTTAAAACTCGGAAAAGGTGGGGTGCAAGAAAGAGGAAATAGCAAGAAAACCTAATGTAATCTAATCTAATCTAAAGCTGAGTCAAATAACAAGAAAACCTAATCTAAGAGATTTGGCCTCCTAGAAAAGATGGTTAGGTTACAACCAAAATGTTGACAAAGAGTTTGCCACCAAGGAACAGAGGAGCAGGTGCTGGGGAAGAAAAGGAAAAGGACCAAAATGAGAATGTCCGAGGCAGAAGGAATATCATGTACAAAATCGGTATGGTTGGACTGTAGTGTATGAGGGGCTGCATGGTAATGGATTAGTTCGGAGAGGGAGCTTGGGCCTTCTTTGTGAAGGATCATGGTAAGAAAGGAAGGACTTATCCTAAGGCCAACTGCAATCATTAACAGTAACAGGCTCAGATTTAGGTCAGGTTTTTGAAAGATTATGTTGGATGATTACGGAGAAAGAACTCCAGTGGCACAAAAATGGAGGCAGGGCCGGGCTCGGTGGCTCACGCCTGTAATCCCAGCACTTTAGGAGGCCGAAGCAGGTGGATCACAAGGTCAGGAGATCCAGACCATCCTGGCTAACACAGTGAAACCCCGTCTCTACTAAAAATATAAAAAATTAGCCAGGAGTTATGTCAGGCCCCTGTAGTCCCAGATACTCGGGAGGCTGAGGCAGGAGAATGGTGTGAACCCGGGAGGAGGAGCTTGTAGTGAGCCGAGATGGCGCCACTGCACTCCAGCCTGGGCGACAGAGCGAGACTCCATCTCAAAAAAAATATTAAAAAAATGGAGGCAGAAAAATCTATCAGAATGCAATTCTAGTAATGCAGGCAATAGGGACAAAAATAAGGGAAACGTTTGAAAGATATTTAGCAGGTGGAATTCAGTGGGATTTAGTGACTAGGTTAATGTGTTAAGGAAAGGGAGAGGAAAGAATCAAGAATAAATTCCAGCCTTCTATGCATCCACCATTATCTGCACCCACCTACCTACATATTAATTTATTTAAATCATAGAGGTGATTCTCTCTGTTAATCATTTTAAATTTAACTATTTTCTAGAGCTATCTGAAATGATTTCCTTCTTTGAGAAGCCTTATATATTACTTCATTATTGTCTATGTACTTGTGGTTCATGTTTCTTCTGAAAATGGAGTTCTAGCCTAGAAATTAAATGAGACTATCTACTATATGTCCAAAGTTTTGTAAATTGTAACAAGGAATGACCTGTAGCAAAACTACTGTCCGATAGTTTCATTTACATTTACAGGAGAATAAAAAGAGGGAGGCCGGGCGTGGTTGCTCACGCCTGTAATCCTAGCACTTTGGGAGGCCGAGGCAGGCGGATCATCTGAGGTTGGGAGTTCAAGATCAGCCTGACCAACATGGAGAAACCCCATCTCTACTAAAAATACAGAATTAGCCTGGCTTGGTGGCGCGTTCCTGTAATCCCAGCTACTCAGGAGGCTGAGGCAAGAGAATTGCTTGAACCCAGGAGGCAGAGGTTGCAGTGAGCCTAGATCGTGCCATTGCACTCCAGCCTGGGCAACAAGAGCGAAACTCCATCTCAAAAAAAGAGAGAGAGAGAGAGAGAGCAAACAGAACACAAATGAAAAGTTTACAAACAAACCATTCTGTTGGGTTATGCTGCCGGTGGGTCAATAAGCAATCAGTATTGATTATTGTTTCAGTTAGATGCTATGGTGGGTTGAATAATAGCCACCTCCTCAATCCCCCAACTGCCCTTCTCTGCAAATATGTCCATGTCTTGACCATGGAACCTGTGAATAGGTCACCTTACATGGCAAAAATGCCTTTGCAAATGTCACTGAATTAAAGACTGTGAGAAAGGGAGATTATCCTGAATTATCCAAGTGGGTCCTTATAAGTACAATCACAAGGGTCCTTATAAGAGAGGAGCTGGAGGGTCAGAGTCAGAGAAGGCGATGTGATCATGGAAGGAGATGCCAGTGATGTGGCCATGAAGGCGGGCAGCCTCTGGAAGCAGGAAAGGGGCAGGGACAGAGTCTCCCCTAGAGCTTCCAGAAGGCAAGCAGCCCTGCACAGCCATTTTAAACTTCTGACCTCCTGAACTGTAAGATAGTAAATTCCTGTTGTTTTTAAGCCACTAAATTTGTAGTGATTTGTTATAGCAGCAATAAGAAACTAATACAGGTAGTCTTTAAAATAATGTGTCAACCCAGGTTTCACTACACTGAACAGATTATTTTACCTCTAACCCAGTGGTCCCCAGCCTTTTTGGCACCAGGGTCTGGTTTCGTGGAAGACAATTTCTCCATGGACCCAGGGTAGGGTGGAGGTGGTGGGGTTTGGGGATGATTCAAACACATTACATTTATTGTGTACTTTACTTCTGTTATTACATTATAATATACAATGAAATAATTATACAACTCGCCATAATGTAGAATCAGTGGGAGCCCTGTGCTTGTTTTCCTGCAACTAGCCAGTCTCATCTGGGGGTAATGGGAGACAATGACAGATCATCAGGCATTAGATTCTCATAAGGAGCAGGAAACCTCGATCCCTCACATGCACATTTCACCATGGGGTTCACACTTTTGTGAGAATCTAATGCCACCACTGATCTGACAGGAGGAGGAGTTCAGGCAATAGGTAATGCAAGTGATATGGAGCGGCTGTAAATACAAATGAAGCTTCATTCACCCATTACTCACCTCCTACTGTGCAGCCCAGTTCCTGACAGGCCACAGACCACTGCTGGTCTGTGGCCTGGGGGTTGGGGACCCTTGCTGTAACCTACAGATTAAACCAGAACAATTAATCGTGAATTTCTTGAATTCAGGGCTCCCATACACCTAAAAACTTTATTTGCACATACCTGTAACCTCCTTTTCTTCAAACTAATAGAGACATTCTACTCTCTGAAGATGTATTCTGTTACCCTGTCTCCTTGTTCCATCATCTATTTGCGCCTGGGTCTTTCTTCATCAATGATCCCTCTCTCCTGTATCTTTACTCTTTTCCTCTCAATGGATTCTACCTATCTATCTACAGACAGGTTCAAATAATAATCACAACAGCATTTATGGCATCTTTTCTATATGCCAGCCATTAGGCTATGTTCTGCTTCATTATAGGATTTAATCCCCTGAGATAAGATTTTATGAGAAGTAACAGATTTACTGTGAGGCTAATGAATTTAAACTCCAGGGCATTCAGTTGTACGAGCCATTTCCAAAGCACTGTATCTAATTTCACATTTATACTTTTGTATTCCTTTCTTTAAAAGGCCCTCGAAATTGTGTGAGCTTCAAGGCTCCACAAACCAGAACGCATCCTGCCTATAAAATACATGTTATTATCTCCATCTTACAAATTAGAAAACTGAGCTGTGGCGAGGTTTCATAATTTGCTTAAGGTTATGTTATATTATCAGTAAGAGCCATAGCAATAACTCAACATCATTGTTTCTGACTACAGTCTAGGCACTGATAATTTACCCATTAACTCATAACTCATCAGAAAATTTCTTACCCAAACATGTTCCTTTTTTGCCAATTTCAGCTTTCTGTTCATTAATAGTTTATGTCTCTTTTATTTTAGAATCCAAGGAATAATCTGCATTTACTATCTTTACTTCCTTACTTTACACTTTCTTTAAACTTACTATAATCTAGTCTTTACCTCCATGATGACACTAAAACTTTTACCACGGTAACCAGTAGCCTCCAACTCACAAAATCCAATGAATGATTTTTATTCCTAACCATACTTAAGCTTTCTATTGACCACTCCTTCCCTCCTAAAGCCTTCTTCTTCCTTGCTTACTAAGACATGCTTTCCTCCTTCTCCCTCCCTTGGAGATACTCTTTCTCACATTTACTCTACTCCTCCTTTATTTGTCCCCATTTCCTCATCCCACACTTTAAATATCAGTGAAGTTTATAGCATTATTTCTTCTACCCTCTTCTCAATTTACTTCCTTGGGGTTATCTCATTTTCATATTTCTCACAGCTTTAACTAAACTCTCATAGTCTCCAATTTAGCTGGGTATGGGGCCTATAATCCTAGTGCTTTGGGAGACTAAGAGTGGGAGGCTAGCTTTAGGCCAGGAGTTTGAGACCAGCCTGGGCAACATAGAGACCGTGTCTCTACAAAAAATAAATATGTATCTAATACACACATCAGATATACACACATCTTTTCACTGTCTTAGCCATGTATCACAAATTACAGACCTATAGTACAATTGCTTAATGGACACCTTCATCTAGATTCCGCCATCTCCAATTCAGCAGTTCTCATCTGCTGTTCTTTCTGCTTAATCCATCTAGTCAATCAAGTCAAACCCCAGGAACTATGCTTGAATCTTTCCATTTCCTCAACTTCTACCTCTAATCTCTACCAATTCCTTTTCATACTGTATTTCATTCTTTTTCTTTAAACCAACTGTGATTGCTTTAGTTCAGACTAGCACAATATATGACATCCTTTATCTTAAAAAGCCACCAAGGCCGGGTGCGGGGGCTCACACCTGTAATCCCAGCACTTTGGGAGGCCGAGGCGGGTGGATCCTCTGAGGTCAGGAGTTTGAGGCCATCCTGGCCAACATGGTGAAACCCTGTCTCTACTAAAAATACAAAAATTAGCTGGGCATAGTGACACATGCCTGTAATCCCAGCTACTCGGGAGGCTGAGGTAGGAGAATCGCTTGAACCCAGGAGGCAGAGATTGCAGTGAGCTGAGATCATGCCATTGCACTCCAGCCTGGGCAACAAGAGAGAAACTCCCTCTCAAAAAAAAAAAAAAAAAGCCACCAAATTTGTTTTACTAACTGCATTTTAACCTCCCCAATACTCTCTCTCTCTTTCTCTCTCTCCCCCCCCCCCCCCCCCCCCATCTCTCCACTGTCCTACCTATTTCCTCCAGGGTGCTTTTTCTGAAATGCAAATCAGATCACATTACTTTCCCTGTTTTAAGCCGTTCTTGTCTTTCTGTTGCCAAGGTGGTCAAACAAATGTGTTGCATGGCAAAAAGAGACATTTGCTATCTATCCGTAAATGCATTTGACCTTACCTTCTAAGGTCTCTGCCTCAAAGCTTATATTTTAACCATTCTAAACATATGCAGTTCTTAAACCATGTTGTTTCACATCTCTTTCATATGCATGCCAGTCTGTCTGGCCAGCTTCCATTTCTATGGTCCTATATACAGATTGTTTAAAACTCAACATGTGTCATCTCCTCCTTTCTCCCCTCATCAAGTAAAACTGATTACCTCCCCACATTGTGATCTGTTATTTTACTTTGTATGTTTATCTGCTCTGCTACTAAACACACTGCATTGCAATTATTTATTAATGTGTCTATATCTTCTTGTAGTATGTGAGTACCTCAAGGTCAGGGATCATGCTTGAATTCCCAGTTCTTGACTTCATGTCTGGAACATGGTAGGAATACATAAATATTGAATGAATTAATTGATCAATAATACAATAACTGAATACAAGAATTACCCAAAAAATGAAGATTTGTTAAGGAGTGATAGATTTTAAAAATAGTCTCAAAGGGCCAGGTGCAGTGGCTCATGCCTGTAATCATGGCATTTTGGGAAGATGAGGCAGAAGGATCACTTGAGGCCAGGAGTTCAAGACCAGCCTGGACAACATAGCAAGACCCTGTCTTTACAAAAATAATACAAAAATTAGCTGGATGTGGTGGTGTGCACCTGTAGTCTCCCACCTACACAGAAGGCTGAGATGGGAGGATTGCTTGAGCCCAGGAATTGGAAGCTGCAGTAAGCTATGATTGTGCCAGTGTCCTCCAGCCTGGGTGAAAGTGAGGAACTGTTTCTAAAAAAAATAAAATAAAATAAAATTTAAAAAACAGTCTCAACGATAAATCTTTTAGGCTTTTGGAGACTTCTAATTATGACCAAGATGGTTTAACAGAACCAGTTTTACCATCTTTTCTAAAAAAATTAAGATACTGGAGAAAATACATCAAACACCAGTTCTCAAGACATTGAACATCAGACAACAAAAGACGATGATCCCTGAGACAGGAAATAAATGAAAGAAGCCCTGTGAATTGCCCTGGCATACTTCTTGGAGAAAATTTTCAGGTTGCATGCAAGGAGGAGGACAGGATATCTCTTAGTCTCCCAGAGATGAGATGAACTAGGCATCCAAGAATGCCAAAGTGGCTAGAATTTGCAGGCAGAGTACCAGAGATGAGACAGCTTCAGAGGAAATGATACCAGAGACCAGTCTCCCTTAAGCAACCAAAGAATATATAAGTATATATGTGGGTGTCAGGAAACTACTTGAGGCCAAATACAGAACTGTACAAAATGATTTCAGCAAACAATCCCACAGTTCACACAGGACTAGGAATTACGCCAGAGTGGAAAGCCTCAGACTTCATGGAGCACTGAGTACTGTATTCAAAAAGTTTGCCTCAGTGTAGGGGCATATTTAGTCCTAGAGGAATACTGCTGCTCTGGTCTACCCCAACTACACACACACAACAAGCTCAAAGTAAGACCCAAAAGATCCTACAGTTTTCAAGTAACTACATTCAAGAACAAAGCTCAATAATATTTATAGGAATACAAAATATCCAACACCCAACATGAAAAAATTCACAACTGTGTGGATTCCGATAAAAAATTACCCAGGTAGGCAAAGAAAACGAAAAATATGATGTAAAATAGGAGAAAATAAATCAATTGAAGTTATCAAAACAAATGCAGATGATAGGATTAGTAGATAGACATTAAATAGTTATCATAGCTGTATCCCACATGTCCAAGAAGCTAGAGGAAAAACTGAACATATTACATAAAGACATGGAAGATATAAGAAGAACCACATTAAAATTTTAAAGATAAAATCTATAATATCTGTGATGAAAAACACACTGGATTGATTTATGATAGAATAGACATTGTAAAATAATAGATTAGTGAACTTGAAGACCTAGCAATGAAAACTATCCAAAATAAATAGAGAAAAAAAAAAAAGTCCGGGTATGGTGGCTCATCCCTGTAATCCCAACACTTTGGAAGGCCAAGGCGGGTGGATCACTTGAAGTCAGGAGTTCAAGACCAGCCTGGCTGACATGGTGAAACTGTCTCTACTAAAAACACCAAAATTTAGCCAGGCATGGTGGCACACACCTGTAATCCCTGTTACTTGGGAGGCTGAGGCAGGAGAATCACTTGAACATAAGAGGTAGAGACTGCAGTGAGGTGAGATCATGCCTCTGCCCTCCAGCTTGGGCGACAGCACAAGACTCCGTCTCAAAAAATAAAAAACAAAACAAACAAAACAAAAAACGAAGAAAAAAAAAGCTAGCAGAGCATCATTGAGCTGTGGAACATTTCAAAAGGCCTAACTAATATTTATGGCATTGGCATCCCCAATAGTGGTTGAGAAAAGGGGAGGAATCTGAAGAAATAATGGCCAAAAAACCTTTCAAATTTGGTAAAAACTATCAAAACCAAAGATGCAAGAAGCACAAGAAATAGAAGGAAAACTACACCAATATAGGTCATAATCAAATTGGCTACAACCAGGAAAAAAAGAGAAAACTCTGAAAGCAATCAGAAATAATACATTACTGACAGTAATAAAAATAAGAATAATGGAAGGCTTTTTGTCAAAAACAAGGCAAGCCAGGAAACGGGGAACCAATGTCTTTAAAGTATTGAAAGGAAAAACTACCAACCTAGGACTTTCACTCAGTAAGAAAGTACAACAACATCTTCTCAGTGAAATTATTTTTCAAAAAGAAACGAAAATTATTTTGTTCTGAGAACTAAAATAATTTACCTTATCACACCAGCTCTGTAAGAAATGTTAAAAGAAATCCTTGAAGCAAAAGGAAAACAATACCAGATGGAAATCTAAGTCTACACAAAGGAGTGAAGAGCACCAGAATGGTAACTACATGGGAACATTTGAAGACATTTTTATACTCTTTAAATCATTTCAAAGATAATCAACTGTTTAAAGCACAAATAATAATGTATAGTGGGGCTTGAAACATATGTAGAGTAAAATGCATGAAAATAACACGAAGACCAAGAGGGGAGAAATGGACTGATATTGTCCTAGATTTTTACTATTTATGTAGTGGTATCATGTTATGGGAAAGTAGACTATGTTAAGTTAAATAGATATTCTACAAATGCTAATGCAATTACTAAAATAATACAACAAAGAGTTATAGCAAATAAGTCAACAGGGAAGATAAAATGGGTCATTTAAAAACTCAATCTTGGCCAGGTGTGGTGTCTCACACCTGTAATCCCAGCACTTTGGGAGGCCAAGGCAGGTGGATCACCTGAGGTTAAGAGTTTGAGACCAGCCTGGCCAACTTGGCAAAACCCCATCTCTACTAAAAATACAAAATTAGCAGGGTGTGGTGGCAGGTGCCTTTAATCCCAGCTGTTTGTGAGGCTGAGGCAGGAGAATCATTTGAATCTAATAGGTGGAGGCTGCAGTGAGCTGAGATCATGCTACTGCACTCCAGCCTGGATGACAGAGCAAGGCTTCATCTCAAAAAGAAAAAAAAAACTTAATCTAAAAGATGGTACAAAAAGAGAAAGAGAAGACCAAACAAAAAGTGGACAAATAGAAAACAAATAACAAGATGGTAGATAATCACACTAAATATAAATGGTCTAAACATACCTGTTAAAAAGCAGAAATAGGCAGATTTGATAATGTTATGGCCAGGATGTTTGTATCTCCCCATAATTTATATGCTGAAACCCAATCACCAATGTGAAGCTATTAGGAGGCAGAGCCCTTAAGAGGTGATTAGGTCATGAGGACAGTGCCCCAATGAGTGGAATTAGTGATCTTTAAAAGAGGAACCAGAGTGTGAGAGTGGCCTCACTCCTCCCACCATGTAAGGAAACAACTAGAAGCCACCATCTATGAACCAGGAAGCAGGCCCTCACCAGACACTGAATTTGCCTTGATCTTGAGCTTCTCAGGCTCCAGAACTCTGAGAATAACTTTCTTTTGTTTATAACCTATTTGAGTTTATTTTATTTTGTTATAGCAGCCCAAATGTACAAGACAGATGAGAAAGCAAAATCCAATACAATGCTGCCTAAAATAAACTCACTTTAAATAGAAAGGCACAAATAGAATAAAAGGATGGAAAGATAGACTGTACTAAAATAAAATCAAAAGAAAGATGCAGTGGTTATGTTAATATTAAATAAAGGAGACTTTAAAGCAAAGAATACTACCAGAGATAAAGAAGATTATTTCATAATGATAAAGTTATCACTTCTTCAAGAGAACATAGTAATCTCAAATGTATATGAAGCTAATAACAGAGCTTCAAAATATATAATGCAAAAACTGATAGAATTGCAAATAATAGAGATTTCAACAACTCTCTCAATAATTGATAGAGGAACTAGACAGAATATAAGTAAAGATACAGAAGACTTGGACAACACCATGAACCAATTTGACCTAAATGACATTTGCAAAACACTCCATCCAACAATACAAGAATGCACATTTTTTTTTGGTTCACATGGACTGCTTACCAGAATAGATCATATTTTGTGGCACATAACAAGTCTCAAAACATTTATAATGGTTCAAGTTATACAAAGTTGTTCTCAGACCTTAATGGAATTATATTAGAAATCAAAAAGTAACAAAAAGATATCTAGAAAAATCTAGAAATATCTGGAAATAAAATAACATAGATCTAGAAAAAATCAAAGGGAAAATGAATCAAAGGAGAAAGTATAAAGCATTTTGAGTTGAATGAAAAAACAACATACAAAAGCTTGTGAGATGCAAGTGAGGCAAAGAAATATAGCACTAAGTGCCTATATTAGAAAAAAAGAAGACTTCAAATCAATGTCCTCAGTTTCTACCTTTTAAAAAAGAATAGCAAATGAAAACCAAAATTAAACATTAATAGAAGAAGACAAAAATCAGACAGAAATCAGTGAACTAACAAATCAACATATAGAGACAATTAATAAAACCGAAAGCTGGTTCTCTGATAGGATAATAAAAGTTGGCAAACGTTTAGCCATACTGATCAGGAAAGAGAGATGGCACAAATCAATAATTCAAGAATGAGAGAAGTGATATCACTACAGATTGTAGAGAAAATAAAAGAATCATAAAGGACTTATATATAATAGTTCTTTTTATGTCCATAAATTCAACAATTTAAATAAAATAGATAAGTTTCTTGAAAAAAAACAAACTACCAAAGCTTATTTAAGGACATTTAGGCCTAGCATGGTGGCTCATGCCTGTAATCCCAGCACTTTGGGAGGCCGAGATGGGTGAATCATTTGAGGTCAGGAGTTCCAGACCAGCCTGGCCAACATGGTGAAACTAAAAAAATACAAAAATTGGCCGGGCAGTAGTGGCGCACACCTGTAATCCCAGCTACTCAGGAGGCTGAGGCAGGAGAATCACTTGAACCCGGGAGGCGGAGGTTGCAGTGAGCCGAGATTGTGCCACTGCACTCCAGTCTGGGTGACAGAGTGAGACCCTGTCTCAAAAAAAAAAAAAAATTCATCTAGACAATTTTGGAAAAAATATATCCTAACTCATTCTTTCAGCCAGCGTTGCTCTTTGCTCTTTTACTAAAACCAGATAAAGACATTCTAATAAAATAACTTCACAGAAGAATATCCCTCATGAATGTATGTACAAAAAAAACTAAATAAAACTTTAGCAAATAAAATCCAGCAATATATCAAAAGGAAACTTCATCATGAACAAGTGGGATTTATCCCAGGAATGCAAAGTTGATTTAACATTTAAAAATAAATGAATATGATTTACTATATTTTTTAAAAGAGGGAAAAGAAAAGCCATATCACAGTATCAATTAATGTACAAAAAGAATTTGACAAAATCCAACTTCCATTTCCAATCTTAAAAAAATCTCTTGGCAAGCTAGGAGTAGAATGGGACTTTCCTAACCTACTGAAAAACATTGATGAAAAGTCTGCACTTAATTTTTTAAATACCATTTACAATAACATCACAGATATGAAATATTTGATGATAAATCTGACAACATGTATGCAAGATCTGTACATTAAAAACTACAAATCATTGCTGAGATATATTAAAAATGATCTAAATAAATGGTGATATATATTATGCTCATGGATGAGACATTAAATATGGCTAAGATGTCCATAAGTAAGACTAAATTTTGCTAAAATCTTAGGCTAAGATTGACTAATAGGTCATCTGAAAATTTACTTATTAGTTCAATGTAATCTCAATAAAAAATTCCAGCAGAATCTTTTGTAAAAATCAACAAGCCAATGCTAAAATTATATGAAAATATAAAAACTTGGAAGAACCAGAAAAATTTTGAAAGAGAAGACCAATTTGAAAGAGAGAGAACTTTCATTACCTGACTTCAAGACTTATTATAAAGCTATAGTAATTATGACAGTGTGGTATTGATTTTTAAAATAGGCAAATAGATCAATAGAACAGAATAGGGTCTAAAATAAACCCACATATAAAGGGTCAATTGATTTTCAACAAAGTTGCAAAAGCAACTCAGTGGAGAAAGGGCAGTGTTTTAAACAAATTGTGCTGTAAAAATGGGATATTCATGGGCAAAAATTGAACTTTGATTTATACCCCCACCATATAAAAATCACTCTAAGTAGATCAAAGAACTAGATGTAGGAACTAGAACTATAAACCTCTAGACCAAACATGAGAAAAAGTCTATCTGTAACCTTGGGTTAGGCAAAGAATTTCATAGACACCACACCATAAGCATGACTCATAAAACGAAAAAGATAAGTTGAACATCATCAGAATTTAGACTAAGAGAAGATATTTGCAAATTACATATCTGATAGGTAACTTACATACAGAATACATAAAAACTCTCAAAATTTTATAATAAAAAACAGGCAAGCCATAAAAAAATGAGCAAAAGATTTTAACATACACCTTATTAAAGAAGGTATGTGGATGGCAAGTTGAGCACTTGCTCAACATCATCAGTCATTAAGAAAATGCAAATTAAAATCACAATGAGATACCACTATGTTTGTGATATCAAAAATTAAAAAGAGCAACTATACCGAGTGTTGATGTAGATGCAGAATAACAAACATTAATATATTTCCAGTGGAGAAGTAAAATGACATAATTGGTTTGGGGCAGTTTCCTAAAAGGTTATACATACATATCATGTAATCCAGCCATTTTACTTCTAGGTATATAGTTAAGAGAAATAAAATCATATGTCCATGCAAAGACTTGTACATAAATATTCATAATTCATAAATATTTCATCAATCTATCTCTTGTATGAATTAAAATGCACCTTCTTGTAAATAGGAAATCACTTTATAGAGTAGTACCTTTTAATCAGGGAAGGGTCCCTGAAGTTAAGTGAGTTATAGCTGACTTTTTTTCTGCATCTAATCATCCATTAATAGGTGACTTTTAAAGAACATGAGGCTATGGTATGGTAGAAGGGGAACTTGGGGAAATTATTCCAGATGAGGAAAATATATCTTGTGGCTAGCCTAAAAGATAATTGAATTAAAAGAAAGTGAAAAAGTTGAAATACAGGAGAGAGCCAGGCTTAAAAGTCATGCTATGGTTTGAATATGTCCCCCAGTGTTCATGTGTTGAAAACTTAATCTCCAATGCAACAGTGCCGAGAAATGGGACCTTTCAGAGTGATTACATCATGAGGGATCTGCCCTCATGAATGCATTAATGTCATTATCACAGGAGTAGGTTCATTATCATGAGAGTGGATTTGTTATAAAAGTGAGTTCAGCCCTCTCTTGCTCTTTCCTTGTACTCTCTTCCCCTTCCACCTATCGCTATGGGATAAGGCTACATGAAGGCCCTCACAGGATGCTGGTCCCATGCAGTTGGACTTCCCAGCTACCAGAATTGTGACCACATAAATTTCTGTTCGTTATAAATAACCTGTTCTGTGGTTATAGCTGCACAAAACAGACTAAGATAGTCATTAATTTACATTTTTAATAAATTAATTTTTTAAAACTGTTGAACATTAACCAAGGAAACTGTGGCTGTGGTAACAGACATTGAGTGTATTTCTACAAGAAATGTTGACCCCATTTGACAACATTTGGGGATTTCTCCACAGCTGGATCACACTCCTCCCACCTTGTTATCCTCCCTCCTCCTAGAATCCTCTCCAACTCACCTCGCTCCATACTCCACCCTAACCACCAGGTCATTTCCCCATGAAGCAAAGGGAGAAAAGAAGTAGGCTCAACAGCCACAGACGAGTGAAAAGTAGTTGCAGACGTTGAATCTAAGAGTATTTTCTACTAACCACCAAGACTGCCTTCTGCCTGATATCAAGGGGCCAGCTCTGGGAAAGTTAGCAGTGCATCTGAATTCAGTGAAGGTCTTGGAGGAGAACCAAATCACCACATTCAGAAGAGTTCCAGGAACTCTGGGAGGCTGTACATTCCAAACAGAGAGAAAGAACACAGAAAGCAAGGCTTGAAATGGAGCCCAGAAAGGAATCTAGTAACAGGAGGCATTGAGTGGGAAAAATGAGCATTTTTAATTAAAGTTGCTCAGGAATTCTCAGAATCAATAGATAGTCTAAATAATGTTTGAAATATGCTTTTTACAGCATTCCTTTCTGTTCATTAAACTTCTTACTACAGTTCTCAACTAGAGTGCTAACAGAGAATAGCCTATGGAGGAGAACACTGGCTGATTCAGAGTAATAAATATGCCCCCGTGTACATACACAAAACAAAGTGCGATATTCATAACAAGCATAGTATTAGTGACTAGAGGCTGCTTCTAGGCACTATTTCACTTTTTACAGTTTCACAATAATAGTATATGGTATTGGGGGCATCATTATCTGTCAGTACATGGAGAAATATAATATTAAAAGAAATCTGGAAATTTTAGCAAGCACACCATAGAAAGTTTATTTTTAAAATTAAGTTCACCAAAGGATATTCTGACACATGCCGCAACATGGATGTACCTTGAGGACATTACACTAAGTGAAATAAGCCAGTCACAAAAAGACAAATACTATATGATTCTGCTTACTTAAGATCTAGAGTAATCAATTTCATAGAAAGAGAAAGTAAAGTGTCAGAAGCTGAGGGTAGGGAGGAATGGGGACTTATTTAATGGGTATAGAGCCTCGATTTTGCAAGATGAAAAAGTTCTGCAAATTGGTTGCACAACAATGTGAATATACTTAATAATATTGAACTGTACACTTACAAATAGTTAAGATAATAAATTTCATGTTTGCATATTTTAACATAATTTTAAAAGTATTTAAGGTAATGAAAAAAGTAAGTTCACCAGTAACCAGACTTTCTGAAAAGCATCTGCAGAAGCATTGACTAAACCTGAAAAATAAAAATATGTTGAATAGAATATTTTTAAGTACGTAGTTGGAAGAAAAAATAAAGTAAGTGGGCATTTAGTCCCAATATAGGCTCATCACTTTGTGAGGTCCTTTTACATAGATTATCGTAGTAAATTCTCATAATAAACCTGAAAGTAGATATTCTAATTCTGATTTTGAAAATCAAAAACTTTAGGTATAAAAAGGACAAATATGTTGCTTAAGTGTTCACAGTTGATAAGCAGCAGAGGGCAATAATTGATTGTCTAATACTGGAAAATAAGAGGTTTATTATAATGAAAGTTTGGCAAATAAAGGTAAGAAATACTCTTCTTACCCTTTCTACATTATTTTCACTTTTCTTTCTAACTATACAGAATCCTGAGAAGAAAATTAAAAACAAAGTTAATCTAGTATTTATGGAGAAAACTTTGGGAAAAAACTTTGAGAGTTTCTTAACTTAATAAGCATAAGATTTTGGAGCTGGAAGTAATTATCAAGGTACCTGACAGAAAACAGTGTCCTGACCAGGTGTAGTGGCTAACATCTGTAATCCTAGCACTTTGGGAGGCAGATGGGAGAGCATTGCTTGAGGCCAGGAGTTCAAGACCAGCCTGGGCAAAATAGCAAGGCCCTGTCTCTAAAAAAAAAAAAAAAAAAAAAAAATTAAAAAGTAGCCAGGCAGGGTGGCCCACACCTATAGTCCCAGCTACTTGGGAGGCTGAAGCAGGAGGCTCACTTGAGTGCAGGAGTTCCAAGCTGCAGTGAGCCATGATCATGCCACCCACTCCAGCCTGGGTGACAGAGCAAGACCCTATCTCTAAAAAAAATAAAAAGGCCAGGCTTGGTGGCTCATGCCTGTAATCCCAGCACTTTGGGAAGCCGAGGCAGGCAGATCACGAGGTCAGGAGATCATCCTGGCTAACACGGTGACAGTATTTAATTAATTACATGAGGTATTCAACATTTTATTATAAAATAAGCTTTGTTAAATGAGTTTTCCCAACTAGAGGCTAATTGAAGTGTTCTGAGCATGTTTCTGGTTGGCTAGGCTAAGCTATGATGTTTGATAGGTTAGTGTATTCAATGCAATTTTGACTTATAATATTTTCAACTTACAATGGATTTATTGCGGCATAACCTCATTAAGAGGAGAAGCATCTGTATTTTTCTTATTTAATAATATCCTCTGACTGTGATTATACATTTCTGTCAATTACATTTACCATCCATGTTACTAAAAGGAACTATAAAGATAAACACCATTAACAGAAATGTCAGCCTGAGAACATATTCCACGCACTTCACATTCTGTCCTGTAGGTCTGTTTCAAAGCATATGGAGTAGATTAGGATCTAGCACCTAAAAAGCACTAAATGTGCTTATATACCATTCTCCAGTCACCTAGTATCTCCAAACTATTGTACAGTTATTTCTAAATCATTAGCAAAACAGATCAATTTTTAAAATATATTAATTATAATTTTTCGAGATTTTTATGTTCAATGTTTTCTGACCGCACAGCTAAAGTTACAATGTTTTTACCTTATTAATTGGTATACTGTGCATGAAAGAAGGAAAATCCCGAAAAACCTTAGAAAGGATTTGAGCAATTATGTTAGTAAACTTCTTTTTTTTTTCCTTTGAGACGTTGTCTCACTCTGTAGCCCAGGCTGGAGTGCAGTGGCACGATCTCAGCTTACTGCAAGCTCCGCCTCCCGGGTTCATGCCATTCTCCTGCCTCAGCCTCCTGAGTAGCTGGGACTACAGGCGCCCACCACCACGCCCAGCTAATTTTTTGTATTTTTAGTAAAGACGGGGTTTCACCGTGTTAGCCAGGATGGTCTCGATCTCCTGACCTCGTGATCCACCCACCTCAGCCTCCCAAAGTGCTGGGATTAGAGGCGTGAGCCACTGCGCCTGGCCTATGTTAGTAACCTTCTAATCCTGTTTAGGAATTTCTTCCCCAGTGTACCTGACAGGGTGTCATTCCACCTCTGGTGACAGACACCATCTAATGAGATCGTCTTTTATATACTCTATTTGATGGAACGTTTTAGTTTGCTGTGTGTGTGCGTTTTTAATTTTTAATTGATCTAAAATCTTCATCTCTTCAGCTCCCTCTAATTGTTCCTAGTTTTATCCTTGGGAGTGAAGCAAGTGTAGTCTCTCTTCTGTATGACAGCCTCTCAGTATCTGGAAACCACTATAACATTTGCTATCCCGCCTCCCTGATCCCATTTCCCACTCCACCAGTACTTAAGTTTTCTCAAGACAAGGGATCTTTCAAGAAGTCCTCTCATGTCACCTCTCTAGAACTCTTTTCATCCTGGTTGCACTATTTTGGACTCAGCTGAGAAAAAGAGATTCAAATGAGATGTAATTCTGAATTTTAAACATAAGTTGATTCATGTTCACTATGCCTTCCTCAAACGTCCAGTCTAAAACAGAACCTTCTTTATAATTTTTCGAGGTACTGTATTCTACGCCTTCATAGCACTCATCATGACTTCTACTTCTACTCTTCTACTTTTAATTAACTTATACATTTAATTTAGATTACATTTAAAACTATTCACTGTACATTTAATAACTTAAGTAAACATATAGTATCTGTTTCCCCCACTGGTCTCTTAAGTTCTATGAGGGGCAGGAACTGTATCTATTTTCCTTACTACCTAATTCTTGCTGTCAGTGTAATAACTGGCACAGAGTAGGTATTAATCAACATGAATTGACAGATTTAAAGCTGTTGAATAAAATGAAATTTATATTATAGACATAATTTTAAAATGCAGAGCAGAATTGTCTATTTGGAAAATGTATCCTAGAAGATATGAATTGGATTTTTAAAAGAACAAACGTCCTGGATAGAGGAAGAAGAGAAGGGAAAATTCTCATGCACGTAGCACATCATCTAGTAAGGTGGAGACTAGTCTGGCAGTGGTTTACTAAAAATTCATTCTCCCCTTCCTCCTGAGCATGCAGTTAAACTACATTTTGAGACCTCCCTTTCTGTTAGACGACCTACTTACTGGTGACTAAGTTCTTACCAATGGGATGTGAACATAAGTGATGACGACCACTTCTGAGTTTCTGTCTTAAAAGTGGTTATGTTTTCTACTTGCCCTTTTCTCTCTTCCCGGCTGACTAGAACCCAGACAGGACTCTGATTCAGCCTCCATGCAGACAACAGCAAGGCCATAGAGATGGTAGAGCCATACACCGGAGGAGCCTGAGTCACTGTCTGACTGCCCAGAGCAAAGCTGTCCCATTCACCTGAACTGAACACCTTGGACTATTATGTGGAAGGGAAATAAACTTCTTTGCTCTTTAGGCTGCATCCCTGGATCTCTTCCCATGACTTAACCTTTGCCCCAACTAATGCATCTGGGATTTGGAAAATGCTCAGTCTATACTTACTGGATATTTTACATTTTAAAAAATAAAAATAGGCCGGGCACGGTGGCTCATGCCTGTAATCCCAGTGCTTTGGGAGGCCTAGGCAGGCAGATCACTTGAGGTCAGGACTTTGAGACCAGCCTGGCCAACATGGTGAAACCTCGTCTTTACTAAAAATACAAAAATTAGCCAGGTGTGGTGGCAGGTGCCTGTAATCTCAGCTACTCGGGAGGCTAAGGCCAGAAAATCACTTAAACCTGGGAGGTGGAGGTTGCAGTGAGCTGAGATTGCACCACTGCACTCCACCCTAAGCGACAGAATGAGACCCTGTCACAAAATAATAAAATAAAATAAAAATAAAACAAAAAGCAAATATAAATATTAACTGGATTCCTAATATAGAGAACGACATATGTAACATAGCCAAAAAGAACCTAGTCACTAAAAGAGGTAATGAACATGCCCAAAACAAGAGGCTAATGACAAGATTAGTGAGAAATTATCAGTGGTGATTAAGTTGGGAAAGTATTTACTGCTACTATTATAAAGTACAAATTTTTTTTCCCCAACTCTCATGTACCTACCCCTTACAATGAATAAATGTTAGCATTTTTAAAAATTTAATTCAGACTGTTTTTCTCTTAAAAAAGAAACAAAACTAGAACCTTACAAGTGAAATTACAACCAAATCCCCTATAATTATCTTCCGTGGAGGAGGTTTTTCAGCATACCTCTCAAAACGAGGCACCTACCTCTGAACTCCAAATAAGGGCTGACCACAAAAGTACAAAGTGTCCATTACTCACTGGGATCTGAGCAGTACACTTCTATTAATAGAGTCCTAGATTGCACTGCTTACTTAATAACTGCTTAACACTATTTGCTCATGTTAAACTTGAAATTTACTAAAACTGCCTAACCATCCTTCCCATCAACTTCTACCACCAGTTCTCCCTTTTCTATGCTAGTAAAATGTGTGAAATTGACTACTAACATAAGTGCACAACCTAACATTTACTACTTGTCATTTTTATCCTGCTGATTTTAGTCTATTAATGGTGGGGCATCATTTTTCCTCTGCTGAAATTTTGGCATCAGATAGCAGGCACTGCCCACTTAAGAGCATTAAAAAAATTCTGGGTGGATCTCAGCACTCCCAATATTCTATATCAAGACTATTACTTGGGTTCTTTTCCAAAACCAGTTAACACATCAGGCTGCTACAGGGTGCCCGGTGAAAGTAGGGCTCTATTTTTATTTTTGTTTTGGTTTCTTTTGTTCTCAATCTGAAAAAGTTTTATTTAAAAGTTGCCAGACATTTTCTGCCACAAGCAGTAGTGACATCAATTATCCCTTGGAACAGATTTCCTTTGTTTTGGAAAAATTACATGAAGGAGCCCTTTAGTTATATTTCCCCCAATTGTTCTGTGGATTGTTCTTTGGCAACATGGAACAAGTATTTTGTTTTGTTTTGTTTGTTTTTGTTTGCTTATCAAGGGCGTGATGGGTGAAATTAGTCAGTGCTGATAGATTTCCAGACAATATTATTGAATGACAAAAGTAACATTCACAGAAGTGTGTGTAATTCCATATATGTAAGACAAGTGATAAAGTATGTGTATGTATGAATATGTTTATAAATAAATATATACATATAGAAAAAGTAGCTTAAGCTGTACACCAGACTGTGAACATGGGCTGGTCTTGTAGTATAAGGAGAAAAGTAAGAACAGATAACACAGATAAAAATAGAAGAAGATATTTTTATAAAGAAGAACACTAAAAATCAACACTGCCCATGAGAGATGAGAGAAAGACTGGACTTTGCTAAACTAGTGTGGGGGCTCAAAGTTGTTACAGTTTAAATATTTTTTAGATGAGACCTTATTTTGTAGCCACAGGCTTGTGAGGTTTAGGGGCATACGTATTATAAAATGAATATTTTTTAATATATTAAAATGATGATGGCTTTCATCTATGGCTAAAGCAAGTGCAGATTATCTCAAGTGTTTCTGTTAATAGATTTTTTTAATGTTCATTGAGAAGAAACTGTAAGTGTCTCATCCTTAAGAACAAAGAAAAGAAATGTTAACCAATGCAGATTTGATTACAGATGGTGGAATAAAGTAGGTAGGCTAGAATAGCTTCTCATATTCTAACTCTACGATAGGTATTATACTCATTTAACATACAGTGGTTATGTACATTTTACATACCTATTTTACAGATGTTGAAGTTGAGTCTTGGAAAATTTTAGCAGGTTTCCTAAAATCACTCTGCTTGAATTTGACCTTGTTTATACAGTTACAAAGCCCATATACTTCTCACTAGAGCATGAAACATCTATGCTAGATTTGGAATCAACTTAAGAATGTGACACCTATATCCTGCATTTGTCCCAGCAACCTGTATTCGAGTTCACAGAATTGTCACCTACCTTCTCTCTCCTTTTATATTAATCCAAATGTTCTTTGTGTTTCTAGCTCCAATTTATAGATCCTTCATTAAATGTTTTTAGGCTCTACAAACCTATACAATCTGCATACACTTTATTTCTCTGATCTCATTTCCTGTCTCACCCCACTCCAGCCACTCTGGCCTCCTTGTTGTTCCTTGCTGTGACGAGCATGCTCCTGCCCCAGGGCCTTTGCACGTGCTGTTACCCCTGCCTGGGACATTCTTCCATTAGACAGCCACTTGCCTTTGCTTTCTCTCTGTATTAGTTAGGGCGTATGTTTCACAACCTCAGATCAGGCATAGCAGCCTGCTGGACTTAAACATATTCGTCATCAGGGGAAAGAAACTAACAAAAATTCCCACTAATAATGGTGAGTGAATTGGGAAGAACCTAGTGCTGAATCCTTGCCCAGTGGTCAGGAGTGGAAAATATGACATATGGAAGACTCACTCCCTAGCGCAGCTCAGGCCCAAGTGCTGATGGAGAATGTGAACAGTGTGAGACTGGTAGCAGGCCTGGTGGACCAAGCCCAGATCTTCCTGGAGTTGGGTTGCTTGGGAATGCAGTTTAAAGTGGGTGGTAAACTCCATCCAGTGCTAAATACCAACCCAAGACAGATAGTCAACAAGTACCATATGGAAAAGTTGGAAAAAGCTTTGTAGACAGAGCAAAAGGGGGCCAAATTCGCCTTTATAACAAAGCCACTCTCCCAATAACTACATTAATCCATTCATAAGGACAGAGCCCTCATGACCTAATTACCTCTTATTAGGCCCTGCCTCCCAACATTGTTGCATTGGAGATTAAGTTTCCAACACATCAACTTTGAGCAACACATCAAACTATGGCATTTTGCCTCTGGCCCCCAAAATTCATGTCCTTCTCACAATGCAAAGCATATTCATTTTGTCCCAATAGCCCCAAAGGTCTTAACTCATTACAGCACCAACTCAAAAATCCAAAGTCCAGAGTCTCGTCTGAATCAGATATGGATGAGACTCAAGGCATGAATCATCCACAGCAAATTCCTCTCCACTTATGTGCCTATGAAATTAATAAGATACATGCCTCCAAAGTACAATGGCGAGACAGGCATAGGATAGACATTCTCATATCAGAAGGGAGAAATAGGCAAGAAGAAACAGATAACTGGTCCCGATCAAGTCCAAACCCAATGAAGAAAACAACATTGAGTCTTAAAGATGAAGAAAAACTTTTTTTGACTCCGTGTCCCACATCCTGGGCACATTGGAGTGGAGGTTGGGTGTCCAGGGCCTCAGGCAGCCCCACCCCTATGGCTTTGCTTGGCTTAGTCCACCCAGCAGTTCTCAGGGGTTGGAATCTCATTCCTGCAACTTTCCCAGTCTGGAGCTGCACACTGGTTGCCCTAGAGTTCTGGGATCTTGGAGGCTACCCAACTCCCACTGCTCAATTAGGCATTGCCCTAGTCAGGGCGCTCTGCAGGGGCTCTGCCCCTGAGATAAGTCTCTGCCTGGGCCTCTAGATTGTCTGCAATGTCCTTTGAAATCTAGATGGAGGGTAAGACATGGTGGCTCATGGCTGTAATCCCAGGCAGGTGGATCACTTGAGGTCAGGAATTCGAGACCAGCCTGGCCAACATGGTGAAACTCCGTCTCTACTAAAAATACAAAAATTAGCTGGATGTGATGGCACGTGCCTGTAATCCCAGCTACTTGGGAGGCTGAGGCAGGAGAGTTGCTTGAACCTGGGAGGTGGAGGTTGCAGTGAGCCAAGATCGCGCCACTGCATTCCAACCTCGGCGACGGAGGGAAATTCCATCTCAAAAAAAATAAAAATAAAAAATGAAATCTAGTTGGAGGCTGTCATGGCCCCACAGCTCGTGCACTCTACATATCTACAGAGTCGGTACCATGTGGACACTGCCAAAGTTTGCTACTTGCACCTTCCAAAGCAGCAGCACAAACCACACCTGGGCCTACTAAAGCTATGGCTGCCATGGCCAAGAAGCATTATGCTGAGATGCAGGAAGCAGAGTTCTGAGGCAGCTCTGGGCCGTGAATGCTAAAGTACTGTAAGTGCTTCTCTTGAAAGCTTGTCCTGAAAGTTTTGGCTTGCTTCAAAGATCTCTGAACTGCCTGTGAGGTCATTCTCTCATTGTCTTCATAAATAGCACCTAGTTCCGTATTATTCACTTGGCCACACCCTTAGTATTCTCTCCCTAATACACTTTTTTATTCTTGACATGGCCAGACTGAGGGTTTTCCAAATCTTCTCATTTTGTTCCCTTTTAAATTGTAAATTCCATCTTGAAATAATTTTTCACCTCTCTCATTTTACTGCAAGTTGACCAAAAGGAGGTGATGTGGTTTGGCTATGTCTCCCCCCAGATCTCATCTTGAATTATAACTCCCATATTTCCCACATGCTGTTGGAAGGACCTGGTGGGAGGTAATTGAATCATGGGGGCAGTTTCTCCCATACTGTTCTCGTGGTATTGAGAAGGTCTCATGAGATCTAACGGTTTTATAAGGGGAAACTCCTTTTGCTTGGTTCTCAGATCTAACAGTTTTATAAGGGGAAACTCCTTTTGCTTGGTTCTCATTCTGTCTTGCCTGCTGCCGTGTAAGAAGTGTCTTTTGGCCAGGTGCAGTGGCATAAGCCTGTAAAACGACCACTTTGGGAAGCCGAGGTGGGCGGATCACCTGAGGTCAGGAGTTCATGACCAGCATGGCCAATATGGCAAAACCCCATCTCTACTAAAAATACAAAAATTAGCCAGGCATGATGGTGCTCACCTGTAAACCCAGCTACTTGGGAGGCTAAGGCAGGAGAATTTCTTGAACCCAGGAGGCAGAGGTTGCAGTGAGCCAAGATCACACCACTGCATTCCAGCCTGGGCAACAGGGGGAGACCCCGTCTCAAAAAAAGAAAAAAAAAACCAAAAAAGTACCTTTTACCTTCCGCCATGATTGTGAAGGCCTCCCCATCCTTGTGGAACTGTGAGTCCATTAAACTTCTTTTTCCTTATAAATCACCGAGTCTCAGGTATGTCTTTATCAGCAGCATGAAAACAGACTAACAGGAGGCTTGCCACACCTTGAATGCTTTGCTGCTTAGATATTTCTTCTGCCAGATATCCTGGTGTGTTGCTCTTCAATTCTACTTTCCACAAAGACCTAGGACATGGACACAATTCTCCCAAGGTCTTACCAATCATATAACAAGGGTGGTCTTTAGTTTCCAATATCTTGTTTCTAATGTCCATCTAAGACCTCATCAGAATGGTCTTCCCTGTCCATATTTCTATCAACATTCTGATGATGACCACTTCAGTAATCTCTAAGAAGATTCAGACTTTCTCTACAGCTCTCCTCTTCTTCTGAGCCCTCACCAGAATTGTCCTTCATTATTCATTCATAACAAACTAGGCTTTTTCTAGCAACTCCTCCAATTTCTTTCAGCCTCTACCCACCATCCACTTCCAAATTTGCTTCTACATTTTCAGGTATTTGTTATAGCAAAAGCTCTACTTCTCAATGCCAATTTTTTTGACTTAGTCCATTTTGTGCTGCTATAACAGAATACCAGAGACTGGCTAATCTATAATTAATAGAAATTTGGCTCATGATTCTAGAGGATGGGAAGCCCAAGAGTATGGTACTGGCATCTGGCAAGGGCCTTTGTGCTGTGTCATTCCATGGCAGAAGGTGTAAGGGCAAGAGAATGTAAGAGAGGGGCAAGAGAGGGCTGGCCTCACTTGCATAACAAATCCACACTCGGGATAATTAACTTATTCATGCAATGATGACATTAATCTATTCATGAAGGAATAGCACTCATGACCTAACCATCTTTTTTTTGACCCCTCCAACACTGTTGCATTGGGGATTAAGTTCCCAGCACACGAACTTGGTGGGGGTGGGCCTCAAACCGTAGCACTGGACTCCTTCACAGTGAACCCTTTCCAGAACAATTCACTTAAAATTGTAGTCTCCACAGGCAATTGGAATCTTCTTAACCCTCTGTCCTCTTTTATCTTTTTTTCTCACTGATCATCATTTAATAAGTTTTATTTTTATTTATTTAATTTATTTAACCTTCCTCAAATACACAAAAATTTTATAAATTTTACAGGACAAGGATTTTCTCATTGTTCATTGGTGTGTCCCAAGCACCTAAAATACACCTGTCAGCCAGACACAGGGCACACTTATAGCCCTAGCTACTTGAGAGGGTGAGGTGGGAGGATCATTTGAGCTCAAGAGTTCAAGTGCGGCCCGGGTAACATAGGAAGTACTCAATATATAAGTGTAGAAAAAGTGGATTAATATACTGCCATTCTCTCTTCTAATATCTAATATTAACATACTATCTAATTCAGATTTGATAGTATGTTGTTCATAAAGCATCTCTTTTAATTACCACATTCTGGTTGTTAATCTCGTCTTACCATTTCTATGAGTTCTGGAGCTAAAAACAAAGGAGAGGGGGTACAGATGAGAAAAGTGATTCAATAACATTGTTGAAGAAATAATAATTTTATAGTCTGAAAATCTAAATTTGGCCTATGCTCATACTTTACACAAAAATGAATAAGCTATATACATAACATATTTTTAAATGATATAAAGCCACAGAAAATAGAATTTTATTTTATCACCAGAGAAGTAGCACATAATGCCTATATTGTAAAAAGGAATCAAATAAGTTTGTAAAATATAGTTAAGATTTTAATACACAAATGGCCAAGTATGAATAGACAATTTATATATGGATACTTATATGGTTTGGCTCCGTGTCCCCACCCAAATCTCACGTGGAATTGCAATTCCTATGTGTCAGGGGAGGGGCCTGGTAAGAGGTGATTGGATCATGGGGGTGGATTTCTCCCTTGCTGTTCTCATTATAGTGAGTGAGTTCTCATGAGACCTAATGGTTTAAAAGTGTGTGGCACTTCCTGCTTCGTGCTCTCTCTCTCTCCTGCCACCATGCAAAAATGGTGCTTGCTTCCCCTTTGCCTTCTACCATAATTTTAAGTTTCCTAAGGCCTCCCAGCCATGCTTCCTGTTAAGCCTGCAGAACTGTGAGTCAATTAAACCTCTTTTCTTTATAAATTACCCAGTCTTGGGTAGTTCTTTATAGCAGTGTGAGATCAGACAAATACAGATACACAATTTGTAAACAAACACAGAAAAAATCTTCGATAACAAAAATGGAAATGAAGATAATATGGTGTCATAGTCTTGATAACTATATAGTAATATAGTAAAATGATTATGATGACGTTACATTAAAAAGACAAAATTGAAAATTATATCTGTCAGTTGGGCACAGTGGTGCACTTCTACAGGTCCAGCTACTTGAGAGGCTGAATTGGGTAGATCGCTTGAGGCCAGGAGTTCAAGTGCAGCCTCGGTAACATAGTAAGACCTTGTCTCTAAGAAACATTTTTTTAAATTTCATTTTTAAAAAATTGTATCTGCCATGTTTATAGGTATCCACATGGACATGGATAGGAAGGGAACCTAAAAGTTGGATATAATTTGGTCTGCTGGTTATATGAGCATATTAAAATTTAACATTCACTTGATTGTTGTCTCTACACTACATTTTGGTATTTTTACATCTAAGGTCAATCCTCATCTTACCAGATTTAGTTTTGTTGTTATTGTTATTGTTGTTGTTGTTATTGGGAAGTTGTTGTTGTTATTTTAAACTGAGAAGTATTCATTTTTCTGTCCCTTTCACACAATACCTTTTCCAGAGCATTAAGCTTTAGAGGTATTTTTTTGTTTGTTTGTTTTCTTTTGAGATGGAGTCTCACTCTGTTGCCCAGGCTGGAGTGCAGTGGCTCGATCTCAGCTCACAGCAACCTCCACTTCCCAGGTTCAAGCGATCCTCCTGCCTCAAGCTCATGGGTAGCTGGGATTATAAGTGCATGCCATCACTCCCGGCTAATTGTTGCATTTTTAGTAGAGACAAGGTTTCACCATATTGGCCAGGCTGGTCTCGAACTCCTGACCTCATGATCTGCCAGCCTTGGCCTCCCAAAGTGGTGGGATTACAGGCATGAGCCACCGCACCCAGCAAGCTTTGGAGTTTTGAAAGACAGAAAAGCATAGATGTTGCGGGCACAGACTCTGAAGCCAGGCCACCCCAGTTTGAATCCCAGCTCAGCGTCTGACTAGCTGGGTGACCTTGGACAAATGGCTCTGTTTTTTATCTTTAAATAGTCATCATAATAATAATTTCTAACTTACGTGGTTACTGCAAGGACTAAATGGGTTAATGCATATAAAGCATTTAGAACAGTACCTGGCATTGGATACTAATTAGATATTACTAATTATTTATTTTTCCCTCTCTTCCTTAATATTCATTTAAAAATCCTCTTGATCAAGTTGAGTCTCTTGCCAAACATCCTTTCCAACCTTAATGAGAATCCCAGGGTCACTTGGTCAGGAGTCCATGATTTTAAAATTATAAGCAATGGTGCAGGTCATCAAAATCTGACCTCCATTGCCATCTTTGTAGCTATCCAACCACAGAACACAGCCAGGCAAGTCTCAGTTTCTCCAGGTGACAGGGCATGGTAGAAGAGGTTGAGATCTGGAGCTAAACCACTCAACTGTGGGGACATATAATGGAAAAACAGACGCCACTCTAGGTGCAATGAAATTCCATCAAAACATTTACTGAATACTTGTCATGTTCCAGGTATTGTGCTATGACTAAGTAGTAAACAAGACAGACAGTCATTGCCTTCACAAGCTCAAAGGCAAAGACAAACATTCAATACTTACAAGTGCTGGCTGGGCACAGTGACTCACACATGTAATCCCAGCACTTTGGGAGGCCAAGGTGGGAGGATCACCCGAGGTCAGGAGTTTGCGACTAGCCTGGCCAACATGGTGAAATCCTGTCTCTACCAAAAATAAAATTAGCCGGGCATGTTGGTGGGCGCCTGTAATCCCAGTTGCTTGGGAGGCTGAGGCAGGAGAATCGCTTGAACCTGGGAGGCAGAGGTTGCAGTGAGTGGAGATCATGCCATTGCACTCCAGCCTGGGCGACAGAGCGAGATTCTGTCTCAAAAAAAAAAAAAAAATTGCAAGTGCAATGAGTGCTACTAAGAGGTTCAGGGTTCCATAGAAGCTCATAATCTGACAAGCAGGTTTTGTGATTACATGGTCTCAGTCAACAGACCACAGGTTTGATCGGTGTACGCTGGCACCTGGCAATAAGGAATCCAGAGCAGGTATTACTCAAAAACACACTCACGCATGCAGGGAGTCTTCATTCAGGAAGTCCCTGCTACCCGGCCAGGGTTCAGGTAGGGGATTTCAGATACTGAGAAGAGTTCGACAGGATGTCACATCCTGACAGGAGGTGAAAGGGATATATACCATTCTAGCACTGCAAGTAATTCAGTATGGCTAGAACCTACAGTGGAGGGAGTGCCGAGAAATGAGTCTGGGGCAGTAAACAGGGACTAGATCTTGAAAGCATTTATTAATACCGTGTGGTGGGTATCTGCCAGGTAATCCCACAGCCTATGCCGGCCATGAGTACTATAAAACTCAGCTCTTCTCTTGCTCCTTTCTACCTACTCATAGCACAAAACTGAGCCTCAGCTGATGGTGAGAGGAGTTTTCTGACTATCATTTTGCTCCAAGTGGCTCAAACCTATACTTGTAACCAATATTACCTGTGTATTTGCCCTCAGGGTACACACAAGAAATGTTTCTTTTTTCCTCTCTCTCCCTCTCTCTCCTCTCTCTCCTCCTTTTAAGTTCAAAGTCCAATAACCCCTTTCTGTTTGTTTGTTTTTTGAGACAGAGCCTCACTCTGTTGCCCAGGCTGGAGTGCAGTAACATCTTCTCGGCTCATTGCAACTTCCACCTCCCAGGTTCAAGCGATTCTCCCACCTTGGCTTCCTGAGTAGCTGGGACTACAGGCATGTGTCACCATGCCCAGCTAATTTTCTTTTTTGTTGTTGTTGTTGTTGTTGTTCTTGTTGTTTGTTTGGTACAGATGGGGTTTCACCAAGTTGGCCAGGCTGGTCTCGAACTCTTGAACTCAAGTGATCTGCCCACATTGGCCTCCCAAAGTACTGGGATTACAGGCTTGAGCCACCATGCCAGGCCCAAACTCCAACAACTTATTTTCTAATGAATAAGTATCCCAGTGTTTATTTTACCTTCTCCTCCCGTGTGTTGAAAAGGAATAATAATGTAGCCCTCAATTTCTCTCGCTGTGAATGGTGTTTGCCGAAGCTGGGTACTAGTGCTAGCAGATGGCAGCATAGAAAGAATCTCTGCTGAGAACTCTTGGTACAAAGGGCAGAAAGACTCATATTTTATTGAAAAAGTGTGTGGATTTTTTTTTTTTTTTTTTTTTTGTGACAGGGTTTCACTCTGTTTGCCAGGCTGGAGTGCAGTGCTGTGATCATAGCTCACTGCAGCCTTCCAGGCTCAAGCAGTCCTGCCATCTTAGCCTCCTGAGTAGTTGGGACTACAGATGTGCACCACCACATGCCACTAATTTGTTTTTTGTTTTCTGTTTTTGTTTTTTTGGGGTTTTTTTTGTTTTTTGTAGAGACAAGATCTCACGATGCTGCCCAGGCAGGTCTCAAACTCCTGAGCTCAAGTGATCCTCCTGCCTCAGCCTCCCAAAGTGCTGGGATTACAGGCGTGAGCCACCACACCTAGCTCATGCATTGTGAGTTGTTTCTTGGAATCATGCCGACATTCACGTTGTTGTCTTTTCAAAACTGTACAATTTTGGATCTACATTTGTGTTATGAACACTATCTGCTTGTACTGCATAGATGAAATTTTTTGAAATAATTTCAAATTTATAACAAATTTGACATTCCACTGCTAGGAAGAACTTTCCCTTCTTTCTGCTTATTTATTTACATCTGTATGGGCTTGTGGATTCCTACTTTATTCAAGGAGTTGTAATCTGTGACTATCATTACTTTGGTCTAGATTTGACAGGTTGGATCTCTTCAAGCTGGCTCTTCTGTCCTTGGACAGGTCTTCATTCTTTAAGCATTTCCTTACTCTCATGAGCAAAAGTAGTCCAAAATCATCTCGTGGCCGGGCGCAGTGGCTCACGCCTCTAATCCCAGCATTTTGGGAGGCCGAGATGGGCGGATCACGAGGTCAGGAGATCGAGACCATCCTGGCTAACACGGTGAATCCCCGTCTCTACTAAAAATACAAAAAATTAGCCGGGCGTGGTGGCGGGCGCCTGTAGTCCCAGCTGCTCAGGAGGCTGAGGCGGGAGGCGTGAACCCGGGAGGCGGAGCTTGCGGTGAGCCGAGATCGCGCCACTGCACTCCAGCCTGGGCAACAGAGTGAGACTCTGTCTCAAAAAAAAAAATCATCTCGTACTTTCTCTGCCTCAGTCCTGGAACCAATCATTTCCACCCCTTTCAGCAGTTATGGATATTTGGAAATCAAGATCTAGGCACTTCGTAGGATTATTTCTTCTGGGTTGCCATTGTTTCTATACTGTCTCAGACAACAGAGCTAGGAGATAGACGTGCGTGTGTGTACACATAGACACATACACATATATCTATGTCTATTTCTATATCTATATCTCTCAGTGTATATATACTAAACACATCCATCTACATATCAATACTTTCCATTTCAGCCCAGCACCTCAGGCTTCTCTCCAGCCTTCCTCCTTCCATATTTACAAATCCCTTTTCCAATAGTGAGAAACTTGACTCTCATTATCCTCTCAATATGTTTATTTATTTGCTCAAACTCTCTGTATGTAACTTATCTGTCTACCATGCCAGTTGCCTCCTCAGTCCCCAGAGACTGCACCTTCACAGCTTCTCCTTTTCCAGAAGAGGAGAATCAATGGGAAAAGTGGTCTAATGGGAAGGAAGGAAGGAAGGAGGGAGGCAGGGGGGAAAGGGCCAATAATCCCATTTTAGGGTTTCTCACAGATTGTTCAATAATCTAAGGGCTTAATAAAAAGAAGAGTTTAATCCTGCTTACAAAAGAAGGAAGGAAGAAAGGAGGGAGGGAGGGAGGAGGGAGGGAGGGAGGGAGGAAAGGAAGGAAGGAAAGGGCCAATAATCCCATTTTAGGGTTTCTCACTTACAGATTGTTCAATAATCTAAGGGCTTAATAAAAAGAAGGGTTTAATCCTGCTTACAAGTGCCAAATATAGAAAGAAAGGGAGAGACTAATCAGTATTCAACTGCCTGTGCTTCTTGCAGAAACTCAGTTTCTGTTCAATAATATTCTCAGAGTCCTACAGAGGCTCTTCTATTGTGATTATGGTTGAGGACATTACTGCCAGTGTCACAGTGATAATACCCATTTAGGTTCTACAGTTATAGCTCTCCTAACTCACACTCACATGCTCCTCCATGATCAACCACTATGCCACAACACTGCATTAAAAGGAGCTTTTACACAGTGCTGAAACTAACCCTCCCCCATGCAAGCTTTTATATTGAAAGCTCAGGCTCTGGGAACTAACTATAATGACAAAAATATATTATAAGGAGTTGTTAGGCCTTTATCTTCTCTAGAAAAGATCTTGGTATTCTTTTTGGGAAAAAAAAATTGTGATAATCTCTGACTTTTTCAGGGAAGTGGTGATGTTTAACGGGCCCTACAATTTACAAAATTCCGGGGCACATATAATCTCATTTAAGAAAAGATGGAGGCCAGGCATGGTGGCTGGCAAGTGTAATGTCAGCACTTTGGGAGGCCAAATCAGGAGGATCACTTGAGCCAAGGAGCTCGAGACCAGCCTGGGCAAGATGGCGGGACCCTATCTCTAAAAAACAATTTTTTTTTTTTTTTTTTTTTTTTTTTGAGACGGAGTCTCGCTCTGTCGCCCAGGCTGGAGTGCAGTGGCGCAGTCTCGGCTCACTGCAAGCTCCACCTCCCGGGTTCATGTCGTTCTCCTGCCTCAGCCTCTCCGAGTAGCTGGGACTACAGGCGCCCACCACCACACCCGGCTAATTTTTTGTATTTTTAGTAGAGACGGGGTTTCACCGTGGTCTCGATCTCCTGACCTCGTGATCCGCCCGCCTCGGCCTCCCAAAGTGCTGGGATTACAAGCGTGAGCCACCGCGCCCGGCCTCTAAAAAACATTTTTTAAAAAATTAGCTAGATGTGGTGGCACGTACATGTAGTCCCAACTACTCAGGAGGTTGAGGTGGGAGGATCCCTTGAGCCCAGGAGTTCCATGTGGCAATGAACGATGATCGCACCACTGCATTCCAGCCTGGGGAACAAAGCCAGACCCTGTCTTTAAAAAAGGGGAAAAAAAAGATAGAAATACCTTTAGACTTGTGTGGAATGTTGAATATTTGGTTATGCTTGGAAGACTTCAACAGAATTCCAATATATGAATGATTTTCTTCACTGTCTCTTAAACAAAGAAGTCCTAGCAAATTCTTCTTTTTTTTTTTTGACAGGGTCTCACTCTGTCACCCAGGCTGGAATACAGTGGCACATTCATGACTCACTGCAACTTCGACCTACTGAAGTTGATCGCTGAGGCGATCCTCCCACCTCAGCCTCCTGAGTAGCTGAAACTAAAGGCACATGCCATCAGGAGCAAATTCTAATACTAATCTGAATTCCTTCTTAGATAATAATGTACTCTTCATGTAAGTCCCCTGATTAGGTGGCATTATCCTTCTTCAACAACATCACATCAAAGCCAACCTTTAGAAATTTTCCTTTAAAGTCCAGAAGCCAGTTGTCTGGGCCAAGTCTGTCCAGCAAAAGATAAAAATGATGTTCAACTGTCTGCCAACAGTAGAATGAATAAATAATATTATAGAGCAATGAGTGAGCTACAACTATGCAACAATATGAATGAATCTCACCAACATAATGCTAAGTAAAAGAAACTAAACATGTCTATGTTTAAATCTTTTAAACATAGACAAGTATGGTACTAGAAGTCAGGATAGTAGTTACTTTTGTGAAGGAGTAACTGGATGAGAGCACAAATGGGATTTCTATGAATCTAATACTCTTCTGTTTCTTGACCTACATCCTATTTGTTTTGTAAAATTTCATCAAACTATACACTGGTAATTTGCATAGTTTTTAGTATGTATGTTAAATTTGATAAAATAAATATGCCTCGGCTGGGCATGGTGGCTCATACCTGTAATCTCAGCACTTTGAGAGGCTGAGACAGGTGGATCACTTGAGGTCAGGAGTTCAAGACCAGCCTACTCAATATAGTAAAACCCTGTCTCAACTAAAAATACAAAAATTACCAGGGAGTGGTGGCATGTGCCTGTAATCCCAGATACTCAGGAGGCTGAGACAAGAGAATTGTCTGAACCCGGGAGGCAGAGATTGCAGTAGGTTGAGATGGCGCCACTGCACTCCAGCCTGGGCAACAAGAGTGAACTATCTCATAAATAAATAAATAAGTCTCAAAAGACTCCTTAAATGAAAGTACGGTTGATCCTTAAGAATATCCAGAAGTTTTCAGGGACAAAAAAACATTTATAGGTCACTTTCTAACATACTCAGGAAAGAGCAGAATTGTGTATGTCCCTAGCAAGATGGCAATGATCTTCTCTGTCCCAGTCCCAGTTTTTTCTGACTAGTTTAACTCTTTATCTTTGAATCAGATACCTCTAAGACCATGTGGGTACTGCTGAATGGCTGGAGAACTTTCTGAGATGAGGAGCCTCCATGTTTACCCCAATATTTTTGAGAAAGCTGACTCTCACCAAGTCAAATTTACTGTAATAATGTGTAACTGGGAGCCTACTCAACATCAATGCACTTTCAAGGCCTGAGACTACGCCTCTAGGTGGAAGTGGTAAAGTCCAATCATGACAAATGAATACTGCCAGGAAGATGCAACCATCTTTTACATTTTTAAATTTAAGATTAAACTCAAAATCAGCCAGAATTGCTAAACTCTTATCCCATCTTTTAGTCTTAAGAAGCAGATATTTTTGAAAGTCTCATGCCCCAGAGATTCTTTACCCCTTCAAAATAAGGTGAGCCTACAAGTACATTTAAAGCTATGAGACCTAAATTGGTGGGGGAAAATCGGCCTTTTGTTGCTTTGGAGAAGAAAAGGAAAAGAAAAGAAATGAAATGAATTTATTTATTTATTTAGAGACAGGGTTTTGCTCTGTCACCCAGGCTGGAGTGCAGTGCTGCAATCATAGCTCACTGTAGCATCTAACTCCTAGGCTCAGGTGATCCTCCTGCCTCACAGCCTCCTGAGTAGCTGGGACTTACAGTCACACACCACCACACCTGGCTAATTTTTTTTTTTTTTTGAGATGGAGTCTCGCTCTGTCGCCCAGGCTGGAGTGCAGTGGCACGATCTCGGCTCACTGCAAGCTCCGCCTCCCGGGTTCACGCCATTCTCCTGCCTCAGCCTCCCAAGTAGCTGGGACTACAGGTGCCTGCCACCACGCCCGGCTAATTTTTTGTATTTTTCGTAGAGATGGGGTTTCACCATGTTAGCCAGGATGGTTTCCATCTCCTGACCTCATGATCCACCCGCCTCAGCCTCCCAAAGTGCTGGGATTACAGGCGTGAGCCACCGCGCCCAGCCTTCTTTTTCTTTTTGTAGAGACAGGGTCTCGCAGTCTTGTATAAGCTGGTCTCTAACTTCTGGGCTCAAGCAATCCTCCCACCTTGGCCTCCCAAAGTGTTGGGATTACAGGCGTGAGCCACTATGCCTAGCCAAAATTTATTTTGTTTTTTACTCTTCCTTTTCTATAGAATTTTTTTTTAAATGTTAACCTCACAAAAGTTTTTGAACTCCCATTTGGCACTTTAGGGAGTTATTTAATCCTAAGGTAAAAAATATTTAACTGTTCTCTAGATCCACACTTAATGGATGTATGCAACTACTGAATATATCTACAGCAGCATTTTTCTGAAATAAAGAGTTCAAGGTTGATGGTCTGTTATGCCTATTCTTGCCACATTATTATTGTCACAACTATTCACACCCCAAATCTTGCTCAACTTATTTAAAGACCCTTTCTATCTTTTTTCTGTTACTACTCGGTCATCTTTACAAGCTTTTTTTCTCATTATTTGTGAACATTCCTTATTCTCAGCCCAATTAACAGAATTACTATAATATCTAACCATAAATTTTTATTTTTGCTCCATACATTTCTTCCAAAATAAATCGCAACTTGCCTCATCCCTAAGTCAAGCTATACTCTTCACTCTTGGCAGCTGAAAAACTGAAAGAATATCTCTGATCATCATTCTCAGTGGATCAGGGCTCTCATCACATAATCCCTATATTTGGGCGGTAGATGATTTATTTGAATTTTCTTGAATAATAAAATTATTGTTACAATGGTTCCATCATTTGTATACTTTTCCTAAGAGACTGCTGGGCCCTTCTTTGCTCATCCAGTAACCAATAATACTCATGAGTGTTGCTACCACCTAAGTCACCCATGCAGTATTTTTTATTTATTTATTTATTTATTTATTTATTGAGACATGATCTCGCTCTGTCACCCAGGCTGACATGCAGTGGCAAGATCTTGGCCCACTGCAACCTCTGCCTCCCCGATTCAAATGATTCTCCTGCCTCAGCCTCCAGAGTAGGTGGGATTACAGGCGCCTGCCACCACACCTGGCTAATTTTTGTATTTTTTCAGTAGAGACAGGGTTTCACCATGTTGGCTAGGCTGGTTTCAAACTCCTGACCTCAAGTGATCCACCTGCCTCAGCCTCCCAAAGTGCTGGGATTACAGGTGTGAGCCACCACGCCTAGACCCATAAAAAAGTAAAGGAATCTTTCAGGATGGCGTGGATGTTTCCAAAGTCAATGAGTTAATCTGGAATGACCGTCAGAAGTAGAATTTAGCTTAAGAATCAGGTCTTGAAATTCTTACCACTAGGAATATTTATATCATTCTTTTTTCTTCCATTCTTAATCTCCCTACTGTTGTGATCATTTTTCCCCCTCGCTTATACGTTTCAAGCCCCTTATTTTAAGATCTTACCGTGTTTTTTGTTTTTCTTCACCCATCTTAAGGCTCAAAATCTGCAAGTAGGGCTCACCAAACTTTCTAGTCGTATCCAAGAAGAGAAATTTTGTCAAACTTGATACATTCTGATCTCAGCTCTGTATCATACCACTCATTTTCTTTCTTGGTAGTTTCTAACCTCTATTACCTCCTTCATGCCACAATCTAATGCCCTATACTTTCCAGTTACTTCCTGCAATTGGCGTGGAAATCTCTCTTTTCCTCACAGATAATGGACTGTAATGAACACAGTAAACAGTTTAAAACCATTTTATGGGCTGGGCATGGTGACTCATGCCTGTAATCCCAGCACATTGGGAGGCCGAGGTTGGTGGGTCACTTGAGGTCAGGAGTTCAAGACCAGCTTGGCCAATATGGTGAAACCACGTCTCTAGTAAAAATAGAAAAATCATCCAGGCATGGTGGTGGCACCTGTAGTCCCAAGCTACTCAGGAGGCTGAGGCACAAGAATCCCTGGAACCAGGGAGGCAGAGGTTGCAGTGAGCTGAGATCATGGACGGCACTCCAGCCTGGGAGACACACACACAAAAATTAAAAATAAAAATAAAGCCATTTTAAAATGGGGGAAATTATGACACAGAAAATTATATTGCTTTCATACTATTCTATAATTTATGGAATAGTTTATGTAATTGTTAGAAGTAAACTACAGGCTTCCTAATTTCCAATACCTGTTTTTGGAAAATAATTTAATAGTTATTGTTTTGCCATTTTATTTTATTTTAAGATTATCTTCCATTAATAGTGATACTGTTGTGCTCACTTTGGCAGCACAAATACTAAAATTGGAATGCTGCAGAGAAGATTAGCATGGCCCCTGTGCAAGGATGACACACAAATAGTGATATTGTCCTCCCATTAATGGTAGCAATATAAAGTAACCCTTTAAAGTAATATATTTAAGGTAGGATGTCACTAATTTAAAGAAAATTTAAGTAAATACAAGTAAGGGTGATACAATATGGCAAAAATTGCGATGATCAAATGATTAAGTCTGGGAAGCATCACTAATTGAGAAACACCGTAAAGTCTGGTGCAAAATGATGGCAGAGGAATGGAGACTCAAGAATCCCTTATTCTAGTCTCTGGGTGGTACTTAATGGTACATCCTTTGCCACCTTATGACATACGAGGTCATAAGGGCAAGAGCCAAAGCCAGATTTCCTGCTCTGCTTTAACCCAGCCTATAGCTGGGGTCACTGCCTTCTCTGCTGGCTAGCAATTGGGGAAGGGCTCCTATCACAGGCCTGGAGCAGCCAGGGAATGTGTGGACAGAGGCAAATCTGAGTAACAGTGTTCACATCCTGTAAAAACCATAACACTGGGTAAAATAAAGAAACAGACAAGCTTGCCATAATTGAGGAGAATAGTAATTTTTGCTCTTGGCAAAGCCATAAGAGGAAAGGCCCACTTGATGGGTTGGGAACGAGGGACGGAGTCTTTTACAAAGATATGGCCTTAAAGCCCTAACAACAGGGCTGAATTTAGAGGAGAAAGCTCATGCTTTTAAGAATTTTTTTTTGAGACAGGGTCTCGCTCTGTTGCCCAGGCTCAAGTGCTGTGCAGTGGCACCATCTTGGCTTACTCCAACCTCGACTTCCCAAGTTCAAGCAATCCTCCTGCCTCAGCCTCCCAAGTAGCTGGTACTATAGGCACATGACCACACCTGGCTAACTTTTGTATTTTTAATAGAGATGGGGAATCTCTATGCTGTCAAGGCTGGTCTCGAACTCCTAGGCTCAATGGCCTCAGCCTCCCAAAGTAGTGGGATAACAGGTGTAAGCTACCATGCCCGACAGATGCTTTTAAGAATAAATTAGAGGGCCAAAAATTAAGATAACATTTATTAACCCTAGGAAAACATCTTATAACTTTTATAAGCTTTAATTTCTTCATCTGAATATGAGGAAGATAGTAATAACTGACCTATCTCAGACCAGCTAATGTGTGTATTGCATGATACAACGCATATAAAATACCAAGTCATGCTAAATGCTCAGTAAATGTGACTTCCCTATAAAGCCAAAAGACTTCAGGTCAATATCTGGACCTTACTAGTTAAGTAACTACGGGTCAGTTTACTTATTTATGGCTCACAATTTTCCAAAATGTACATGAAGCAGATTATAAAAATTCCAAACAATAAAATAGTATGCACAAAATTTCAGAATCAGGGAAAATATAAATTAGAATAGAAAATTAAGACCAGGAGAGAAAATATAATGTAGATATTCAGACCAATAAGTCCTACAGCAGTACTAATGTCTGTTACAGTACAAAATTAGTTCTGGGATTCCTGTCAACCCAAAAGAAATTTGAAAATGTTCAGTTACAAAATATTCATTCATTCTCCATGAGGAGAAAAAAAAACACCAAATGCTCGTGGTAAACCTGTGTTGTTTCAGGGTGTATCACTTCAATTATCCAAGCTTTAAAACAAGAAAAGTAGTGAGGGTGGAGCCAAGATGGCCGAATAGGAACAGCTCCGGTCTCCAGCTCCCAGCCCCAGCGACACAGAAGACGGGTGATTTCTGCATTTCTGCTTGAGGTACCGGTTTCATCTCACTAGGGAGTGCCTAACAGTGGGTGCAGGACAGTCGGTGAAACGCACTGTGCGTGAGCCGAAGCAGGGCGAGGCATTGCCTCACTCGGGAAGCGCAAGGGGTCAGGGAGTTCCCTTTCCTAGTCAAAGAAAGGGGAAACAGACGGCACCTGGAATATCAGGTCAGTCCCACCCCAATACTGCGCTTTTCCAACAGGCCTGGAAAACGGCACACTAGGAGATTGTGTCCCGCACCTGGCTCGGAGGGTCCTGTGCCCACGGAGTCTTGCTGATTGCTAGCACAGCAGTCTGAGATCAAGCTGCAAGGCGGCAGCGAGGCTGGGGGAGGGGCGCCCGCCATTGCCAGGCTTGCTTAAGTAAACAAAGCAGCCAGGAAGCTCGAACTGGGTGGAGCCCACCACAGCTCAAGGAGGCCTGCCTGCCTCTATAGGCTCCACCTCTGGGGGCAGGGCACAGACAAACAAAAACTCAGCAAGAACCTCCACAGACTTAAAGGTCCCTGTCTGACTGACAGCTTTGAAGAGAGTAGTGGTTCTCCCAGCATGCAGCTGGAGAACTGAGAACGGACAGACTGCCTCCTAAAGTGGGTCCCTCACCCCTGAGCAGCCTAACTGGGAGGCACCCCCCAGTAGGGACAGACTGACACCTCATTCAACCGGGTAGTCCTCTGAGACAAAACTTTCAGACGAACTATCAGACAGCTGAATTTGTGGTCTCACGAAAATCCGCTGTTCTGCAGCCACCGCTGCTGACACCCAGCCAAACAGGGTCTGGAGTGGACCTCCAGTAAACTCCAACAGACCTGCAGCTGAGGGTCCTGTCTGGTAGAAGGAAAACTAACAAACAGAAAGGACATCCACACCAAAAACTCATCTGTACATCACCATCATCAAAGACAAAAAGTAGATAAAACCACAAAGATGGGGAAAAAACAGAGCAGAAAAACTGGAAACTCTAAAAAACAGAGCACCTCTCCTCCTCCAAAGGAACGCAGTTCCTCACCAGCAACGGAACAAAGCTGGATGGAGGATGACTTTGATGAGTTGAGAGAAGAAGGCTTCAGACGATCAAACTACTCTGAGCTACGAGAGGAAATTCAAAACAATAGCAAAGAAGTTAAAAACTTTGAAAAAATATTAGAAGAATGGATAACTAGAATAACCAATGGAGAGAAGGGCTTAAAGGAGCTGATGGAGCTGAAAGCCAAGTTTCGAGAACTACGCGAAGATTGCAGAAGCCTCAGTAGCAGATGCGATCAACTGGAAGAAAGGGTATCGCTGATGGAAGATGAAATGAATGAAATGAAGAGAGAAGGGAAGTTTAGAGAAAAAAGAATAAAAAGAAATGAACAAAGCCTCCAAGAAATTTGGGACTATGTGAAAAGACCAAACCTACGTCTGATTGGTGTACCTGAAAATGATGGGGAGAATGGAACCAAGTTGGAAAACACTCTGCAAGATATTATCCAGGAGAACTTCCCCAATCTAGCAAGGCAGGCCAGCATTCAGATTCAGGAAATACAGAGAACGCCACAAAGATACTCCTCGAGAAGGGCAACTCCAAGACACATAATTGTCAGATTCACCAAAGTTGAAATGAAGGAAAAAATGTTAAGGGCAGCCAGAGAGAAAGGTCGGGTTACCCACAAAGGGAAGCCCATCAGACTAACAGCTGATCTCTCAGCAGAAACTCTACAAGCCAGAAGAGAGTGGGGGCCGATATTCAACATCCTTAAAGAAAAGAATTTTCAACCCAGAATTTGCTATCCCGCCAAACTAAGCTTCATAAGTGAAGGAGAAATAAAATACTTCACAGACAAGCAAACGCTGAGTGATTTTGTCACCACCAGGCCTGCCCTAAAAGAGCTCCTGAAGGAAGCACTAAACGTGGAAAGGAACAACCGGTACCAGCCACTGCAAAAACATGCCAAATTGTAAAGACCATCGAGGCTAGGAAGAAACAATAGCAACTAACGAGCAAAATAGCCAACTAACATCATAATGACAGGATCAGATTCACACATAACAATATTAACGTTAAATGTAAATGGGCTAAATGCTCCAATCAAAAGACACAGACTGGCAAACTGGATAAGGAGTCAGGACCCATCAGTGTGCTGTATTCAGGAAACCCATCTCACGTGCAGAGACACACATAGACTCAAAATAAAGGGATGGAGGAAGATCTATCAAGCAACTGGAAAACAAAAAAAGGCAGGGGTTGCAATCCTAGTCTCTGATAAAATAGACTTTAAACCAACAAAGATCAAAAGAGACAAAGAAGGCCATTACATAATGGTAAAGGGATCAATCCAACAAGAAGAGCTAACTATCCTAAATATATATGCACCCAACACAGGAGCACCCAGATTCATAAAGCAAGTCCTCAGTGACCTACAAAGGGACTTAAACTCCCACACAATAATAATGGGAGATTTTAACACCCCACTGTCAGCATTAGACAGATCAACGAGACAGAAAGTTAACAAGGATATCCAGGAATTGAACTCAGCTCTACATAAAGTGGACCTAATAGACATCTACAGAACTCTCCACCCCAAGTCAACAGAATATACATTTTTTTAGCACCGCACCACACCACACCTATTCCAAAATTGACCACATAGTTGGAAGTAAAGCTCTCCTCAGCAAATGTAAAAGAACAGAAATTATAACAAACTGTCTCTCAGACCACAGTGCAATCAAACTAGAACTCAGGATTAAGAAACTCACTCAAAACCGCTCAACTACATGGAAACTGAACAACCTGCTCCTGAATGACTATTCGGTACATAATGAAATGAAGGCAGAAATAAAGACGTTCTTTGAAACCAACGAGAACAAAGACACAACATACCAGAATCTCTGGGACACATTCAAAGCAGTGTGTAGAGGGAAATTTATAGCACTAAATGCCCACAAGAGAAAGCAGGAAAGATCCAAAATTGACACCCTAACATCACAATTAAAAGAACTAGAAAAGCAAGAGCAAACACATTCAAAAGCTAGCAGAAGGCTAGAAATAACTAAAATCAGAGCAGAACTGAAGGAAATAGAGACACAAAAAACCCTTCAAAAAATTAATGAATCCAGGAGCTGGTTTTTTGAAAAGATCAACAAAATTGATGGACCGCTAGCAAGACTAATAAAGAAGAAAAGAGAGAAGAATCAAATAGATGCAATAAAAAACGAAAAAGGGGATATCACCACCGATCCCACAGAAATACAATCTACCATCAGAGAATACTACAAACACCTCTATGCAAATAAACTAGAAAATCTAGAAGAAATGGATAAATTCCTCGACAAATACACCCTCCCAAGACTAAACCAGGAAGAAGTTGAATCTCTGAATAGACCAATAACAGGTTCTGAAATTGTGGCAATAATCAATAGCTTACCAACCAAAAAGAGTCCAGGACCTGATGGATTCACAGCTGAATTCTACCAGAGGTACAAGGAGGAACTGGTACCATTCCTTCTGAAACTATTCCAATCGATAGAAAAAGAGGGAATCCTCCCTAACACATTTTATGAAGCCAGCATCGTCCTGATACCAAAACCTGGCAGAGACATAACCAAAAAAGAGAATTTCAGATCAATATCCTTGATGAACATTGATGCAAAAATCCTCAATAAAATACTGGCAAACCGAATCCAGCAGCACATCAAAAAGCTTATCCACCATGATCAAGTGGGCTTCATCCCTGGGATGCAAGGCTGGTTCAACACACGCAAATCAATAAATGTAATCCAGCATATAAACAGAACCAAAGACAAAAACCACATGATTATCTCAATAGATGCAGAAAAGGCCTTTGACAAAATTCAACAACCCTTCATGCTAAAAACTCTCAATAAATTAGGTATTGATGGGACGTATCTCAAAATAATAAGAGCTATCTATGACAAACCCACAGCCAATATCATACTGAATGGGCAAAAACTGGAAGCATTCCCTCTGAAAACTGGCACAAGACAGGGATGCCCTCTCTCACCGCTCCTATTCAACGTAGTGCTGGAAGTTCTGGCCAGAGCAATCAGACAGGAGAAGGAAATAAAGGGTATTCAACTAGGAAAAGAGGAAGTCAAATTGTCCCTGTTTGCAGATGACATGATTGTATATCTAGAAAACCCCATTGTCTCAGCCCAAAATCTCCTTAAGCTGATTAGCAACTTCAGCAAAGTCTCAGGATACAAAATTAATGTACAAAAATCACAAGCATTCTTGTACACCAATAACAGACAAACAGAGAGCCAAATCATGAGTGAACTCCCATTCACAATTGCTTCAAAGAGAATAAAATACCTAGGAATCCAACTTACAAGGAATGTGAAGGACCTCTTCAAGGAGAACTACAAACCACTGCTCAATGAAATCAAAGAGGATACAAACAAATGGAAGAACATTCCATGCTCATGGGTTGGAAGAATCAATATCGTGAAAATGGCCATACTGCCCAAGGTAATTTATAGATTCAATGCCATCCCCATCAAGCTACCAATGACTTTCTTCACAGAATTGGAAAAAACTACTTTAAAGTTCATATGGAACCAAAAAAGAGCCCGCATCGCCAAGTCAATCCTAAGCCAAAAGAACAAAGCTGGAGGCATCACGCTACCTGACTTTAAACTATACTACAAGGCTACAGTAACCAAAACAGCATAGTACTGGTACCACAACAGAGACATAGATCAATGGAACAGAACAGAGCCCTCAGAAATGACGCCGCATAGCTACAACTATCTGATCTTTGACAAACCTGACAAAAACAAGCAATGGGGAAAGGATTCCCTATTTAATAAATGGTGCTGGGAAAACTGGCTAGCCATATGTAGAAAGCTGCAACTGGATCCCTTCCTTACACCTTATACAAAAATTAATTCAAGGTGGATTAAAGACTTATATGTTAGACCTAAAACCATTAAAATCCTACAAGAAAACCTAGGCAATACCATTCAGGACATAGGCGTGGGCAAGGACTTCATGTCTAAAACACCAAAAGCAATGGCAACAAAAGCCAAAATCGACAAATGGGATCTCATTAAACTAAAGAGCTTCTGCACAGCAAAAGAAACTATCATCAGAGTGAACAGGCAACCTACAGAATGGGAGAAAATTTTTGCAACCTACTCATCTGACAAAGGGCTAATATCCAGAATCTACAATGAACTCAAACAAATTTACAAGAAAAAAACAAACAACCCCATCAAAAAGTGGGCAGAGGACATGAACAGACACTTCTCAAAAGAAGACATTTATGCAGCCAAAAAACACATGAAAAAATGCTCATCATCACTGGTCATCAGAGAAATGCAAATCAAAACCACAGTGAGATACCATCTCACACCAGTTAGAATGGCCATCATTAAAAAATCAGGAAACAACAGGTGCTGGAGAGGATGTGGAGAAATAGGAACACTTTTACACTGTTGGTGGGACTGTAAACTAGTTCAACCATTGTGGAAGTCAGTGTGGCGATTCCTCAGGGATCTCAAACTAGAAATACCATTTGACCCAGCCATCCCATTACTGGGTATATACCCAAAGGACTATAAATCATGCTGCTATAAAGACACATGCACACGTATGTTTATTGCAGCACTATTCACAATAGCAAAGAGTTGGAACCAACCCAAATGTCCAACAACGATAGAGTGGATTAAGAAAATGTGGCACATATACACCATGGAATACTATGCAGCCATAAAAAATGATGAGTTCGTGTCCTTTGTAGGGACATGGATGAAACTGGAAAACATCATTCTCAGTAAACTATCGCAAGGACAAAAAACCAAACACCGCATGTTCTCACTCATAGGTGGGAATTGAACAATGAGAACTCATGGACACAGGAAGGGGAACATCACACTCCGGGGACTGTTGTGGGGTTGGGGGAGGGGGGAGGGACAGCATTAGGTGATACACCTAATGCTAAATGATGAGTTAATGGGTGCAGGAAATCAACATGGCACATGGATACATATGTAACAAACCTGCACATTGTGCACATGTACCCTAAAACCCTAAAGTATAATAAAAAAAAAAATTATTATGAAAAAAAAAAAAAAAAACCATCAGATCTCATGAGACTTATTCACTATCACAGACAGCACAGGAAAGACCCGCCCCCATGATTCAATTACCTCCCACCGGGTCCCTCCCACAACACGTGGAAATTGTGGGAGCTACAATTCAAGATGAGATTTGGGTGGAGACACAGACAAACCATATCGCTTGGTAAATGATCCGAAGCAAAAAAGCAATCTTACCATCTCATTTTAAGTAACCTATACTTGTGCTATGATTTTATAAAACATTTAGAATTATAGAGGGGAGACAGTTTTCTAATGCTTCTTGCAAAATCTCTGCCCTTTATCAAAGTAAGGTGCAATCATGTTAATTATGTAATCACTCCTGTCTGAGTTATTTTTGTGAGTGCTATTATATATACTTGTTCAGTTATATAATAGGGATTGCTGACTTGGCACCCTTGATTCTGAAAGTTTGCCAACACAAAAAGAAGTACAGGAAAAGGCACTGTAAAGAGATCCAGAGAAACAGGACTACAAGTGGTTGGGATACTGTTTGCTACACATTTTCCGAATGGCCAGTAATGAGTGTATATTACTTTTATATTACTTTTACCATCTGGTAAAAAAAAATGAATACAATAGAAGAGAATCATACACAAGAAATTAATAAAGGTCATTTAGACTATAGTTATTTTTATCCACATGAAAAGCTGAAAGCTTGATTTGATGTTAGATAATGGTTGACTAGTTATAAATCTATGTATTTATATCACAGATACATTAAATACTGCTTTTTTCAATGGTCACAGATACATTAAATACTGCTTTTTTCAATGGTCACAGATACATTAAATACTGCTTTTTTCAATGGTTAAAGAGTTGAAGTGGCCGGGCATGGTGGCTTTAGCCTATAACACCAACACTTTGGGAGGCCAAGGCAGGCGGATCATTTGAGCTCAGGAGTTCAAGACCAGCTTGGCCAACATGGTGAAACTAGAAAATGCAAAACCTAGCCAGGCATAGTGGTGTATGCCAGTAATCCCATCTACTCAGGAGGCTGAGGCAAGAGAATCACTTGAACCCAGGAGGCAGAGGTTGCAGTGAGCTGTGATTGCGCCATTGCACTCCAGCCTGGGCAGGAGACTCCATCTCAAAAAAAAAAGAGTTGAAGTGAATCTTCATACTGGCAATCCAGCCTTGCAAGAACTGCCTGTCTTTTACTAGTTAGCCTTACTGACAATGTAAAGGCCCCGTGCTCCTGGTGTGAGGTCCTCTATGGTGTTAACCCAGCCAGTCAGAAAACAGGTGCTGCTTCTCTGCACCAGCTACTCTAAGCACCTGAATTTCTATTGCAATTGTCAGTTTAGGGCTATTCAGTCTCAAAATATAGCTGAAAACAATGCCCAAAGTGTTATTTTAATGCACTACAGTACAAAGATGATAGGATTCATTAATAATAACTGGCTAAATATTAAGAATACAATAAATCGCCTGCATGGATTCTGTTATTAATGTCAACCCCCTCTCCCCACTCCCTCTAGTAAGGAATTATGAGAACCTTTAGCTAGACATAGCTAGGAGAGTTATTTATGATTTGATTCGATTAAACTCCTCTTCCTTTGTCATCCTGGGCCTGAATTATTTGCTGACTCTCTTTTTGCTCCAATAATGATTCATATTCCGTAACAGTAAATGACCTTTCTTGTATCGCAGCTTTAATGATCTCTTACAGAAAATTCTATCTCCCTTTCTGTAATTGCTCAAGGTTTATACTTTAAGTGAAAGGCTTTACCAACTGTGTTTCTATTGCTATAGCTATTCCAGTTTTTCTTTCACCTCATAACTCAGTGCAATGCTGAAATTTTAAACAGTATGGTTTCTGTCAATGTATGAGTTTTCTCATCTCTACCTTGCATTGGGACATAGGAATGGGGTAGGAACAGCCAGGAGAAGGAGTTCAATATAGTTTTTTTTTTTTTTAAAGAGCAGAATGCATAACTCATTGAATACTAGACGAAAAATTGTCCCTGGTGCTTTTACTATAATACCTCCTGTATCATATTACAAGAAAACCTCAACCTAGAGTTTTGCTGTTTAACCACTTCATGTCCACTAGGTCTACTACAATTCATTTACCACAGAGCCCAGAATTCTGATAAGCCATGTACAAATGAGAAACTTGGGTAATGGCTGAGGTCACTCAAGATGTGGGGCTCATAAATGCAGTCAGATGGCTGCTGCTGGTGAAGGCATAGATATCGCCATAAAATAAGAACACGGAGCTGGGCATAGTAGTCCTACCTACTTGGGAGGCTGAGGTGGTAGGATTACTTGAGGCCAGGAGTTTGAGGCCAGCTTGCACAACATAGCAAGACTCTGTCTCAAAAAAAAAAATTTATATATATATATAAAAGAATATTGAGAGAGTGAACACTGATGGAATATGCAATTTGATACCATTGAGTGTCTGCAACACGATTACAGGGAAACATATAAACATAAGAGCACCATTTTTTGTGGTAGAAATGGGCTGCTGTCTTAGGTATTCCGCATAATAGGGGCACTTAGAATAAAAAGATTATTCAGGCCCAGGTGCCGTGGCTCACGACTGTAATCCCAGCACTTTGGGAGGTCAAGGCCAGCAGATCACTTGAGGTCAGGAGTTTGAGACCAGCCTGGCCAATATGGTGAAACGCCGTCTCTACTAAAAATACAAACTTAGCTGGGTGTGGTGGCACATGTAATCCCAGCTACTCAGGAGGCCGAGGCAGAAGAATCACTTGAGCCCAGGAGGCGGAGGTTGCAGTGAGCCAAGATCATGCCATTGCACTCCAGCCTGGGTGACAGAGCAAGAACCTGCCTCAAAAATAAATAAATAAATAAATAAAATAATAAAAAATAGCTTTCTTTAATTAACTGATAACATACATATAATAAAATATGTTTGGTGTACTAATATTGATGTACGGTTCAATCTTTTTACATATGTGATATGTGTACATATGTGATACATATATACATATTTCATGTATATGTAACTGCAACCCAGATAAAGACAGAAGATTTCTTGCAACCCAAAAAGGCCCCTTGTCCTTGCTTTCAGTCTAATACTACACAGCAGCTTAAAAGTAGCTGATTTTTACAAATAAAATACTTTGAAGATTACTCACACTAATTTTATTAGAAATTGCATTTAGTTGTGAATAGGCCCGTAAAAGAAAGATTTACATGGAATACTATGCAGCCATAAAAAAGACAAAATCATGTCCTTTGCGGCAACATGGATGGAGCTGGAGGCCATTATCCTAAGTGAACAAACTCAGAAAATCAAATACCGTGTATTCTCACTTACAAGTGGAGCTAAGCAATGGATATGTATGGACTTTAAAAGATGGGCATAAGAGACACTGGGAACTCCAAAAGACTGGAGGCTGGGATGTGGGTGAGGGTTGAAAAATTACCTACTGGGTACAATGTTCACTGTTTGGGTGATGGGTACACTAGAAGCCCAATCTCCATTATTAAGCAATATGCCCATGTAACAAACATGGACACGTGCCCCCTGAATCAATAGGCTGGGTGCAGTGACTCACGCCTGTAATCCTAGCACTTTGGGAGGCCAAAGCGGGTGCATCACTTGAGGCCAGGAGTTTGAGACCAGCCTGACCAACATGGTGAAACCGTGTCTCTACTAAAAATACAAAAAAATGAGCTGGGTGTGGTGGAGCACACCTGTAATCCCAGCTACTCGGGAGACTGAGGTATGAGAATCACTTAAACCTGGGAGGTGGAGGTTGCAGGGAGCCAAGATCGCACCATTGCACTCCAGCCTCGGTGACAGAGGGAGACTCTGTCTCAAAAATAAAATAAAATAAAATAAAATAAAATAAAATAAAATAAAATAAAATAAAATAAAATAAAGTAAAATAAAGTAAAATAGAATAGAATAGAATAAAATAAATAACAAAGGTTTAAACGAAGTAGCTGTTTTCTTTTTCTCTCATGTAAAAAGCAGGTCTAGAGGCAGGCCTTCAGTGGCTGGTGTGAAAGCTCCACAGAACCCAGCTTTCTTCTTTCTATTCAGCTACCCTTAGTACGAAAGAGCTCCCTTTGGTTGACACAATGGAACACCGGACTCCACCCAAGTGTGGTGACCATCCTCCAAGCCTGAAGAAGGGCAAAGGTAAGAAGCACAAGGCAGCAGCCACTGAGTCAACCTCCTATAAATGCTTTCTTGGAATCCCAACCAATGGCTTCTGATTGCATCTCACTGGTTAAAACAGTGTTATGCAAAACAGTTTTGGGTGGCACACCCAAAATAAAATGGGATTTTATGAATAAGAAAGGGAGGAGGGATGTTGGTTAGTTAATGAGTAGTCTCTGCCACACCAGTGGCCACAAACCACTCACATGAATGACCTTTCTTGAAAATGCCATGTTGCATGATTTTAGATTGCAATGGTTCAAAGCAATCTAAAATCATGCCACAACAGGTAATGAGTTCTGAAATAAACACTCTTAAGATCTTGGCTAAAGATATTCAAATATTTGGAAATAAAAAGTCTGGTGAAGTACTGCTTTAAAATTTGATTGCAAAAAACTTTTCACTATTCTTAAGAGGAAAAAATATAGGGAAATCATAAAGCGTAAAATTTATAGCATTTGCACAAGACTGCACAAAATTTAATAATATTGTATGCATTCATTTATTAGGGCCCACAAATGGAAATCTGACTATTTCCAAATGGCAACTGTTTCTAATCATTAGGATTGTGAGTTCTGATTTAAACTAAGAATAAAATTTTAACTATCTGAATGACACAAAAATCTATAATTCCACAATTTTATATCCACAGTTATGAATTCCCAAAACTTTCGAAAACTGAAAGCTTTTTTTTTTTTTTTGAGACGGAGTCTCGCTCTGTCGCCCAGGCTGGAGTGCAGTGGCGCTATCTCGGCTCACTGCAACCTCCACCTCCCGGAGAATGTTCACGCCATTCTCCTGCCTCAGCCTCCCAAGTAGCTGGGACTACAGGCGCCCGCCACCACGTCTGGCTAATTTTTTTGTATTTTTAGTAGAGACAGGGTTTCACCATGTTAGCCAGGATGGTCTCGATCTCCTGACCTCGTGATCCGCCCGCCTCAGCCTCCCAAAGTGCTGGGATTACAGGCATGAGCCACCGCACTCGGCTGAAAACTGAAAGCTTTTTTTTGCAGATTGCAGCATCCTCTTTGGTGGCAAAAGCTGACCTGACGCAGGTGCAGTGGCTCACGCCTGTAATCCTAGCACTTTCTGAGGCCGAGGTGGGCACATCACTTAAGCCCAAGAGTTCAAGGCCAGCCCAGGCAACATGCGGAAACCTCATCTTTACAAAAAATGCAAAAATTAACCAGGCGTGTTGGTACACCTGTAGTCCCAACTACTCGGGAGGCTGAGGTGAGAGGATCACCTGAGCCTGGGGAGTCGAGCCTACTGTGAGCTGTGATTGTGCCACCGCACTCCAGCTTGGGTGACAGAGTGAGACTCTGTCATAAAAAATAATAATAATAAAGCTGACCCAAACTGATGTGGGGCTTCTTATAGTCTTTACTCCATTTAATGTGATTGTAATATTTAGCACAAAAATATTACAGCCTTTGATTATAGCGTGCTGCATGATGTTATTTTTTTTAACTCAGAAAACTAATCCGAATTCCAAAACAGATCTATCTCCACCTCCAGTTCTGTGAGGTAAAGATTTTACAAACTACACTACCTAATTCGTTCACGATTTGATTTGTTTGGAGTTTCCTATTAATATGAAAGCTCATTCAAGAGATTATACATCATTGATTCGACCTAACCGCTTTTGTAATTTTTTTAAGTCTTAGATCTAAGAAACTGAACATGTTATTTCTGCTCATGTGCCTGTAGGATTTTGGTTTGCTAACAACCAGTTACTAAATTGAAAAAGGATAACTTTTTAATTCTGATCATGTTAAATTCTCACTTTAATAATGTTTTGCCTCATTTGTTTTGTTTTGTTTTTTGTTTTTGTTTTTCTTTTTTCTTTTTTTTTTTTGAGACCGAGTCTCATTATGTCACCCGGGCTGGAGTGCAGTGGCTCAATCTTGGCTCACTGCAACCCCTGCCTCCTGGGTTCAAGTGTTTCTCCTACCTCAGCCTCCTAAGTAACTGGAATTACAGGTGCTCACCACCCCACCCAGCTAATTTTTGTATTTTTAGTAGAGATGGGGTTTCACCATGTTGACCAAGCTGGCCTCGAAATCCTGACCTCAGGTGATCCGCCCACCTCAGCCTCCCAAAAGTGCTGGGATTACAGGCGTGAGCCACTGCTCCTGGCCTCATTTGTTTAAAAAAAAAAAAAAAAAAAAAAGGTGAGTACTGTTCAATTGATATAAAACGTAGTATTTTTTAAATCAGAAATATCAAAATCAGCACCATTAAAGAAAACTGAGGCAAACCGTTGCCTGAATTCCTCCTTTCATTTTGTTTGTACTACGTATGATCTTAGATATTTGTGTCTTATTCATATTTATTTATAAACCGAGTCATAATTAATGGCTGTAACTATGTGGGTGAAATATGGATTTTTAAAAATATAATACCAAAACCCTATAATGTAGCTATGTAAATTCAAAATTAGCATTGAGCGTTTTTTTTTTCCCTCTACCTTCTCTGGACCTTATCATTATCAAAACCTCTAAAATCTGGAAGTCCAATATTCACTGTCTTAAACACAGAATTCCTTTCTGTGGCCTACAAACCTCTACAGGATCTCTCTCCAGTCTACATTTCTGACTTCATCTGATACATTTCTTGATGTGGTGAAACCACACTGGCCTCATTTCCCTTCTTAGAATGTGCCAAGATTCATTCTGCCTCGGGGCCTTCACACGTGCTGTAGCCTCTTCCTAGACTGTGACTTCTCCGATATTTTTCAAATGTGTCTCCTTATCATCCTTGAAGCCTAGCTTAAGCCCCACTCCTTTAGAGACAACTTCCTTACCATCTTGTTTATTTATTTCCCTCCCTGTTATTCGCTAACACTGCACTGTTTGTTTTTTTGTTTGTTTGTTTGTTTTTTGAGACGGAGTCTCACTCTGTCGCCCAGGCTGGAGTGAAGTGGTGTGATCTTGGCTTACTGCAACCTCCACTTTCCGAGTTCAGGTGATTCTCCTGCCTCAGCCTTCCGAGTAGCTAATTTTTGTATTTTTAGTAGAGACAAGGTTTCACCATGTTGGCCAGACTGGTCTCAAACTCCTGACGTCAAGTGATCCACCCGCCTCGGCCTCCCAGAGTGCTGGGATTATAGGCGTGAGCCACCACGCCCAGCCCTGTTTGGTTCTTTACTAGCACTTAGAATAATGTGCAATAATATACACTTGACCCTTGAACAACACAGGTTTGAGCTGTACAGGTCCACTTATACACAGATTTTGTTTCAATAAAAGTTACACAGAGTATTCCTGCCTCTCCTGCTTCCCCTTCCACCTCCTCCACCTCTGCCACCCCTGCCACTCCTGAGACAGGAAGACCAAACCTGCCTCTTCTTTCTCCTCCTCAGATACTCAATGTGAGGACAATGAGGAATAAAGACCTTTGTGATGATCCACTTCTGCTTATGAATAGTAAATGTATTTTCTCTTCCTTATGCTTTCTTAATAACATTTTCTTTTCTCTAGTTTATTGTACAAATTCAATATAGAGTACATACAACACACAAAATGTGTGTTAACTGACTGTTTATGTTATTGGTAAGGTCAATATTAGGTTATTAGTAGTTCAGTTTTGGGGGAGTTAAAAGTTACACAGAATATTTGACAGCACAGGGGATTGGCACCCCTAACCCCCACATACTTCAAGGATCAACTGTATTTGTTCACCTGCTATTTATCTGTCTCTCCGCTATATTATGAACTCCATGAAGGAGGAAATAAACTATCTACTTGTTCACTAATATATACATTGCACCAAACATTATGCCTGGCACATTCTAAGTTCTCAAGAACTGTTTGAATAAACAGCAAAAGAATTATTTATCTTATGTATTTCTGTGATAATCTCCACCAAAACATTTCATTCTACATATTATCTTTCCTGAAACAAAAAACCAAAAATCCCTCAAATTGTGTATATCATGAATATGGTCTCAAAAACTCCAAAGAAAATTATCCCATAGGAAAGCATGTAATCAGAAGTACGTGTATCTTACAAAGTGCACAGAACATCCTAATCTACAGATAATAAAGTATATGAAGGTATATACACATACGGATGTGCATATCTAGGTATTTTCTTTACCATGGCTGTTCATTAAATATATCTGACCCCAAGTCCTCTCAGATTGTCTACTTCACTTGGCAGTAGAACAAAGGCAGGAGACGTGGCCCAGAGAGGGGTCTAGCTCAAATGCTATCTAAATTGGCCCAGGCCCCATGGCAGTAGGTGCCCTGTCTAGTGAAAGTTCAAGGAATTCTCACTAAAAACATAGTGAGTTCTACCTCCTGGCTTATCATGGACAGGCTCTGTTTATTCCAGCTGTCCTATAATTAGCCCTTTTCTCTCTCAAAGTATCCTGTGTTAGATGATAAATTCATAATCACTCTAGCTATATCTTTCTAAGAATGTTACCTGTTAAATGCCAGGCAGGGATACCAGACCAATGTGTGTGTGTGTGTGTGTGTGTGCGCGCGCGCGCGCGCATGTGTGTGTGTGTATGTGTGTGGTGTGTGTAGGGAGGGGAAGAGGTTGTGAAGAATGTAGATAATTCCCCACCCCTTTCTTAATCCAGTTCCTTTAAACCCTGTTCTCTCCTTGGCTCGTTAGAAAATTTAGTGGGCAAAGAATTTTTACTGAGTATGTTAGCACATGTATGCAGTATTTGACACACTACGATCTTTGTCGACTTTTCTGACTTTACATTAGCAAGCATAGTCTTGCGTCTGTTTAACGTTCTTTTTTTAAATGAACGTCAAAGTGAAACGTTTTGTCTTAGATTTTGTCTTTATTTAAAAGCCCAGTTGCAACCACCAAATACCTGACTCAGCTCACAACTAGAGACCAAGCATCAAATTTCCCAGCCCACTTAATTTGAAAGCCTACCAAGATAGGTGAAAGACCTTATAAATATGTAAAGCAGGAAGTTCAAATTACAGTCAAGTAAATCTCTAGTGATTGATGTTCTTTTCAAAACAATTTTAAAAAACTAATAATGACCAGCACATTTCTAAGACCCTCTTACCAAAGGTTTCCCCCGAGTTCAGACTCAATGGTGTACTTTCAGTACTGTATTTATTTTGGATTTTTACCACTTCCTGGAGGCCAGGAGGAGGCACAGTGGGAGGATCCTAAAAAACTCAGTACCACAGCCATTTTGTTTGTAAGGCAGAGTGGTAGAATTCTGTCAGCCAGTAAAGGTTTTTGAAACAGTTTTTAAGGGGGGCGGGGGAGGGGGCGGGAATATGCCTATTGTTTTCATTTAACCGCTAAATTCATTATTTTATTTTACTTTTTGCACACATCGTAGTTACTGTGAATCAGAAATTATATTTTTTTTTCCCAAGGAATTAAAGATCTCGGAGCTAAAGGAGTCATGAATTTTGTTCCAGGATGACTGGCTTCTCTAGGTACCTTCATGAGATCAAATCGAAAAATATTTTGATGGACATCGTTTTTACATGGCCAGGTTTGCATGCAGAGGATTTATCGAGTGGTTGAAAAGGATCAACAATTTGCTCAAGAAAAACACGATAATGCTGTTTAAAAAAAACAAAAACAAAAAACAAACAAACAAACAAAAAACCCACATCCAAGAAGCCAGAGTGTTCCTTCAGATGTTATAAGGGGCATTCCCCCGAGCTCACAGGCAGCCGTGGGTGCTATTGTCTTGCAGTGTCACTTCATAGCGAGCTTAGACTTTTGTCATTTGGGTGGCTGTGCTTTTAAAAGCCCAGTGTAAAATGGCACACACACTGCATTTTTTTCCGAGCTGCAGGAGGCGGGGGCCGCGGGGGATAGTGCAGACTGTAGGGACACTGCCCTCCCAGCCAATCAGCGCTCGCCTGCTTGCCATCGCAAAGTTGTTAACCCCAGAGTCTTCTGGCTGTGCTGCCTCCTCTGCTTTTAATCTTCTGTGGATATTTCTCCGATTTCCCCCAGACGCCCACAGATCCTGGAGGAAGCCACCCCATTCGGCCACCGATCATGGAAGAAAGTATTACTTTTTATTTACCAAACATTTTGAAGATGTTGGAAGATCCATATGCTGCCTGGAGGCTGTTGTTTCTAGGGACACAAGTATCCAGCCTATATTGTTACAATTTTTTTTCAAGAGCTGCCGTCTTCTTTGCCTGCACTAATGGTAAGTTTGTAATTTTCACCATTTATGTCAGTCTTTGAAAGAGCCACCGGCTAAAAAGGATTTTCATTGTGTTTCTTCTAACAAAACCAATCTTTGTATTTTTCTTTAGCATTGATCTTGCACGTTCTACCTAATCTTGCCTGGTTAATTTTTACCAAAAGAAAAAAAACAGTTTTTTTTCATTGTTAAAGCTAAATGTTTATAATATAAATTATACTTTAATTACTGTGAACTACAGAGGAACTCAGATATTTCAAGATGGACTTGTTTTGTGCCAGTAATGTTGGCAATGCCAAATATGTGCATATCCTCTTTATAAAAATTATGTCTTACCTAATTTGTCCAGGACTCAATTATCAGCAGGCAAACTATGGATATAGTTTTTTAAAATGGACCTATTGTGGTTCTCTTGATAGATTACTTGGATACAAACTACAGAAAAGCTGCCCTTGGTATAATGAAGGTGGAGGTTGACATAACCGGGTTTATATTAAGTTATGGCTGTTACTAAATAGTGGATCTTTTATTTGCTGATCAGATCTCAACTTGTAGTCTATGATATTATTTCTTTGAAGCTCTTCATTAGATAATCTTTGCAGATCTATCTTGTTTTTCTCCTATAAGGTACATTTGGGAGACATTTTGTAATTTTTGGCATTTTTCTAATTTTTTTTCTTTTTGCACACGGTGGGAGATCTTTTTTGTTTTGCATTGATCTGTGTTGGTGGCGCTGTAGTGCTCCTCAACAATTTATGTCAGTTTCACTAAAAGAAAAAAGGAAGAAAAAAAAAGAGGTGGGGCAAGATTTGATCTATTCTCTTCTCCTTTTATTTTCTTAAAGAAAGTTCATTTTAGTCAGTGGAAATATTCAGTTTTGTTATTTAAATGTTTTCTGTGAACTGTGAACTATGGTGAGAGAAGACATGTCGTCACAACTAGTCGAGGGAACATCAGGGACAGGCATGCAGTTTGCAGTTGTTTTATCTGATCTGATTTATCATGTCTATATCAGAATTATTCAGTAATAAGCTGTCGATTTATCCTTTTAGTAACATTTTGCGTTTTCCTTATATTACAAAATTATATGTGTTTATGTGTTAGTGTATTTTCAATTTACCCAAACATTTGAGTTTTAGTTCCTTCAACATTGTAAAAGTTGAATTTCATTTTGAACCTAGGGATTTCTTAAATAACTATTCTAAGTTTCTTCTGAGGTTTTTCTAATAAATAGTCATATAATAATTCCCACATTATTGTTTGTTTCATTTTGAAATGATACTTCAACTGAATTACAGATAGTCTTGTTTTAAAAATAACAAATATTTTGGAATAAGATAATTTTTTAAGAATATGTGCACAATTGCTTTTGGCTTTAAAAATTTTGATGTTCACATATCTAAATGCAGGATTGTATCTTTTCCATCTTTGTTCTTATTGAGTTGTCTGATTGGAGAATGTGGGATTTAGGCCCAAAGCCTCCCAAGAACAAAAATGTGTTACGATCTGACATAGGTTTTACTGGTCTCTGTAAACATTTTAGTTGCTTATGGAGATAGTAAGTGTGCCCTTAGTTTAAAAAGAAAGTGAGATGAATCAGTAATTGAACCCTAAAGCATATTTTTTTTGCCACATAAAATAAAAACAACTGAAATAGTATACTAGACCACTTTTCCATAAGATTGAAGAGATTATTTTTTGAAAGAGTGAACATTTCAAGAATTATTATTTAGCGTGTTTATCCACTTTGGAATACGTAAATGCTCATTTCACTTTTTAATCATTTAACAGGTTGAAGTAAAAGGATGTGTGAAAATGGCTAAAAATAGTATTTCTGATTTTTGTGTCTCTATATCTACATATCCCTTGCTTGAACTTCAAAAATAATTATGTATTATGCCCATATTTTGTTTATACTGTGCTATAAAAATGTGAAAATGTTCACTGTAAAATTTATCTATTCGTAAAATGTAAATGTCCCATCAAGGCTGGTTTTTGACATTATAGATTATTTATACAATGAAATACTGCAGGTGTAAATATATTATCTAACCTTCTGGTTATGCTGGAGAGTTTAGTTCTCTGAAGTTGATCTACCAAATAAAATATACTTTCCAACACATGTATTGCTAAAATAGTCTGCTATTCAGAATGGCGACAATTTTTATTTTATTTAATCTCTGAAAACTAAACATGTATATATAAGGTAGCCCCCTTTTAAAAACAAACTGATGCTCTGAAGTCCATATGGAGCTATGCAATGCTCTTTGTTCTCCTACATCATTGACTATTACATCATTGATTATGAAGTAACTATTACAGTTAAATCTTCACTTTTAAAAATCCTTCATATATATTTATATGACCGATAACATTTTATATATGACTCTTACATCACTATGTATTCAAGGAGGTTGAAATCTATGAGGCAAAAACAATTCACTATTTTTTATTATTCTCCATTTTAAAATCCACCTTGAGCTTCATTTTAGCTCTTGATTCCTTGAACATTAATTTTTTTAATTGATAACATTTGTATAGAAATTTAGTTCATGAGCTTGGTGTGATTGTGATTAGAATTATAACAAATTTTATTAAAAACCTTTATTTATTAAATTTAGTAGATAGAGAACTAACAGTTGCTAGACCATGGACAATAAAAAATTATTTTTAAAAAATCCCAAAATGTCATTTTAGTCAATAGTTACACACTTATTTCTTTCTTGCACACCATTTTATCAGATAATAGCAAGTAGCAAAATTTACTATATTGTCATATCATTTTTCTCATCCTGCCCGTCCCTCTGATGGAGGGAGGGGCTAATGAGTAGTGAAATAACCAAAAAACAGGTTGCAGAAAGCAGAAATAAATGCCAAAGACATGGAGAATCTGTAAATCACATTCGAAACAATAAACCTCAGAAAAATGAACTTGAAATTATGGAGCTCAATCAATAATAAATAAATTGAGAATTATATTAAGACAATGTAATGAACCAATACAATTTCCTGATTTATTAACTTGCATTCATTAGTATTGTTAAAGACTGAGGAAGTTTCAGGTTAGCCAAACTCATTAGATAATAGGTAATGGTAGGGTGAGGTAACAAAGGGAAGAAAGATTTAGAGATGTTAAGGTGACCAAACATAAAATGCTAAAAATATTAGCCAGGGTTAATCTAATCTACCTTGGAATGAACTTTTTTAAAAGAAGAAAATATAAATTAAAATTCTATCCTGTGAAATCACATACAATATAGACCTGAAATTGTCTGTTTCCAATTCTACCCACTTCTCGTGCATATTTACCTCTGTTATTTGCTAGATGTGTTACTACTTTCCATAAGACGATACAGATACACTACTGTCCCCCTCAGCATGGTTTTGCAAAGGAAAACAAGAGGAAAATGATACACAAAACATGTGTTTGTGTTATGACTTTGTTTTTGATCTTTCCAAAATGATTATCAAATGGAGAATCTAAAGGGAAACTAAAGCAGATGTATAATTTTATAAATATTTTTATGAAAAATATAAAAGCAGATTTTATACTTGACTTGTTCAACATTTGTTTTTATTTTTATTCGGGGGTTTGTTTATTCTAGATCTTCCCCCATCTACTATGTATCATTCTGATAAGATGCCAGGATGCAATATTAAGCAAAAGAGGCAAAGATTCCTGCTGTAATGGAGTCTACACTCCAATGTGGTTCAGAGTTCTAAAGATATTTTAAATCTAAGGTCTTAGATGTGTGAGGTTCCCAATGAAGGCCAAATAATATTTTTGGAAAAAAATATTCTTTTAATTTAGATCTGTTTAAATAGGATTTGACAAGTGTTCTTCCATTGAAGGACCATGATTCGGGCATCAAGTACTCACATATTGGGGTTGGGAGAGGATGTGGCCCTTAAGCTTTAGATATAACCCAAATAGATGCTGCAGATGGTTGCCTAATACAAATTCCTATTGCAAAATGAGAAATAAGACTTTGATTTACTGGCTAGAGAAAAGAAATGGAGAGAGGATCACTCTGGTGGCAGGAGTTTTGGGCATGTCCCTGTGAGATCCATTTGATGAAAACATTTTTTAAAACATGGCAGGGCCTCATTTTGCACATTTTGCTCACAGTGTCATCAAATAAACATCAAGGTAAATATAAACTGTGAAGATGAAGCAGGGAAATAAAACTAGTATTGAAGTATTATATTAGAACTAAAATTTTTATTTTAGAACCTTCTGTAATAATTTCTAGTGGTATATATAACAGAAATTTTAAAAATAAAAACAGATATTTTAATTTATGAAAATAATACAATTAGACACTTAGCTAATGGTTAATTAGTTAAACATATCAGGTATGGAGCAGGAAAGTAAGACTGATGTTATTTCTATACAGACGAATTGGAGGAGAAGGAACTATTTATTAAGGAATCTCTATGTGGGTTAAGATGATCTCAGGAATAAAGTTACCAGATTATTGTGTCATACAGCCAATTAATCTATAGTAGCTAGATGTGTTATATTATTTAGTTTGCTTTCATACTAACATAGAACCCTACTGATAGTGGCATAAAAAATAAGGACACTTATTTTTTCAACTAAATGAGTAATCAGGTGGCAAGTGAGTTCTAGGTTTGGTTCAATAGTGAGTTCTAGATTTGGTTCAACAATGTTTTTAAGTTCCTTTAATCTTTTACATTGCCATAACATCAGCAATGTCTTTCCTCGTAGTCACAAAGTGGCTGCTGCAGACCCAGGCATCATATCCTAATATTAAAATATCCAAAGTGAGGAGAGTTACTCTTATTCATCTTGTTGTAAGGGAAGAAATCCTTTCTCAGAAGCCCCATAGCACAGTGTTTCTTAGAGCTCATTGGCCAGGTTTGTAGGACGTGCTCATACCTAAACCAGTCACTGACAAGGGGACTGAAATTACCAGGATTGGTTTAACTAGGGAAGATGCTTAGAAGGGTGAACGCCTGCTGAATATTTAGAGCTCAATAAGGTTAGCACTTAATTGCTTTGCGTAAACTTGAACTGTTTTGTATAAACATTCTTGAGTGATTAAAACATTAGTATCTGTTTTCTCAGTGGCCAGATATGTCACTCATGGGCTAATTTTAAAAATAACAAAAACAACATTTGATTAGAGCTTACTATGTTCCAGCCTCTAGCCTAAATGCTACCTCTATCTCCTTAAATCCTCACACAAAATTAGGAGATAGGGCAATTATTATAACCATTTTGCAGCCAAGGAAACTGAGGCATAGAGAGGTTTATACCCCTGAGGCTTGGCCCATGTTACACAGAAATGAAAAAGCTAGAGTTTGAACTTGGGAAGTCTGAAATCAGAGTCTGTGTACTTCCTCCTTCCTCCTTTTCTTTACTATCACATGAGATATTTGTAAAATTGGTGTTCTCTTTTATTTTATTTTATTTTACTTTTATTTTATTTTAACCAAGTTGCACTCTTATCACCCAGGCTGAAGTGCAATGGCACAATCTCAGCTCACTGCAACCTCCGCCTCCCGGGTTCAAGCGATTCTCCTGCCTCAGCCTCCCAAGTAGCTGGGATTATAGGCACCCGCCACCACATCCAGCTAATTTTTTTTGTAATTTTAGTAGAGATGGGATTTTACCATGTTGGCCAGGCTGGTCTCAAACTCCTGATCTCAGGTGATCCACCCGCCTTGGCTCCCAAAGTGCTGGGATTACAGGCATGGGCCACCACACCTGGCCTGACTTATATTTTAAATGTGCTCTATGATATTGCTGTCGAAGCTTCTGGTTAATTTATTACTTTGTAAATCTAACAGTGTTTTCCTAGAATGAGTAATTGGCCTTCTCATTTATCAGTCATATACAGAATGAAACTTTGTATGTTGAATTTGCATCTGATACATTTGTACCTGTACTTTACCTCCTCTCTTCAGGAACATCTCATGAAATTCTTTCAGACAAATTTTTTACAGGGAAAAGAAGATCAAAGCCTAGAGATTCAGTGAGGCCTTATTGAAGTGGGTAAATTCATGATTCATAACATTAGGTCCAGATGGAATATTGGCACCTATTTCGCAATATATAAGGCCAATTGTATGTACTGAAATGTTTCAGTCTTTATAACTTTTATATGGAAGCTTTCACCTGTGGGACATTTTGCAGGGTTTTGTTGCACTCTAGATCAGTGGATCTCAAACTTTGGTGTGCCCTAGAATTACCTGGAGGGCTTATTGAAACACAGATTGCCAGGCCCCCACCACAAGAGTTACAGGTTCAACTGGCCTGTGGTGGGACATGAGAATTTTCATTTCTTAGTTCCCAGATGATGAGATGCTGTTGGTCCAGGCAACAACATTTGAGAACACTGCTCTAGAGTATCAGATGCTGTCTGCCATGATAAGTATTTTGGCTTTGAAATATGGATTGCAAACTTTGAAAGGGTGTCATTTAATTTTTGGCAAAAGGAATTAATATATACATATTTCAGTATTAAATAGGATGTTCAGGGTGGGCTGATTGAAAAGGTGAGAGTTGAGCAAAGACTTGAAGGAGGAATCTTTTTGTTTTATGTTTTGAGATGGAGTCTCCCTCTGCCACCCAGGCTGAAGTGCAGTGGCGCGATCTTGGCTCACTGCAAACTCCGCCTCCTGGTTTCAAGCAATTCTCCTGCCTCAGCCTCCCCGAGTAGCTGGGACTACTGCGGCGCCACCCCACCCAGCTAATTTTCTTTTTTTTTTTTTTTTTGTATTTTTAGTAGAGACAAGGTTTCACCATGTTGGCTAGGCTGGCCCCGAACTCTTGACCTCAGGTGATCCACCCACCTCAGCCTCCCAAAGTGCTGGGATTACAGGTGTGAGCCACCACATCCGGCCATGGAGGATTCTCCTTATGCTTTAGCATTAATATCACATTTAAAATTTATTTGCCAACGAGTCATTAATGTGTGTATTTTTACCTTTTTAAAATAGCACTCATACTTTACAAGTGATTTTTTTAAAGCAGGTAAAAGTAGAGTTTAGTTTTGCTCAATATCAAGGCCCATCTGTGAAAGACCTGAATCTGTGTCATTTTGCTGTTTTTCTCAAGATTTTATTCCACCAACCACCAATGCCCCATATTCACTAGTAGGACATAGTATCCGTGAGACTGAGAAAGGGAGGCTGCCATGCCAATGACCTATATTTAGCTCTGAAACTCAGGCCACTGCTCCAATCCACTGGAAACTCTCCATCCTCCAAGACAGAGGTCACAATCCCCAGTTGAAAAACACTGCAACATGCCAAAGAATGAAGAGGACCGTTTCCAAGAGTTTAATTGCTTTGCGGTTCCATTATTAAGTTATGAGACTTCAGAAATTTTTAGTTCTGAAGGTGTTTGTTCATTTGTCAAGAAACAAATTGCCAACCTAAATGAGGGAGGAAAAAATCAGCAAATTCCATGTCCTTTCTATCCTCAGAAGCCATTATAAGCTTCAAGCCATCCTTCCATACCACTGGAGGTCTTCTCAAGAAGCTGGTATGAAGTATCCTGAAGAGGCATAAGTAGTGAGTTTGGGCTAGTGTGGTCTAGTATTAAAAAAAGTCATTCAGCAACTATTTAATAGTAGACTCAGATCATTTAAAATTGCCTAAAACTCCAGAACTGTGCTGTCCAATACAGTACTCACTAGTAACATGTGGCTATGTATATTTAAATTTGAATTAATTTAAATTTTAAAGTTCATTTTCCCAGTCACACTATCCACATTTCAAGTAGTCCATAGCTACACTCAGCTAGTGGCTACCATATTGGACAGCACAGATTTATGGCACATTTCCATGACTGCCCAAAGCTCTATTGAACAGCCCTGGTCTAGAATGATTCTGGGTCCTTCAGATCATGAGAGGCTCACACTCTTGCGCCAGTGGTTCTCAACTCTGCCTGTATGGAGAATCTCCCAGAAACTTAAAAACAAAATGTCTATGCCCTACCCTAAAAAGTTCTGATTTAGTTGGACTGGATGGGATCTGGAAATAAGTATTTCCCAAAAGTTGTCCGTGGGATCCTAGCAGTTAGGGTTGAGAATTGCTAAGTTATAGAGACAGGCTTATGGCTATTGAAGCAAGCCACTAAACCAAAAACTTGGGGGAGGTTTTTGTAGACTAGCCAGGCTACTTCTCATCTCCATCTTTCAAAACCTACTATCCATCTCCTAGGAGGTGAGGGAGGCCAAGACCTACGTAAAGATTAATGACAGTGAAACCAGTTCTGTGGAGTGAAGCAATAAATTGACTGCCTAATGAACACAAACTTTTGCTGGAAGAAAACCAGCCCTGTAACTCCTCTTCAGTTATGAGTTATTTGATGCCCTTCAGAGTGAGTCTTATATATTGAAAGGGTATTCAGAAGTTAATTCCAGTTTTTAAAATATACATAAAAAGTTTTTAGCTTATATATTCAAAGTAGCAGTTCTCCATTATGTTTTAAAATTTAGTATACAAATCTTATCATATTCATAAATCTTGCAGATTTTAGAAGTCATGATCCTTTAAATAATATCTGGTCTTATCTGTAGCATGACTTAATTAAACACCTCCCAACTTTTTACACTGAATTTATAAATTTAGTACATATAATTGCCTTCTTTAGTACGTTGTAAACATTTCCAAGAAGCTAAAATCTTACAGATCTAATAATTTAACTTCTAAACATGGTAACTCTTAAGTTCGCTCTAATGTTTCAATAATACACATAAACTTAGTAAGAATTCTGCTTAAAAGTCTAATAGGCTGACCTCTTACTCCATTAGGTCAAGTGTTCTTAAATAGTACAATTACTTACACTAAAAAAAAATTGCAGTACTTTCGACAGCACATTCTAAGTCTTTCTGGAGTTAAAATATGCTTACCTGTTAAAAGAACCGTTATGACCTACCCAAACAATTTGGGGTGTTGCCTTCCCAAGTAAATTTTTTGGTCTGCCTTCTTAGCTTGTTTATATTTTTTGATGAACAGTGGTTTTGGTTAGAACACAACTAGATCCTTGTTTGAGAAACTGATGGGGTGTACTGAGCCTTATTTATATTTACTGTATTTTTTTTATTTAAAAAAAGGTATTCTGAAGGCCTACTTGTCTTAGATATTGAGTCATATCATTACCTATTTTCAAGTCATCTTAGGATCTATGGCTACATCAATTGAAAAATACCTGGATTTTGCACTTCCTAACCTTTTAGAATATGTAGCTGTCTTTTATATCTAAATCTAAATACCTTTGAATTTGGCAGAATGTCATATTCTTTCACGTTGTCTCGTAGGACAATCAACTCTTCCAGATGTTTCTGATCCTTGACTGACTGAATTTCTCTCATGGCTTTGTCTGGCTATGTGGTCACCATTTCCAATGTTATTCTATTGACAAGATTTTTTAGCTTCCAGAGTAGCAGACCAGAAGCCTCTCCATCCACATTTCTATTGCAGACATTAGGAGAACACTTGAAGTACACGGCTTTGTCTGATCTGTTTGGAGTTCCTAACTTTGCCCTTTACTACAAATTGTCCAGGCCCTCAGTTTCTTCTTGTATCAAACAAGGGAATATTACTTAATCTCACGTGGCTGTTGAGAGAACACAATGAGTTAGTGCATCTAAAGTGCCTTGAATAGCACCAGACTTGCCATAAGTACTCAAGATGTGCTCTAAGTTCTGTATTTCTTAGACAAAACTGATTTCAGAGATCAAAATAGGCCTTACACAGTGCGATGCAAATTTAAAAGATCACCCCATTCAGGTGTATGGATTTTGCAGTATTAAAGATGCTCCCTGGAATAGATCATTATCTTCTCCAAGTACTCTATTAAGTCAATGAGTCAGAGTATAAGGTTTATTATCTGCTTTTCTTTCATTAAATACATCTTTATTGAATTTCTACTACATTAAAAAAAAAAAAACACTGCCCTGAGCCATAAAGGAGAAGGTAGTTTTAACTGGAATCTTGGATGGGTAGACTTTCAGCAGATAGAGATTGAGAGAAGACCTTCCAGGTAGGGAAAGCAGTGTGGGCACAGGCAAAGATGGAAGAACACATGTGGCTTTGAGAAACACAGCTAGAAGTCAGCGCGGATAGAGGGTAGGCTATGATGTGCAGAGGTTAGGCACTGGGAAAGATAGGTCCATGAGAGTAGCTTGGACTAACACAGGGAGGGTTTGGAATCCCAAGCTGGGGAAACTAGAAATCAGGCATTGCCCACAGAACACCAGTTCAAATGCTTGCCAGAAAATGATGAAGGGATAAATAAAGAGGGAACTACTTCTTTCTTTTATTTGTCGGTTAACCCATTGGCATTGTGGAGGGAAACTCCAACAGTCTGGGTCTCTTGCCAGGTAAGTTTTGATGGCGGAGTAAAGAGAAATAGAAAAGATTGGAAGTTTGGGACAATTTTCAGTAAGTGTTGACACTGGACAGCAGGGGGCAGCATAAGGGCACCAAAAAGTTGAAAGATGCAGAAGACATTCGCTTATGTAACATTTCCTGACAATTATGAGTTTACATTTATAAGGCTACTTATATTACTAACTTAGCATTCTTCTCCCAAAAATGAACAGAAATTGACAGAGAAAAGAGGAAAAATAACAACTGCACTGTGTTAGGCTGGCTAACAGCAGAATGGCACTGCTGTTTATTTGAGAGGATAGAAACAGGCAGTTGTCTGCTTATTATTTCCTTTCAAATAAATACAAACTCAGAATTCAATACAAATGTGTACATTTCAATCGGAAAACACACCTTTATATGACCTTATGATTTTGCATTTTTTAAAATATGTTTGTTCAGCTATACTATATTCACAAGTTTCCCTAGTGAAAAAGTGGGGAAACTTGAAAAAATATATAATTTAAGAATGAATTGAAAGTTTAACATACATGTTATTTTATATGCCAAATATGTGGAATTTTAAATTTTGAGTTTTTATGATTATGAAATTTTCTAGACTTTTAAATAAAAATTTTTTCTTTATGTCTAAAATTCAAAACTATCTACATTACAATTAATCAGACTTTTCTAGTGAAATTCATCTTTTACTTACCTTTTTAAAAGTTTCTTCAGCTATTGTTTTAAAAAAGTTTGGGGCCAGGCACGGTGGCTCATGCCAGTCTTTACATTAATAAGAATAGCAAAAGGCTGGGTGCGGTGGCTCATGCCAGTAATCCCAGCACTTTGGGAGGCCAAGGCGGGCAGATCACTTGAGGTCAGGAGTTCGAGACCAGCCTAGCCAACATGGCAAAACCTCTACTAAAAATACAAAAACTAGCCAGGTGTGGTGGCTGGTGCCTGTAATCCCAGCTATTCAGGAGGTTGAGGCAGGAGAATCGCTTGAACCCAGCAGCCAGAGGTTGCAGTGAGCCAAGATCATGCCACTGCACTCAAGCCTGGACAATAGAGCAAGACTCTTTCTCAAAAATTTAAAATAAATAAATATATACATACATACATAAATAGTTTGGATGGTTAGTGATATTAAGAGTGGAAAACTGGAAATTTCCACGTAGATTTTTTTTTTAGCTCTGGAATTTGCCATGGCAAAGGCTACATTATACTCACCTGCAATCTCTCTATCCAACTTGTGAGGAAGATGGTAGCACACTGCTTCATACCCTCACACTTAAGGAGAAACCTCTCTGTCTGTGTTCCTTCATGATTCTTTCAATGCCTGTCACACGTGTTGAAGGTTGTGATCACTGTGTGGGTTGCACTCTGTGTGCTGCTTTTGTTCTGTCATTTTGCTTTTTTATATATACTTCTTTGCATGTATTGATATAATACCTCATATTTATCACTTTAAATGGCCAAAAAAATTGATGGCAGACTATTCTTATGATTATTGAATACTGATTTCCAATTTTAATAAGGAAAATCTGAAACAATGAATAAATTCGGGGCTTAAGCTGGTTAGCATGAAACTTTATTCTTCAATATCATAATTGAAAATAAATTACTCTGTAAAGTAACTTCATGAAAAATTACCTATATTTTTTATTTTAATCATTTGTAAATCTGGGCATATAAAGATATCAAATTATTTTAAATGTTACCTTTCAAACCAGAGTTTACAAGCAGGGTGTGCCTGCTTGTGTTTATAGGAAGTAAATTCACTAACGGCAAGAGCAACATTTTCTTTTATATTTCCCCTGGCTTATAGTACAATGCTTTTGCACAGAGGTGGGGCCCAATAAACAAAACAAGGTTAGGAAAACTTATTAAAGCATCATATGAAACATAAACATGTTTTGTAATGTAGATTTAAAAGTACTCATTGTTGTTGTTTTTAACCTGAGTTTCGCTTTTGTTGCCCAAGCTGGAGTGCTGTGGCATGGTCTCGGCTCACTGCAACTTCCTCTTCCCGGGTTCAAGCAGTTCTCCTGCCTCAGCCTCCCAAGTAGCTGGGATTACAGGCACGTGCCACCATGCCATGTTAATTGTGTATTTTTAGTAGAGACGGGGTTTCACCATGTTGGCCAGGCTGGTCTCGAACTCCTGACCTCAGGTGATCCACCCATCTCGGTCCCCCAAAGTGCTGGGATTACAGGTGTGAGCCATTGCACCCATTCACTTTTTTTTTTTTTTTTTTTTGTGAGACGGAGTCTGTCTCTGTTGCCCAGGTTGGAGTGCAGTGGCGTGATCTCAGCTCAGCGCAACCTCTGCCTCCTGGGTTCAAGCGATTCTCCTGCCTCGGCCCCACAAATAGCAGAGATTACAGGTGCACCACTATGCCCAGCCAATTTTTTTTTTTTTTTTTAATTTTAGTAGAGACAGGGATTTTACCATGCTGGCCAGGCTGGTCTGGAACTCCTGACCTCAAATGATTCACCTGCCTCAGCCTCCCAAAGTGCTAGGATTACATGCATGAACCATGTCCCCGGCCTAAATGTACTTTTCATACTTCCATCATATGTTTCAAATTGTGAAATTGGTTAGAGTGCGACTGTTATTGTTCTTGTTGTTGTTGTTGGTATTTTTCTCAGTGCCTAAATAAGACTGTGCTAATTATTTTCTTACATAGAAATTCTCCTCACTTTCTAGTGAAACTATCAGACTAATTACAGATCTTTTATTACTAGATGGTTATTTTGATCTGCTTTAGCCTTTATGCTAAAGTTTGCATCTTTTCATATTAATTCTGAATCCTCATTATCTAGTTTTAGTGACATATTTATAAACAACACTGATTCCTCAAATCACATTTGACCACACTTAAGGCAGAGCTACTTCTACTAACCATCCTATAAGAACATTTTGTTTAAGCGTCAAGTGTCACCAATTACTAACTAATAGACCATAACCTCTCTGACTCAGGGATTGAAATTATATTCCCTAGGACATGTCTTCCAGAACTTTTTATCTTATACTTCTCTTAGTGCTTTCTTTACTATGTAAACCAGGGGTACCCAATCTTTTGGCTTCCCTGGGCCTTACTGGAAGAAGCAGAATTGTCTTGGGCCAAAAAATGTACAAATGATAGCTGATGAGCTAAAAAACAAAAAAAAAAAATCGTGAAAAAAATTCTCATAATATTTTAAGAAAGTTTATGAATTTATGCTGGGCTGCATTCAAAGCTGTCCTGGGCTGTGTGTGTCCCACAGGCCACAGGTTGGACGAGCTTGATAAATATATAGTTAGAAAACACCAAAGGCATAGTTTCTTTAGAAATCACATGTCTCAAAGTAAATTATCTTTTCTTAGCTTTTTACATTTAAAAAATTTTATGTATTCTCTATTTTCTATAAACTACAAAAAAATAATAATAAAATGTGAGAGTTGAAAGAGTTGGGAAGGGTCAAGTCTCGCTCCTTCTTGAGGAGATGGAAGCCCAGGGAGATTAACATCAAGACCATTCAACTAGGTGGTGGCAGAGCCAGGATTGAAACTTACATTCTTTAAAATAAAAGCTTGCAAATAACTTTGTAATACAGTTAAGGTAAACTAGCATGGATTAATTTTTAATTCATTGATGACTCTAATTATAAAAATGTCACATGGCTTAAAAAAATTTTTGCTTTTTAAAAATACCCTGAGTAACCAAGATGATGGGGCCATGCGCAATAGCTCATGCCTGTAAGCCCAGCACTTTGGGAGGCTGAGGCAGGGGGATCACCTGAGGACAAGAGTTCGAGACCGGCCTGGCCAACATGGTAAAACCCCATCTCTACTAAAAATACAAAAATTAGCCAGGTGTGGTGGTGGGCACCTGTAATCCTAGCTACTTGGGAGGCTAAGGCAGGAGAATCACTTGAACCCGGGACACAGAGGTTGCAGTGAGCCGAGATCACGCCATTGCACTCTAGCCTGGGTGACAAGAGTGAAACCCTATCTAAAAAAAAAAAAAAAAAAAAAAAGCCAACATGATGGACACAATACTATTATAAAATTAGACTTTTTCTCGGTCCTTAAAATTGTTTCGTTTTTTTATTCCCACTGAGAATTAAGAAATGAGAATATTTTAAGAAAGACCACTATACAGAGGATAGTTCAAAATTCATGCTGAAGAGCTATTGCTTTTCAAGTAGATTGTGCAAGTTTAGCTATTTGGAAAAGCACAGTTATTGGAACAACTCAAGAAAACAAAGGCAAAAAGAGTTCTGTTAAGACAGAAGAAAGGAAACTATATATTGGAAATACACACAATAGTGTCCCCTAAAGCCTGGTGTAAAGAAGCATATATATACATGTGTGTACACACTAGTATTTGTGTGAATTGAAAGAGAAAGGATAGGGTTTGAGAATTTATTTAAGAAGGAACACTTTTTTTAAAATTCAGAATAGCATTTCTGTCTTTTAAAGGTCTAGGTTTTTAGTATTTTTGTTCAAGGGAAAGAATCACTGACAGCTAGTGTAAACCCAGCTTAGCATTTATGTTAGAATGAAGGTAATTAGAACCTGGCTCAGGATACTCAGGGGCAACTGACTTTCCACCCTACACTGAAAATTATTCCTCTTTCTTCAAGAAAAAATGGGCTGGGCATGGTAGCTCAAGCTTGTGGTCCCAGTACTTTGGGAGGCCGAGGCAGGCAGATCCCTTGAGCACAGGAGTTCGAGACCAGCCTGGGCAACATGGTGAAAATACAAAATTTTCTCTGCAAAAAAATGCAAAAACTAGCCAGGTGTGGTGGCACATGCCTATAGTCCCAGGTGATCAGTAGGCTGAGGTGGGATGATTGCCTGAGCCTGGGAGGTCAAGGTTGCAGTGAGCCAAGATTGTGCCACTGCATTCTAGCCCAGGTGACAGAGTGAAACCCTGTCTCTCAGGTAATAAAGAGTTGTCTGGAACAGCCCTTTTCCTGTTGCAGATACTTTTACTAATATAGATTTCCTTTATGGATGTAAATTTCTTTTACGAAAGTATAGCAGAAATACAGGTTCAGTAGCTGGCTACTTGCAGAGTTTGCTTAACAAGGAGGTGTGGTATAAAGAAGGTGACTTTTTGTTCCAAAGCTAGCTTAGGAGAAGAAGTACAGGCTTCCTGCCTTAAGGGTACTGCTTCACTTCTGGAGCAGAAAGCAGGCACTTTTTAAAGGGGGCCTAACATGAATGGCACACGGAAGGAAGCAAGCAGGTGGGGTATCCATGTGCTAGTTTGGTGCCTTATCTACCAGGCAGTTGAGTTGGCATCTTCGTGGGCCAAAAACTTTCCAGGTGGGAGAGAGTTTTGTAGCAGGCATACTGTATTAGTTTGTTCTTGCATTGCCATAAATACCTGAGACTGCGTAATTTATAAAGAAAAGAGATTTAATTGGCTCATGCTTCGGCACGCTTTATGGGAGGCATGATGCTGGCATCTGCTCGGCTTCTGGGGAGGCCTTAGGAAACATAGTCTTAGTGGAAGGTAAAGGGGGAATGAGAACTCATTGCCAGAGCAAGAGCAAGAGAGAGGCAGCGAGCGGGGAGGTGCTACTATGCTTTTAAACAACTAGATCTCATGAAAACTCACTCACTATCATGAGAACAACACCAAGAGGATGGTGCTAAATCATTCATGAGAAATCCACCCCCTGATCCAAGCAGCTCCCACCGGACCCCACTTCCAACATTAGGGATTACAGTTCAAACATGAGATTTTGGCAGGGACACATATCTAAACTACATCACATGCTTTTGTTACCAGAAAGGGGTCCCCCGTCCAGGCCCCAAGAGAGGGCTCTTGGATCTCATGCAAGAAAAAATTCAGGGCAAGGCCATAAAGTGAAAGTGAGTTTAGAAAGTAAAGGAATAAAAGAATGGCTACTCCACACACAGAGCAGCCCCGAGGGCTGCTGATTGCCCACTTTTATGGTTATTTCTTAAGTATCTGCTAAACAAGGGGTGGATCATTAATACCTCCTTTTTTTAGACCATATAGGGTAACTTCCTGACGTTGCCATGGCATTTGTAAACTGCCCTGATGCTGATAGGAGTGTAGCAGAGGTCACTCTCATGACTATCTTGGTTTTGATGGGTTTTAGCCAACTTCTTTACTGCAGCCTGTTTTATTGGTAAGGTCTTTATGACCTGTATCTTGTGCTGACCTCCTATCTCATCCTGTAACTTAGAATGCCTTAACTGTCTGGGAATGCAGTCCAGTAGGTCTCAGCCTCATTTTACCCAGCCCCTATTCAAGATGGAGTTGCTCTGGTTCAAACACCTCTGACATTTGGGGCTGTAAATTGACTATTATCTCTCAAAGCAGTCTCCCGATGGGTGAGAGTTCCGCTCTGAAGCTTGGAAGCATATAGATGAACTTGCCCTGTAGTGGGTGTCTGGTGATGGGTGGGGGAGGGGTAAAAGATTATAATTGCATTTCTAAATGACTAAGTAGGAAGTAGGGAACAGGGAAAATGCAGAAAAGAGAAAAGAAGAGAAAACAGTAAACTATAATCGTAACTTATTCTATTTCTTAGAAAAATGGGGGTACTCTGTAACAAAGGATGGCTTTTCAGTGCTACTACTATACCCGCAACTTCTCAGAATAACCAGCTCAAATATGCCAAAGAAATAAATTTTCGGGGTGGCATATTCTGGTCTCCCACTGTCATATTTTGGGGTGGTATGTCCTGATCCCCAACACAATGCCTGCACATAGGCATTAATTATCTCTGCGTTACAGAGGAGGAAGCTAACGCTCATAGAAGTTGTAAATTTCATTCATGTTTACAGAGCTAGAAAAAAGCAGAGCTGAGATTCAAACCCACATCACGTTTGACTCCAGAGCCAGACCTTTTAACCACTACACAACACTACATCTCTTAGCAATTTGTTTTCCTAAAGCTGTGGACCTAAAGGAAGAAGCTGAGGCACAAATACACTTTTAAGAGTTTACTTAAGCCAAAGTGAGGATGGCTGCCCAGAGCACACTTTTAAGTTGCCTTGGAGAGTGCTCCCTTGGCCTTTGTTACAGGCATGTTTTTAAAGGCAAAAGGGAACAAGGAATGGGCTGTTTGACAGGAATTCTCAATTGGGTTACAGAGACCACATTGATTACTGATTGGCTATACTTTTTTTTTTTTTTTTTTTTGAGACGGAGTCTCACTCTGTTGCCCAGGCTGGAATGCAGTGGCGCGATCTTGGCTCACTGCAACCTCCACCTCCTGAGTTCAAGCGATTCTCCTGCCTCAACCTCCCAAGTAGCTGGGACTACAGGCGCAGGCCACTGCGCCTGGCTAAGTTTTGTATTTTTAGTAGAGACAGGGTTTCACCATGTTAGCCAAGCTGGTCTCGAACTTCTGGCCTCAGGTGATCCACCCACCTTGGCCTCCCAAAGTGCAGGGATTACAGGCTTGAACCACCGCGCTCAGCCTGACTATACGTTGTTGAACTACAGAGTATAAGTTATGGTGTCCAGTATGTGGCATTACTAGCTTAATTTATGGCTACTTGGTGTCAGTCTAGAGCTCCCATCAAGTGGCTTCAAGAGATAGTTATTTAGCCAAAGGAGGAAGTGAGACATGACTGCTGTTGCATTTCAGTGCCTCTCTGGGCCTGCTGATAATGTAAAGGGGCTTCCATTCCTCAGATAGAAAGTTTCTTTTCTTCCCCAAAGCTCCTCCATATCATATGCTAGCAACCTTTATTGCTGCTTTTAAAAAGGGGAAATCAGTGAGCAGAGAAAACTCAGGAAAAAAAATTTTTTTTTTTTATGTTTCTGAGATGGTGATAAGGAAGAGGCTTCATGTTGAAAATTATAGCAGTAAAAATTATAATACAGGTAAATTTCTAATCACAAAATAATGCAAACATATCATAGATTTCCTAAACTTTGCATTGTACTAGACATTCTTTAGAGTACAGTGAAGAAACATGGCAAGCTAAATTAAAAGAGGTGGAGAAAAGACAATTTAAAAAATAAATAAAATGGGTGAATTTTGGTTTTGTCCTAAGATTTCCTTTTTAAGGAAACATTCACAGGGCCCAACTCTAGCAATCAAATCTGTGATTAATTACATGATTTGAACAGGTCCCAGATTTTCCATTCTAATGTGTTCTTTTGGGGAATGTATCCCCTTCCCAACCACAATGGTGAAATTGAAATAAAATTATATGGTATTCTTCTTTAAACTTGTATGGTACTTCGGAATTTTCAAAGATTTTTCACCACATTGTCTCATTTGTTGTTCATAATGCCCTAATGAGAAGAGAACAAGTATTCTGTAGACCATGCATGTGAGATACTTATAGCTCAGAGATCAAATCCTTTCTATAGAGTCCTACTGCTGGTAAATGGTAAATACTAGATTCGGATCCAGATCAGCAAATACGGAAACCCCTGTTCCTTCTGGTACATCCTGCTGTGTCTCACTACACTATGTGGCTGCCTTGAATGCAAACTGTTACTTATCACTGGACTGTTTTCACACACAGCACTCACCCTGAGGCAAACAGTAGCAACCTGTGCAAAAGAGGCAACAGGGCTCGTTGTAGACATATACATGATACAAAACTACTGAACATGCATAGAAATGATACAAAACTACTAATGATACAACATATGAATGATACAAAACTATTAAATATACCTAGGAATGATACAAAATTACTAATGATACAAATATAAATGATACAAAACTACTAATGATACAAACATAAGAATGATACAAAACTACTAATGATACAAACGTGAATGATACAAAACTACTAGTGATACAAACGTGAATGACACAAAACTACTAATGATACAAACATACGAATGATACAAAACTACTAAATATACCTACGAATGATGCAAAATTACTAATGATACAAACATAAATGATACAAAACTACTAATGATACAAACATAAATGATACAAAACTACTAATGATACAAACATATGAATGATACAAAACTACTAAATGGAAGCAAAACAAAAAGATCTCAGAAGGTGAATGTCCTCTTTTAAATAAATTAATTTTATATAGTATCTTTCAGGTATTTGGCTTCATATGAGAATTTCTTTTCTCTTTCCTTAGCTAACAGTTTTGAAGCCTTTACAACACAATATTATGTTGTAAACTGTACATATGAAAAATAAATCTCAGAAGAGTAAAATGATCTATTCAAAAAATAAGGTAAAACTATCATTCAAAAAATAGCTTATGTTTATTATGCATGACTTTTGTGTCAAGCCCATGCTGTGCTGTTTTCGTTGAATGCTTGCAAAAACCTAAGTAATAGATTCTGTTACGATTCCTATTTTATGGATGAGGAAACTACAGCTTTCAATAGCTTAAATTAGTGTCAAAATCTTTTAATTAAAATTCAGTGTATTCATTTTACTAGAGAAATTTTTGGAAAGAAATGTAGCTAAACATTTCTCGTTAATTTGTTATTAAACCATATATACTATCAAAGTGTAGCAATCTGCTCAATTCTAGTACCTGCCAGATTTTCATCCAATTTTATGTTTAAATGTCTTATATTACACAATTTTTAGCAGGATGAAACATTTTAAGACAGTAATAAAGATAATATTTTAAATCTATAAGATCTTTATGCCTTTTCAAAGTTTATTTGGCAGACTTAAGTAATTAGATGGATAACTTGATTGGAAAAACTTCTATTTCCTTGAATTGCCTAGAATGAAATTTCCTAAAGTGTGCTCTTATAGAACTAAAGGTAATAATTAACGGTGTACAGAAAGGGGTTCTATGGTCAGAGAACTTTGGAAAATTCTGTGCTAAGCATCAGTAAATGGGTTTCTTTTCTGCAGGACTTCCCTGAGCCTATACATGGTGAGCCTCTACCTATCTTAAAGAGGAAGATTTAATAAGCAGTATTTCCCTAACTTATTAGTTTTATACAGAATTCTTTACATAACTCTCATTTCAGAACATCAGTATTTTAGTTTTTGAAAAATGCTAAACTAATATCAGGGAAGAAATACTGATATTTAAATCCTAGGTGCTTGTCATCTACTCAGACAGATGATGAAGCAGCTAACCTTCGTTTGTGTAGACTTGGCACTATCATTACTCAAAGAACAGCAGACATCTGTTCTGTGCCTTAAACCATGAAAATTTAAACCCATTTTCTTCCCTTTTTTTTTTTTTTAACTCCGTTCCCCAGGCTGGAGTGCAGTGATGCGATCACACAGCCTCAACCTCCTAGGCTCAAGTGATCCTCCCACCTCAGCCTCCCAAGTAGCTAGGACTACAAGTGTGCACCACCACACCCTAGCTCATTTTTGTATTTTTTTGTAGAGACGGGGTCTCATTATGTTGCCCAGGCTGGTCTCAAACTCCTGGGTGCAAGTGATCCTCCTGCCTCAGCCTCGAAAAGTGCTGGGTTTACAGGTGTGAGACACCACACCCATCCTAAACTCATTTTTTATTTTAAAAGTACTATTCAGATTATGTGTTCTTTATAACAATGAAAAGTCAGTGCATTCTATAATTTAAGAGGGTAATTCTTAAGTAAATTATTTTACAGATGCCGGATAAGTATCTCTGTCAAATAATAGTCTTAGAAGAGTATTTAATGAGATGGGAGCATTCTCAAATTATACTGAGAAGTAGGCTGGGCATGATGGCTCATGCCTGTAATCCCAGCACTTTGGGAGGCTGAGGCGGGTGGATCACTTGAGGTCTGGAGTTCGAGACCAGCCTGGCCAACATGGTGAAACCTCGTCTCCACTAAAAATACAAAAATTAGCTGGGTATGGTGGCGGGCACTTGTAATCCCAGCTACTTGGGAGGCTGAGGCAGGAGAATCTCATGAACCTGGGAGGTGGAGTTTGCAGTGAGTGGAGATCGTGCCATTGCACTCCAGCCTGGCAACAGAGTGAGACTCTGCCTCAAAAAAAAAAAAAAAAAAAAAAAAATTATTGAGAAGTAAAGGCCACAAAACAGAATAAACTGTATTATCTCAATATTGTAAAACCAGCCAATGAAAAGCAAAAACAAAAACTAACAAATGGGGCCAGGCATGGTGACACACCTATAATCCCAGCACTTTAGAAGGCTGAGGCAGGAGGATTGCTTGAGGTCAAGAGTTCAAGATCAGCCTAGCCAACATAGCAAGACCCTGTCTCTAGAAAAAAATTAAAAAATTATCCAGGCATGGTGGCATGCACCTGTAGTCCCAGCTACTGAAGGCTGAGGCAGAAGGATCACTTGAATCCAGGAGTTTGAGGCTGCAGTGAGCCATGATAGCACAACTGCACTGCAGCCTGGGCCACAAAGCAAGATCCTGTGTCAAGACAGCAACAAAACTAACAAACAAAACCAAAAAAGACCAGAAGAAACAGAAACACAAAGTGTTAACCTTATTATAAATAAATCAATTAAAACAAAAAATATTATCTCGTTCCAATATACATGCTGCTGCAGTGCAATTGTCTTATTTTTTGGCTTACATGTCTCGTGTTTGGGAAACCAAATTCAGAAGAAATCTTAAGATCTGGATGTGGCTTTTACCTGTGTCAGTAATTCATGTAGAGAAGTCAGGTAGGTCTTTGGTTTCCAAGCTTCTACAACTTTAACTCTGGAAGATACGTCATGTACTCTGTTCTAACTTGGGAGGTGCTGAGGATGATAGCTACTCTGTGTCCCTGGCTATATCCTGAAGCTTAACTGATTTTTGACTTCAAAGTGGTCTCATTCTTGTGAACAAGTACTTAAACAATGATTATAGGAGGGTACTGGGAAATCACTTTTTTGGGGGCTTTGGTAAATTTTTTTTTTTTTTTTTTTTTAGGCGGAGTCTCGCTCTGTCACCGAGGCTGGAGTGCAGTGATGCAATCTCGGCTTACTGCAAGCTCCACCTCCCCGGTTCACGCCATTCTCCTGCCTCAGCCTCCTGAGTAGCTGGGACTACAGGTGCCCGCCACCACACCCGGCTAATTTTTTGTATTTTTAGTAGAGACAGCATTTCACCGTGTTGGCCAGGATGGTCTCGATCTCCTGACCTCGTGATCCGCCTGCCTCGGCCTCCCAAAGTGCTGGGATTACCACCTGGCGGTAAATGTTTAATCAACGTGCGCAGGCACCACTAGGCCTATAACTCTTCCAATTCATGGCTCAGCTCACAGAGTCTATTTTCCTCCCACGGTGTCCTAAAGAAATTGGGTTTGCTGTTACCTCCTCATTCTTCTTGATTCTCCTCATTGATCTCCTCCTTGAAGTGCTGACCTCATTTGGCCTGTCTCCAGGCTTCTCTCAGCCTCTCCCTCTGTTCTTGTCCTGGGTATCTTCTAGATGTTGGTATTCCCCAGGGCTCCATTCTCTATGCTCCTCTCTCACTCCGTGAGTGAGTCTTCACACCAAGAATCCCACTCCACGGGGTTCCAGTCATTCACTTTCCCTTCCCTGCTCTGAGAGGGAAGGGGAACTAGATTCACAGTGCCTACCTAAGCAATTGGCACAATGTTGCTCAAGGTATCATGGAGAAGAATAAATATAGTGAAAGATAAAAAACATTTTATTTCACTAATCTTAATTTATTAGATGATAATTCTGTACCCCAAGTTTCAGTAAGAAAACAGAATTTCCTTCCTCATGTTATAAAAGCAAAAGCAATTCATGATATTTTCTCTCTCGAAGCCCTTCTTCCCTGACAGTCTTTGTCTACCACCCACTAATAAATTGTACTTAAACCTTCCAACACATGTTTCTACTTCATTAACAATCTTTCTCATTCCTCTAAATTTTCTTCCTTCACCCATCATGTACCATCTGTACCATACTGATTTGTATGTGCATTACTCAGTAAAACTAATGCTTAAGTAGTCTATCTACTCAAAAGTGTAAGGCACTGGCCAGGCGCAGTGGCTTACACCTGTAATCCCAGCACTTTGGGAGGCCAAAGCGGGCAGATCACCTGAGGTCTGGAGTTCAAGACCAGCCTGGTCAACATGGCGAAACCTTGTCTCTACTAAAAATACAAAAATTAGCTGGGCATGGTGGCACATGCCTGTAGTCCCAGCTACTCAGGAGGCTGAGGCAGGAGAATGGCTTGAATTCAGGAGGCAGAGGTTGCAGCCAAGATCATGCCACTGCACTCTAGCCTGGTCAACTCTGTCTCAAAAAAAAAAAAAAGGGGGGGGGGGGAATGCACTAAAGGTAGTGTGTTCTCTCTTGTTTTTGTCTTTCTACTACTTATAACCTTGCACCAATGCCTGGCCTACACATAGTAATCTGTCAGTATGTGCCAGTCAATGGGCTTAATGGGTTGATAGTAATTTAACATAATCCAGTTTAGAGAAATACCACCAAATATTTCTAAAATGTATATGGTCTAATTTGTACATTTTTCTAAGATAGACTTTTATTCTGAGAAATTAATTGGGATGAGACACGGAAGAGACTACTGAGTAGTTCCTCCGCTAAGTACTAAATTATTATTTTTCAAGTTCAGTTTCTCAACAGTTTCCTGTTCATGCCTCCCACCACTTCTCCAACTGCAACTAGTAGTATCCTCCTTAAAATGCTGTCATAGAGATCTCAACTGCTTGCCAGCACAGTGAGGAAAAGATCAGATGATTTATAGCAGTGGTCCCCAGCCTTTTTCACACCAGGGACTAGTTTCATGGGAGACAACTTTTCTATGGATCCAGGGGGACGGGGTGCTTTGGGGGTAATTCAAGCGCCTTACATTTATTGTGCACTTTATTTCTATTATTATTACATTGTAATATATAATGAAACAGTTCTACAACTCACCATAATGTAGAATGAGTGGGAGCCCTGAGCTTATTTTCCTGCAACTAGATGGTCCTCTGTGGGGACAGTGATGGGAGACAGTGACAGATCATCAGGCATTAGATTCTCATAAGGAGCATGCAACCTAGATCCCTCAATGTGCAGCTCAGAATAGGGCTTGAGCTCCTGTGAGAATCTAATGCTGGGTGAAGCTTGGGTGGTAATGTGGGCACTAGGGATTGGCTGTAAATACAGATGAAGCTTTGCTGGCTTGCCTGCCACCCACTTCTGTGCTGTGTGGCCATTTACGCATTACACATTTACAATCAATGCATAAATCCCAATATATTTACACATTTATTGTGTAAATCCTAAGGTTATAGAAAACCTAAACCTTAGGATTTACACAATAAATGTGTAAAGACATTCTATTTAGATTACATAGAAAATCTAAAATGTATTGTGTGTCATCTTTTTTTAAATCCCAATACTGCTGCAACTACAATTCTCAGATAGTCCCATTTGTTTGAATCATGCTTTTTTTTTTTTTTTTTTTTTGGAGGCGGAGTCACTCTGTTGCCCAGGCTGGAGTGCAGTGACACAATCTTGGCTCACTGCAAGCTCCACCTCCTGGGTTCACGCCATTCTCCTACCTCAGCCTCCCAAGTAGCTGGGACTACAGGCGCTCGCCGCCATGCCTGGCTAATTTTTTGTACTGAATCACGCATTTTTCATTTCTTTTTTGTTGTTGTTGTTAAACTTCATATTGAAAATAAAGTTAAACTGAAATAACTTTGAGTCCATCCTGCTACTGTTTGCTAAGATTGATAATTTGTCCTTTATTCTCTTAAGGTATAGATATATTGTTTCTAAATATATTCTGAATGATTTTATTTTATGTGAAACATAGTTTCTTAAAGATTATGTACAGAACTCCATGCACAAATTACTCAGTAAAGAAATCAGTAGTTCAGATATTGTTTCTGTGACACCTTATTAAATATATTGAAAGGCAACTGTAATATTTTCTTTCCAACCTTTCCTAGATGAAAAAAACAACATACCATAAAAGGCTTCCAGTGTTTGTTTACCTAAATGTTATAGTGGAAGAATTGTTTGCAGTCATTTCTTTATGTAACTTATTATGAAAGTAAAAAGCAGGAAGTTAAGAGAAATGATTAGAAATCATTACTTCAAGTGATAATGTATTCAGTATTCATACTTTTGCAGAATGCTTTAAATTATTGCACATCACTTTTTAATGTAGAGATCATTGTGCATTTACACGGTTTAAAGACATTAATTTCACATTTTCCCAATTGAATACAGTACCTCACTTTATTATTAGTCCTGTGAGGATATAGAGACCATATCTTGTTTATTATTGTTTCTCCAACATAAACTGTTTTGCCTTAGCTCTTAGTAAACATTCAATAAATATTTGTTGAATGCTTGAAGAAATGAGGAATCCAGACTCCTGCTACCAAAACCAGTATTATGATTTTTAATCTTGTTGCCCCATCAAAGAGAGTTTAACTCTTTGCATCACTGTCCATTCTGGCTGTCATTCCTTCCTGCCTGCCTCAGAAAAAGATAGCCCTAAAATTAACCCATTTAAATGATTCTTTGCTTTTAGTATACAAACTTGCCCACATCTCTCCTACTTTCAAAAACAGTGAAACCCTTGACTTCAAATAGCTACCCCTTTCTCTCTCTTTGCCCTTCATTACCAACCCTCTTAAACATCTCTTCAATTCTAGTTCTCTCCTCACTTCACTTCAATCTGGGACTGCACTCTGGAATCAGATACTAGGGATTTCTTTTTTTTTCTTTTCTTCTTTTTTTTTTTTTTTTTTTTTTGAGATGGAGTTGTGCTCCTGCTGCCCAGGTTGGAGTGCGACGGCACGATCTCAGCTCACTGCAACCTCCACCTCCTGGGTTCAAGGTATTCTACTTCAGCCTCCTGAGTAGCTGGGATTACAGGCATGCACCACCACGCCCAGCTAATTTTATATTTTTAGTAGAGACGGGGTTTCTCCGTGTTGGTCAGGCTGGTCTTGTACTCCCCACCTCAGGTGATCTGTCCGCTTCGGCTTCCCAAAGTGCTGGGATTACAGGGGTGAACCACTGTGTCTGGCCAGATAGATACTAGGGATACTAATCTCAGCACTGCCTCTTACCAGCTTCATGGCCATAAGCCAGTCACACAACCTCTCTAAACCCAACAGGATATACCTAATAGGGCTGTCATGAAAATTGAGATAATGCATTTAAAGTATTTCTGCATCACCTGGTACATACTAGGTGTTCCATAAATGGTAGCTATTCTTCCTGTTGACTGAAAGCATAATAGGAGTTCGGAGATGAGAAAGATTGGGGTAGGCTTATTTTGCATTTATCTAACTGCTCACCGATTCTTCAGATTAGGAAATTAGGGCCCAGAGAGTTTAAGTAGTCAATGTTCATGGGGGAGGTAATATTTGAGTTGGATTTTGAAGGATAACAACAATATCTTACATCTATTGAGGGTTCACTGTGGGCCAGGGATGATTCTAAGTGCTTTACATGGTTTGTTTTACTTAGTGTTCAAAACATTCCTGTGAAATAGGATTTCGGTAGACAGTCTGAGGCAGGACAGGGAGGACACACTGAAAAGAATCAACATGGCTGGGCCGGGCACAGTGGCTCATGCCTGTAATCCCAGCACTTTGGGAGGCTGAGGCGGGTGGATCACGAGGTCAGGAGATCGAGACCATCCTGGCTAACACCGTGAAACCTGTCTTTACTAAAAATACAAAAAAAAAAAAAAAATTAGCCGGGCGTGGTGGCAGGTGCCTGTAGCCCCAGCTACTCAGGAGGCTGAGGCAGAAGAATGGCATGAACCTGGGAGGCGGAGCTTGCAGTGGGCCCAGCTCGTGCCACTGCACTCCAGCCTGGGTGACAGAGTGAGACTCCATCTCAAAAAAAAAAAAAAAAAAAAAAAAACAATAAGGCTGGGCACAATGGTTCACGCCTGTAATCCCAGCACTTTGGGAGGACGAGGTGGGTGGATCACCTGAGATCAGGAGTTTGAGACCTGCCTGGCCAACATATGGTGAAACCCCGTCTCTACTAAAAAAATACAAAAATTAGCCGGGCGTGATGTTGCACTCTTGTAATCCCAGCTACTTGTAAAGCTGAGGTAAGAGAATCACTTGAACCCAGGAGGTGGAGGTTGCAGTGAGCCGAGATCACGCCACTGCACTCCAGCCTGGGCAACAGAGCAAGACTCCATCTCTCAAAATAAAATAAATAAATAATCAAAAGAATGAACAAAAACCTGGAGGCAGGAAAGACACGCTGATTTTTTTTTCTTTTTTTAAGATGGAGTTTCGCTCTTATTGCCCAGCCTGGAATGCAATGGCGTAATCTCGGCACACTGCAACCTCTGCCTCCCAGGTTAAAGCGATTCTCCTGCCTCTGTCTCCTGAGTAGCTGGGATTACAGGCGTGCGCCACCATGCCCAACTAGGTTTTTGTATTTTTAGTAGAGATAGGGTTTCATCATGTTGGCCAGGCTGGTCGCGAACTCCTGACCTCAGGTGATCCATTCTCCTCGGCCTCCCAAAGTGCTGGGATTACAGGCGTGAGCCACCACACTCAGCCGACATGCTGATTTCTGAAGATGGTGATGAGACTGCTAGCTAGAGTGAAAAGCTTGTCTTAAGCAATAATGACAAACGATGTTGGACAGAGTGGGGCAAAATTATAGGAGGTCTTGACAACCAAACACTCAAAAATTTGGCTTTATCTAATGGCAAAACAAACAGCAGTTATAAAGATATGAATTAGAGAAGGGAGGATACAGAATGAAGTAGAGTTTTTGGCACACTGACTTGGTGACATGCATTGTGAGGCCCCAGGGACCCAGAGCCTCTTCTTCCACTTTGGTTACCACTAGCCACCAACAGAAGAGTACCAGCACAGTTTCCTATAAAGTGGGAGCTTTAAAAAGGTTTACTGAGGGAATGAGTAAATAAAGGATGGACTGAATAAATAAAGGATGAATAGGAGGCTGTTTCTAGGGGTGAAGTGATGAGAGTTGGGACTATGTTTAAGACAATGGAAATGTAAATCGGGAAGTAAATCCCAAAAACATTTTCAAAGAAGAAATCATAAGAGTTGGATACACACCGAACAAAAACTACTATTAGAGCTGTAGTTCAAATGTATTAGTTACCACAGAATGCAGTGTCAGAGCAGTTGCCTTTGGCATATTCTAAGTTTTTGTTAAGTAGAAATTCTGTATTTGGAACAGAAATCACATTTCTTGTGCTATTATATGTAATCATTATTACCATGAAAACTCATGTCTCTTTACTTTCTACTCCTACTCCATCCACCCAAGTTCTTACCAGTTTTACCTCCTAATTGGATTGTTGTTGGAGTCTCCTGCTGAACTCTGGCCAAATAAACCTCCTCATCCTCAATCATACCTGACAGTTGCCACCTCTCACCCTTTTGTTCATACAGTTGCATTCCCCTATGAATGTTCTTCTATAATAGCATTTCATTCCCATGAGCAGTTGGAACCTTAGCCATCCTTCAGAATCAGATTGCATGCTGCTTCTCCATGCTGTCCGATCAACCCAGATGGGACCTACTGCTCTCTTTTCTGAACTCCCATAGCCAATGCATTTCATTATACTGCCTTGCCACTTGGGTAACTGGGTATCCATTTGCCGGTGTTTTATTTGTATCCCCTACAATGACAGTACTGTGTGTTACCTGGTTATCCAATACATATTTGTGACATCAAACTATCTTAAATACTCCAAATCCCGTCCCAAACAAGAGTTTCCCTCTGCCGTTAGGGTACTCAGCTTTGCCCTAGCATACATTTTTTGCAACATCGAGAATTTCACATCACTTTTGTTGGGGATACTTAGAAAAAGAAGGAATTTTAAGTTGAGAACAGAAAGGAATTGTTAAAGTGAAAGTACAGGATTAACCATTTTTTCAAGGAATCTTTTGGACAGATAAAAGAATCTAGGGAAAACTAAGCCTGAACCTTTACTGCCGTCTTCCTGTCCCTTATGGTGAAGAAAAGTGAGCTGCATAAAAAAGAGGCATGGGTCCGAACGCAGTGGCTCACACCTGTAATCCCAGCACTTTGGGAGGCCGAGGTAGGAGGACTGCTTGAGGTCAGGAGCTCAGCAGCAGCCTGGGCAACAGAGGGAGGCCCTGCCTTTAGAAAAAATTTAGAAATGAGCAGCGTATGTGGCACGTACCTTTAGTCCCAGCTACTGATGGCTGAGGCAGGAGGATCACTTGAGCCCAGGAGTTCAAGGCTGCAGTAAGCCACGATCACAACACTGAACTCAGGCCTGGGAGACACAGACACTGTCTCTAAAAAACAAAAATTTCAAAAAAGGGTTTTTTTGTTTGTTTGTTTTAATTTTATAAAAGAGGCTTGGGACGGCAGCCTTTGGGTCCTTGGGAACCCAGAAGGACCTGAGAGTTGGAAATCCACGGCATTGAGGAGATGGATAAAGGAATGATGAGAAAAAGGTGTCTCTTAGCAGGCATATGATATTATCTGCCAAAAGGCAAGCTGAATCTGTAGGCTTATCTCTGAATTTGCCATGGAGGGTGATTTTAGACTCTCTAGAGAATAAGAAATATTTTTGTACTCCACCCATTAGTACTAATGTAGGATGTGGAAACAGTTATTTTGTTGTTTACTGTTATATTAATGAGGGTAGAAATAATTCATTTCCTTGGTTCACTCTTGACTTACTCTATTTTGTTCTTAAAATCTTAGGCTCCTCAGTCATGAATTCTACTGCTAGGACTTTCAGGAACCTAATGTTGTAGGCTGGAGAGGGCTGTTAGAATAACATTGAGCCAGTATTTTCGGAACTGTTAAACCTGGCTAAACAGGTGTCATTCCACAGAGACATTGGCAATTCTTGAGGCTCCCAGAAAGTGACTGCTATCTAATGACAGCCTGTGGACACGTCGCTGCCGTTGTCTTAAAATACCTTTCTTCCCTTCATTTTTACTTTTTTTGCAAAGTTAACCCACACGTACCCTACATAATTTTACCCAGATATCATCTCTTCCAAAAAGTCTTCCCTTGCTACTTCATTAGAACTACTCTCCTGGGTTGGGTGCCACTCTTGCCCCTTCCCACAGTGGCCTGGGCTTTCACCATAACACTTAGCTCACCGTGTGGCAGTTGCCATTCGCGGGTCCTTCTTCCCACTGTGTAAGCCAAGCTGACTTGGAAGGCTATGAGGGCTCTCAATACACACACTCAATACTCATTGAATGAATAAATGCACAGTCTCTGTATAGGAAATGCAGGTGAACGTCCTTCTGCCTCACTTAAGTGAGCTGCCAATATCGGAGTTTTAGGATAATTTTGGAGAACTGCAATCCGCTCTGTTTTCTCCCTACCCCACGGGAGCTGGCTAAACCAGCCTGGAGGCTAGCAGTTTGCCTGTGTGCCCTAAGCTAGTGACAGCTCATATCAAGCCCAGTATTTAAGAAGCATGATTACTTTTACTATGTAGCCCCCAGGGAGAAAAGCAGACTCACAAAACATTTTTGTATCTTTTTGTATCTTGTTGCACAAGATACAAAATTGTGCACCAAGATACAAATTGAAACTCGAATTGAAATTTGGCTGCCAATTTATTAAACCCACCCCAACAATCTTCCCTATTAAAAAAAAAATAATAATAATGAAGAGATCTCAGGATACCCATTTTCATGTGTAATATAAACCGATGCCACCCATCTATCATATCCATCTAAATCTAATAATTCAGCTTTTTGTTTGTTTGGCGGGAGTACAACAGGTCTTTATATGATTCAATGTTACAAAGTTTTTCAGAGGACAAATGATAAAAGTGTGAACCCCACGGCTATGATGAAGCCGCAGTTTCTTTGAGTACAAAATCATGAGCTAGATACAAAGAACTGGCTTTAAATTCTGAAGTAGATCTTGCTTTTAAATGTTACAGTGGTGGGTAATAATTTCCTTTGCTTCAGTTACTATTTAAAAAATAAATATGTGTAGATAAAAATGCAGGATTTAAAAAAATCTACTTTGTAGAATAGAATACCTATTATTTATATTAAGCCCAATGCGTGGGAAACGGATCAATGACTTGATGCGGTGCCTATAAAATAATATAACCCAAAGTTGCATTAGGACATAAAAATAACTGCTGATAAAAGTTTACTCAAAGTAGCATCTGCCCCTAATACAGTTTGTATTTTTATCGTAAAGACCTAAGGCGCCGCAGGAACTAGGCTGTGCGTTCGCCCCCCGCGGCAGACGGCGGCGCGCGGCGCCTCCGGAGCGCCCCTCCGAAGCCCCGCGGGGGCGGCCGCTGGCAAGCACCCCACAGAGGTCCGAGCCCTCCAAGCCCCAGGTGCCCGGGGCCCGAGCCCCGCCTGCCACTCTCCCCAGCTGCCTTTCCAAACGCCTGCGTGCTGGTGGAGAGAGTTTTCCCGCACCTTGTTCGCCCGTCAGAAAGCGGCGCCGGCGGGGAGCGAGCGTGAGAAAGTGAGCGTGTGCGCTGCGGGAAAGCACGACCCAAGAGCCGGCGCCCGGCGTCCGAGCGCCCAGTCCGCCCTGTCCGCCCCCGGACCCGCGAAGGGCGGGGGCCCCGGACAGTGAGGCGCGGGAAGCGAGGCCTGCGGGTGCCGGGGGTTGGCGGGACGCGCGCTCCGTGCCGGCGCCGGCCTCGAGCCCGCGCTCCCTCCCCCCGCCCGCGTGCCCGCGCCGCTGCGCGATGCAGTGTGGGGAATGGCTGGGGTTGGCTGAAGAGCGCACAGTGGAGTTTTAATGTCCGCCATGTTGGCCATGGCGTATTGAAGAGAGCGAGCGAGAGAGGAGCGGAGCGGCACAGCCTCCCACCCTCCCGGCTGGTGTTAGTGCCCGGACGGCGGGCTCTGCGCTCCGCCCCTCAAGTCCCCGGCAGCGGTTGGCGAGTGGGGACCGAACCCCCGGTTCTCCATGATCCCGCTGGCCGGGGCCGTTTCCCCAGAGCGGAGAGGTATCTGCTGCGCCTGAGATGAGTAAACTGTCGTTTCGGGCGCGGGCGCTAGACGCCTCGAAGCCGCTGCCGGTTTTCCGCTGTGAGGATCTGCCCGACCTGCACGAATACGCCTCGATAAACAGGGCCGTGCCGCAGATGCCCACCGGAATGGAGAAGGAAGAGGAGTCGGTACGTGTTAACTCCCCTGTCCGACCCACCGTCAGGCCCGCTCCCTCTGCTGCCTGCGGCGGCAGCGGAGCAGCAAACCCACACAAAATGGCCGCCATCTTCTCTTCGCCGCCGACTCTCAGTCGCCGGCCGGGCCTATACCCCGCCTCCCCCGGCCTTGACCCCCGGCCGCCGCGGCCCGGCGGGGCCCCTTCTAAGGCCACCCGCTGACCCCGGCCACTTGTACCCGGGTCCCGCGGAGTTCGGGGGCCCGAAAGGCACAAAGGGGTCACGTGACGAAGCTGCCGGCAGCCATTTTGTGTCTTAGTTCTTGGGTTGGGCCTTGTGCATCCGGAGAGGGGAACGGGCTGGGTGGCTGTGGGGGTGCGGCGAGTCGGGAGCCGTGGAGGACCCGCCTGCAGGCCTCTCCGTGGGCCGCTGGGTGGCGCTCTAGGGCCACTGCGTGCCGCGCGCCGCTGCCCGGGCCGGGAGCGCAGGTTCTGTGCAGTCGGGGAATTTGCCCCATCGCCTGGGAAGCTTGTTGGACTCAGTGCAGCCCCCACGTGGAGCCTCAGACGGGCATGTCATGTTGGCTGCGGCTCTGTGAGGCTTTTCTCCCCCTCTCTGCAAGGAAATATCGAGAGTGCAGCGTGTTTGCCCGGACGACTTACTTTTCTAGAAGATAAGACTTACTCTCAGGGTCCTCTTTCTGGCATGTTTGCATCCATCCCTCTCCAGAGCTAGTTGGTCGGAGGATAATAAACCACTATCCCTGAGTTTTTCTGTGATCCTTGCGAATATCTTGCAGATTTGTTTGGAGTACCTCTCTCTTCCGAAGCCTGTAACCTTACCTATTTGTAAAATAAATTTAAGTAACTGTTATAGATCTAAATTTCGAAGGAGGATCCTTTCTTACTCAAAACCGAACTAAAACTAAGTGACTTGATTCACAGAAATCTTAATATTGAGATGTCTAAATTGGGTGGGTTTCAGCACGTAAATGACTGTTGACAATTAATAGTCATTTTACCATCGCTGTGTCTTTACCTTGTTGTGGAAGTTGGGTTCGGACACCAGGATAATAGAATCTTCCTCTCATTTCCCCCAGATCCTTGACAGTATAACTTGATGACTTCTAATCCTAAGGAATTGCATACCTTGGTTTTCAGGTACAGCCATTTAAACAGGGTGCAGTGTATTGACAGTTCAAGGAAGTCCAGGAGTCGCGTGGATTTGTGTGCTACAATTTTGTTGTGGAAATTGTACTGTAATAATTCTCTTGGTACTGTAAGAATTTTTAATGTGGAAATTGTGCTCTGTAATGTTGTTTTTGGAAATAAAACTGTTTAAACTCTTTGGGTTAACCTTTTAAAGTAAAATAGCTGTGACAGTGGAATGTTACTTTTGAGGGTAGTGTGTTAAATCTAACTTTACAGATAAGCCAAGTGTATGTAGTAGCTGAGATTGTCTAGTTGGACACTGACTTTCAGCACATTGTCTTATGAGACACTACCTCTTAATTTATTTTACTTGTATCAACTTTAGAATAGCATGGTGCCATTTGTTTATTTTTTAATAAGTGAATTTGTTTTTAAAAATTAAAGTACTTGTAACTGCAGAATCTTGTCTTTTGCTTTTATTTTTATTTCTGTTTATAAATTTTACAGATAATACTTTCAAGTATTGGGGTGTTGGTTTTACCCTGCCCTGGAAATTAATTTGTAGTTCTTGCTTAGCAGCCAAGGAAGGGGAAAGCCTTGATTAAAGCAAGATAGCACTACAGTACACTTTAGACTCCCAAGCCTTGCTTCTGTGAATACTTTGGACAGTTCCAAGAGTTACAACCTAAAGTCAGAGCTGAGCTCAATGAAGTATCAGTGCTTGTTAAATTTTACGGGTAATTTTTGTTCGCTGAAATAATTTAGGCTTTTTTTTTCTTTTCTTTTCTGAGATGGAGTCTCACTCTGTTGCCCAGGCTGGAGTGCAGTGGCACCATCTCGGCTCACTGCAACCCTCCGCCTCCCGAGTTCAAGTGATTCTCCTGCTTCAGTCTCCCCAGTAGCTGGGATTATAGGCGCTTGCCACCACGCCCAGCCGATTTTTGTACTTTTAATAGAGACAGCGTTTTGCCATGTTGCCCAGGCTGGTTTTGAACTCCTGACCTCAGGTGATCCGACCGCCTCGGCCTCCCAAAGTGCTGGGATTACAGGCATGAGCCGCCGCGTCCGGCCAGTTTTCACATTTTATACTGCAGTGGCTATCAATAGTTTGTAACATGTGGAGTCCCTAATTTTGAAACACAGGGATTTTTTTTTTCTTCAGATTGCCTTTTTCCATTATGTGCTTAGAATTTTTCACTTCACATCCAACCAAAGCTGTGTATGAGCAGAGAAGCATAGACCTCAAGAATAGATACTGAACCTAATGGAAGAATGTAAAAAGTACCCGGTAAACAAGCTCCTTTACAGTCCTGTGGTTCATGCTGTTAGTGGTAGGCTGTGTAAATCATAATATTGAAAGTAGTGTGTTATGCAGTGTTGAAAAGGTGTATTAAACGTAAAGGTAATTGAATTCTGGATTCACCATAGAAAAACTTTTTGATGATTTGCAGAAGCATTTTGTACTTCTAATAAAGAGGAAGGGTTAAAGCAAACTTCTGCCTTTAACTGACACATTAGTTATTTGTTATCTTCTTAGGTCACTGTAACCTAGAACCTGAATTGACTGACTTAGAAAAAAAAGTATGTAGTCCTATGTTGGTCCTGAAAGGTGAGGACAGTTTTTTAATGCACCACCTCATTAAAGCATTTTATTGATCAAAATAATCTGCAGAATTGTCATGTGAAATACAGCTAGTAATTGTTACGTTGTTTCTGGATATACTTGACAGAAATCCAGGTCTTTTAACATTGGGAAAATAAGTATTATTCGTGTATTCCCATGTAACCAGTGTTAATACTATGGGCTGCACACACGGGCCTAACGAGAAAGACTGTTTAATTTTTAAGAAACAACTTTAAGTAGAAGCCCTTCCCCCCCCCCCCCCCGCCGCCAAAAAAATAGTTTGGAGGCAAAAAATCTTACTGAACTTACCTATTTTTTAATTATTGTAGTAGTACTGAAAAAGTAACTTCAGATTGTGATAAATTGAAGGATTTGACTGGGTCAGAGATGTTAGAGATTAAATGCGAATTCGCAGAATGTAATGCATCGAAATTTGCTAAGTCTGAAAGAACAGATTGGCAGGATGCTGTGGCTCACGCCTGTAATCCCAGCACTTTGGGAGGCCGAGGCGGGTGGATCATCTCAGGTTGGGAGTTCCAGACCAGCCTGGCCAACATGGTGAAACCCTGTCTCTACTAAAAATACAAAAATTAGCCAGCCGCGATGGCGGCTGCCTGTAATCCCAGCTATTCAGGAGGCTGAGGCAGGAGAATCGGTTGAACCCGGGAGGCGGAAGTTGCAGAGAGCTGAGATCGTCCCACTGCACTCCAGCCTGTGCAACAAGAGCAAAACTCCGTTTCAGAAAAAAATAATTTAATTAAAAATAAAAAAGTAACGGATGATGAAAACAGTGTATTTCATGAAGTACAGATGTGACTTAAATCACAGCGAAATAATAGACTTAATTGAGTCCCTTTGGGGTTTAAAAAAGCTAAAAGTTTAAATAAGTGCTTGGTTGGTGTGGGGCATGTGTCCTATTATGAATATTTTACAATGTTAACTTTAAGATTATAATTTAATTATAATCTTAAATCTTGTGCTACGGCTTCGCATTCTTTTGAAAGGTTAAACTTACCAAATGGATTAATACCATCAAATCTTTTTATTAAAATTGACTCTTGATTAAAATTGGAGCTTTATGTTGTTACAATTCTCCTTTATGGAAACATCACTTTTAAAAAGTCGATTTTAAAATGATATTTAGCAAAATGGAGCTACTGTTCCATAGTAGTTTAACATTTCATTGGGTTGTCTAGGGTGCATTGTTCCATTTATGAGGGGAGTGGCAACTTAACCTTTCCTTTCCTGTTACCTAGACTGGTTTGGGTAGGATATTTGTTGTAATTAAGATGTTAATGATGTTTTCATATTGATACTACCCTACAGTCACCTTTGAAACTGTTACAAGAAGAATCTAACCACCATAATCCAGCACCTTAGTTGTATAGGATTCTAACAGGATAGGATAGTCTTTATACTCCCACCTTTTCTGTATTACCGGCACAATATACGTTGTTACTAAGCCCAAGTTAAGAACTATTTATAAGAAGTGGATGGGTGTTGTTTTTAATTATGGGGAAATGGGAAATATGTACATATCCTTGATACTAGAAAAAAATGGTTACTACATTTCCAAAACTTAGTAATAAAAACCTAGTTTAAATTTAAATCACTTTGGAAGAAACCAAGAGTCTCTTTCTTTAACCTTTAATATTTTAAACCAATATTCTTAGTCCCTTGATCTGGAGCTGTAAAGATCAATCTAGATTTTTCCATTCTATCCACTGTCTTGGAAGTGAAGAAAAATACATGAAATCTCAATTATAGTAGAAGCAAAGTTTAACAAACTAATTACAGATAGTTTGAATTAGAAAAGAATTGAGAGTATGGTGATTTTTGCATTAGATTATAATTACTTCAGATAAAATCAAAGAGAATTAATAATAAAATGTTTCAGCTGTCTATACTGTCCAAAGATATTTTTGCATAAAGTTGCTAAGCTAGAGTTCTGAGGGTTATGTGGAAATAATTCTGGAAGTGATGAATTCCCACCATATGCCTGTAAAATGTTAGAATATATTTTTCTAGGGAGAAGGTTCACATTTATCATCAATTTCTCAAAGTATTGGTAATGGGCTGGGGCAGAAAGCCCAGGGTTAAGATGAGCTGTTCCATAAATTTCAAACTGAGTCATTTTGGTTTTATCTCAGTTTGGCAGTTACTAAATAGACTTAGTCAAAGGAGGATAATTGAAAAAGGACAGGCAGTCCAGGAAGAGACTAAGGATTCTTGAATACAGAAGGGACCTTTTGAACATTTACATGCCTACACACCTGAAATGTTAGTATTAACTTTTGTTTCAGTATACCATTTGAATGTGTTTATGTAGCTAATGGTATTTTGTGAGTGCTTTTCATGATCAGCAATGGCATTTGTACTGAATTACATTTTTTCTGTTAATAGGATTTAATTAAAAGTACTGTCTACAGTGTAGCTTAAATTTTGTAAACGAGAGAAAAAGTTCTGCATAAAGGTTCATGAATGTGTGGGCAGGATTAAATATACCAACCAATCCTGTTAAAAATGGCTGGGTTTTAGCTTTATATTTTGCATTCTACTGTGTCATGGTATGTACTGGTAGTAATGGTAGAAACAGAGAATCTACACACACACACACACACACACACACACACACACACAGAGAGAGAGAGACATGTCCATGTTTTAAAGCACTTAGTAATGGGAAGAGTTCTTTTTATGTATATAAAGATGTGATTTCTGATTACATTTATTACTCAATTTTCTTGAAAAGTTAAGGATGCTTAATTGTTAACAGCAGTTAGTTAAAAGCAGAAGATAGCATTTTAAGGGAGCAATAACACCATGGAATTAATCGTATCATTTGTGATTGTACTTCTTAGAAGAGGAGAATGCACAAGGAAATGGGAATTTTATATTGTAATTCAGGAATAAAATGAATTGAGTGTGTCTAAGGGCAAAAGTGATATGAAAGTACGACATACTTTCAGAGACAGGACTAGAGTATGTATTTTACTTTTAGAGTAGACTTTTGGAACATTAAAGTGTGACTTGCATTGATATAACTTTTTGATAAGAATAAACCAAATTCTGAGAAATCAGTGAGAAGACAAGGGATTCAAATGTCTTAAACAACTTGCTAGAATTGCTTTTTTTTTTTTTTTTTTTTTTTTTTTTTTGAGTCAAAGTCTTGCTCTGTCACCCAGGCTGGAGAGCAGTGACACGATCATAGCTCACTGCAGCTGCAGCCTCAACCTCCCTAGCTCAAGCAGTCCTCTCACCTCAGCCTTACAAGTAGCTGAGACTACAGGTACACACCACCACACCTAATTTTTTGTATTTTTTTTTTAAAGATCACCGTGTTGCCCGGGCTGTTCTCAAACTCCTGGGCTCAAGTGATCCACCCACCTTGGTCTCCCAAAGTGCTGAGATTATAGGCGAGAGCCAGTGCACCTGGCCCTAGAATTGCTTTTAATTTATTGATGGTAACTGTTGCCTTCAACACATTTATAAACTGTAGCAAATCTTTCTTGATTAGGTTTATTAAATCCTGTAATAATAGGTAGTGATTTTGAGTTCTTACAATATTTTAAATATAGTGGACACTCAACTTTGCACCTTTAAGTACATGAAGTGAATTCCATCTACCAACCCTGCTGTAATAGGTATATGAAAAACAAAAGCAAACTTACTGTACTTATTACATCTACTATAATACGTTATCTGAGATGTAGCTTTGATCAATGCAGATACAATCAGTTCTTTAAAAGATAAAGCCCTCCCTCAAGTATTTGTTGTAATGGAAGTTATCTTTAAAGTTTTGGTTCAGTTTTTGGATATGTGTTGTGATAATCACTTGCTGAATTGCAAAGCAGATTATTTAAGCAAATCGTTTCGGTTGAATTTCCCTCAGTATAGCAAGTACTGACTGAAGAAATTGGATGTGACCTTAGAGTGAATCTAGGGGCAAACATGACCTGAGGTTTAAAATGTCCTGTGAATGATTTCATATAGGTTCTAATCTTTTTATATATTGGGATGAACTATTTTGATAATGTAGCAATTGTATATCCTCTGAATATCCAAATAGCAATTGTGTATTCTAAGGAAACTTTTCCTACCTTGATTTTGTATCCATTGACAAGTCACTTAACGTCACTGAAAGAACTTTAGTCTCTGCATTTCTTAAGTCTTCTGAGCTACCTTACAAAATAGCTCTGAGGAGTGAGTAAGGCAGTGTATGTAAAATCATGTACAGATGAATTTCATTATTACCAAACACTAATAGAATTTCTAGAATGGCCCTGCTTTTTGTTCTCAGAAGATACTTAACGTTATATTTTGTATTTGGGATTGTCTGACATAAAAGTGTTAGATGTATTTTGTCTCCTTAGAGAGTTGTATTATATGATTGTGAAAAACTATGTATTTTAACTTAGGTTATTATTATTATTATTATTATTATTATTATTACTATTGAGACAGAGTTCACTCTGTCAACCATCCTGGAGTGCAGTGGCATGATCTCGGCTCATTGCCACCTCCACCTCCCAGATTTAAGCGATTCTCGTGCCTCAGCCTCCTGAGTAGCTGGGACTACAGGTGTGTGCCACCATGTCCAGCTAATTTAGGTAATTATTAATAGGAAAAAGCATCAAACTAGGAGTTACTAGACTTAAGGCCTTACTCTAGCCTCTAGCTCTGCTTCCACATGCCCCAGGTTTTCTTGACTGTAAGATGCAGTAGGCCTATGGTAGTTTCCTGTTGTAATGAGAATATGCTGTTGCCATTATATTTAAATCTGTTTCCAAAAGAATTTTATGTGTTTAGAGAATAGTCATTAAATCTCGAGTTAATCTCATTTGCATATTATGTAAACATAATTTGCATGGAAGTAAAGGTGCATGGATAGTTGGTTCCAGTTTAAGAAGGGTCAAGTTCTAAAAGCCAGTCTCTAAAGGATTTAAAGATATAATTGGATGCAGTAGTCAGAAAATAACTTTTATTGTCATGAGAATTTGAGATTAGAGCCAGAATTTATTATTTTTATTATTATTATTTTATTTTTTATTTTTTTTTTTGAGACAAGGTCTCCGTCTGTTGCCCAGGCTGGAGTGTAGTGGCATGATCTCGGCTCAGTGCAGCCTCAGCCTCCTGGGCTCAAGGCTCCTCCCACATTAGCCTCCTGAGTAGCTGAAACTCCAGGAGGATGCCACCATATGTTCTTATGTGGCAGTGGAACAAGATACTACAGAATTTTAGTTAGAAGGAGAAGGATAATTTTCTTTGGGTAGATGGTTAGGAAACATGTGGCCTGAAACTTGAGTGGTGGGAATGAGCTGTGGGTAGATCTGCATGAGGAACATTCCAGAGAGACCTACAGGTGCACAGAGCCTGAGCTGAAACAGGAGACCATTGTACTCAGAGCAGAGTGAGCAGGGGATTGGAGATTAGGAGATGAGGACACATACGTACTCGGGATCCAGATCAGGAAGGGATTGTTAGGCTACCATGAGAAGTTTTGACTGTTGAAATGAAGTAAGCTATTAGAGAGTTTGAGGGAGTGACATGATCTGATTTAATGGTTTTTCAAGATTATTCTGGCTACCATGTGGAGAATGAGTCATACTGGGCAAGAGTGATGATGATGGCTTTAAGTAGGGTTGGTACTAGTGGAAATGAAGAGAAATGGATGGATTTGAGATATATTTTGAGGAGCCAGAACCAACAGAACTTGCTGGTGGATTTGAATGTATTAGATGGAGAGAGAGAATCCGAGGATGAACCTCCAACTTGAGCAGCTGGATAGATGAGTGGGCCTCTTACAGAGAAGGGACAATTAGGGGTGGGGGATGTAGAAGGGATGGACTTGTTCAGTTTGAAATGTGCCTCTTTTGTCCTAATTGGATATGTGAGAATATATACATTAGAGAAGTTTGTGCTAGAAGTGTATAATTTTGAAGTCATGAGTTGGTACTATAAATCTGAGAGTCTTCCGCTTATGAATCGCATAGAATGCTGTGCTCTGGCACTCAGAGGAGGAGCTACTGAAAAGATTTTCTTCATTTTTAGAATAAAAGCATCTCAAGAAGGAAGGACGTTGGTTAACTATGTCCACTGAGAAGATGAAAGTATGGGAAAGTAATTTAATTATATGTGTGCCATTGGCATGTTTTGATGGAGTGGTGAGAAGGAAAGCCCAGCTGGAGTAGAAGAAATAATAGAAGATGAAAAAGGGGACATAGCAAGTATAGTCAACTCTTTGGAATAGCTCTGCTGTGAAAGAGAAAAAAACAGGGCTGGAGAAGCTGGAGGAGGCCCCCAGATCAGCAAATGATTTCTTTTAAAAATTAGTTACAAAGTTCCATCAGGCACAAATGAAGGCAACAAATGAAGCTGAGCCCTAGATTGACCCACTTCACTACCTTGAGAATTTTCAGATTGCAGCACAGGGAGGGGAAATCCCAAACAGACCTGGCAGCTCCTTCAGTTGAAGAAACAGAATTCAGAGTGTGGGAAGGCCTAAGTGACTTCGGAGCAGAGTACCAGGGCTGCACAGAAAAAGAGCTCCAGATATTCACAGGGTGTCCCTTTGAGTGTCTAGCTGAAAACTGATCTGATCCTGTCCATGAGGAACTTCCAAGTCTAGGGAAAAGCAACAGGAAAGAAAGAACAGTTTGGGAAGCTCATAGGGCCAAGACTGCGCTACATTCCCACTAACCAGAATGGAAAGGCCTCAATACACAGAGTATCAAGAACCCTCAGAAGGGTTATTGTCTCAGTAGTGAGGCCGAGGCCAGATTAGTTCTAAAGACTGTTCTGGACTTGCCCTAACAAAGATTGAGCACTAGCCTCAAAAGAATCAAACTAAATTTTAAGTAACTTGATTGTGTCCCAGAACAAAGGCCAAAAATGTTTAAAGGAATATTAAAATATCCTGCAACATAAAGTTCAGTGTTTAGCATCCAATAAAAAATTATCAGGCATTCATAGAAGCTGGAAAATATGGCCCATAATTAGGGAAAAAATTAACAGAGACATAGAAATAACCCAGGTAATCAAATTATAAGTATGAAATAATCCCATCCTCTCTCCTACTCAAGGACTTCATTCCTAATAACTATTTTATGTCTCTCCTGGATCCATTTAATGGAGATATTGGTTACTAATTACAACAGGAACTTTTTTTTTCCTTTGTGAAAGGAAGGCAGATAAACGAGAAAAGATGCATGTCAGTCGTTAAGAGTTGGTTATGACAGGATGAGGTAGTTTATCCTGTGGTTGTATTTTTTCTATGAGGTATGAGTGAGGTCATCACCTTGAGTGAGGGAGAACCTTCAGAGATGAGGTAGGTATAGGAAAGCTAACTTAGTAGAAAAATCTAAAAGGATTGATAGACTTGCTGAGGGCTCAATATTTGTGATCATTTAAAGTGAGACCAGTCAGCTCACTTGGGCAGTAGCATTCACTTGAGTTCCAGCACAAAGTAGGTAGATAGGGTTTGTCAAGGGTCAATGTTTGGCCAGCAAGTAGAAAGGAGGAAGACAAGGATGAAGGCATTAAAAATTAGGTAGTAGGCCAGGCACGGTGGCTCACACCTGTAATCCCAGCACTTTGGGAGGCCAAGGCGGGTGGATCATGAGCTCAGGAGTTCGAGACCAGCCTGGCCAACATGGTGAAACCCAGTCTCTACTAAAAATAACAAAAATTAACTGGACATGGTGGCGGACGCCTGTAATCCCAGCTACTCCAGAGGCTGATGCAGGAGAATTGCTTGAACCTGGGAGGTGGGGGTTGCAGTGAGCCGAGATAGTGCCATTGCGCTCCAGCCTGGACAATAAGAGCAAAACTCCGTTTCAAAAAAAAAAAAAAGGGTAGTAGATTATCATGATGGACCGTGGAATCTAAGCTGGGTAAGCAGGGAAAGAAGACATCCGGGAGCTGATGAATAGTAGAAAAGTGGTAGGACTCAATTGGGATGGAAGGCTCTGTGGAATTGATTTGTTACAGTGGGAGTGCTTGAGTGAGTGAAGAGTCAGGAGGGTGGTGGCTAAAGAGGGACATGTTTGAGTTTAAACTTCAGAGGTGGCACAATTATTAGTGAAGGCAAAATCTAGAGTATAACCATAGGAGTGGTGGCTGAGATGGAGTAGAGGAAAAGAAAGATCAGCGTGGGCGAGGAGGTCATGCTATTTCATCATTATCCATGTAAATTCTGTCATTAAAAATGATGCCAGAAGTGTGGTAGTTGAGAAAACAGTGCTGTGACTGTGACTTAAAGAGTGTATATGGCAGCTTTAGGGAGAGAGTGATGCTGTGAACTTCTGAGTGGTTGTGTTTTTTTGAAGGGACAACAAAGAAGACATGGGGTAGAACTGGCAATGGGAAGCAAGGAGAGTGGATGTGTATGCCGTCCACAAGTCTGTGGCATATGGGAAAATAAACAGCTTCTGGTTGGAAGGGCGATGGGGAGTATTGTTTCTGGAATGCACTGCCAGGCTTCAGTTAGGGCAAGATGAGGGAACACTGAAAGAAGTTGAGAATGAGTATAAAGAAGAGTTTGCTGATACATCTTTAGTCTAGACAACAGAGTGGAAGACTTTGAGACAGTCGGGAAGGATGGAAGATTGGGACAGATTAGGAGATACTGAGATTAGAATGGTGATGAGAGCCAGGGTGGTACTGTTATGTCTTGGACTCTGTTGGTAATGGTTACAAAGAATGATGGGATTTATCCAGCCAACCTCAAGTGAGCAAACAATACAAGATAACCCTCCTGCTAGATATTCTAAACTGTAGAGGACCATTCTTGCAGCTAGAAGTGGTATGATAGCCTCAAGGCAGGGCAGCTCTACTAAGTAGAAAGTGATGACCCCTTGAACTCCAAGGAGTACCTATCATTCCTGCTGCACAGTTGTATAAATATCTTCACAATGAAGGATTTTTGTACAGCACGGTTGTTTCAGGGCTCAGAAAATGGACCTTTAAGGGTTGTATTGAATATCTCAGACTTCTCCGTCCTTTGCAGTGGTTCTCAACAAGGCCTATATCATTCTTCCACCCTGGAGACATTCTGGAAATGTGTGGGGGTGCTTTGGATTGTCAGTTACTGGGAGATGCTGTAGATATTAATTAAAAATAAGAGGGGGCCTAGTAATGACATAAACCCCACCTTACAAAACAGTCTCACAAAATGACTTGACTATCCCAGAGAACATTCCAGAAGATAAAATTACAATTTATAAATTATCTGAGTCTAGGCCCTAATTTCATTTTACATGTATACAGTTTTAATATACAGTAAATTTTCCAGAAAAGCAGCTAGTGTATAAAGTAAGAGGATGTTGTACTTTTTTTGTTCAGAACTTTTGCAGGAGTTCTTACTGTTTGAAAGTCACTTCATTGGCATCACCATTTGTGGTATTTGAGTCAATAGTATATACCTGTATAAAGTGTGATTTTTTTTTTTTTTTTTTTTTTTTAGCTGTTATATTCAAAAGTCTTATCCTATCACAGCTCAAAGTCTAGAATCTCATCTAAGTTAGATTCAGGTACAGTTGGGACTTCTTGGATGTTCCTTAAGTACAGCTTCTCAAGTACAATTCCTGCTGACCTGTAAAGCCAAAGCAATATGTTACCTGGTCCTCATCCTTCCTCCAGACACTTGCCCAATATACAGTATTGGGTAAGGCTTAAGATAACCTCTATAAAACATTCCTATCAAAGCAGGGGGTGGGGGGTGCCAAGAGATAGTAGGCACAAGGGAATCCCTGGTCTGTAACAATTCTGAAATCCAATCAGGCAATCCTTGGGTGGGTCTCAATTCCTAGGTGTAATTCACCCCTGCTGTCAGCTTTGCCCTTTGGGCATGTGGTTCTTTCTCCACAGTCACCTTTCTCCATGAAAGGTAGTACATGTTTGTTTGCAGCCGACTAGTTTTCTTATCTTGCTTCTTACAACAATTTGGGGCCTCTGAAGGCTTCATTTTCCATCTGTTGTCTCTTTCAGTTCAAGCTGGCAGTGTTTCACCATATGTAACTATTTTTTAAAACTTTGTGCATCTTTTGTGAATCCTTTTGGGGTCAATCTATTAGTTGAAAATCATATACACAAATTTATTTGAGATACGCCCGTTTCTACCTTGAGCTCCTACTGAGACACAACACCCTTCTCGCAAAGCCTTATTGTCTGACTGAGATACACTGTGAAGTGCAAAATTCTAGCAGGGCTTTTGTCTGACAAAGTAGTATTCTGAGGTACTGTCTTTGGTATTTCTGAGCTCTTAACAGAAGATTTTATAGTTACTCCCATGGCTTAGTTTTTAGATCATGTTTTTCTGGCAGTGCCCTGTATTTGATCTTGGCTCAGAATCCATTTCTGAGTGTTAGCATTGTTTGCAATCTGAAGAGACTGCAAATTTTCAAAACCATCAAGTCGTTGCTCTTCTTTAAGAGGTCTTGATTTATTTTATATCTTCTCATTTTTTGCTGTATATAGCAGAAAAAGCAAGGCAGCACTTTCTAGTTGAAACTCTCCTTAGCTAAATCACTCAGTTCATTACATAAAATTTCCAGGTTTTTGTGGGGTTTTTTTTGTTGTTGTTTGTTTGTTTTTGAGACGAAGTCTCACTCTGTCGCCCAGGCTGTGGCGCGATATCGGCTCACTGCAACCTCTGCCTCCCAGGTTCAAGCGATTCTCCTGCCTCAGCCTCCTGAGTAGCTGGGACTACAGGTGCACGCCACCATGCCTGGCTAAATTTTTATTTTTAATAGAGACGGGGTTTTGCCGTGGTGGCCAGAATGGTCTCGATCTCCTGACCTCGTAATCCACCCGCCTCGGCCTCCCCAAAGTGCTGGGGTTACAGGCGTGAGCCACCGTGCCCAGCCAAAATTTCCGGTTTTTATATGACCAAAGGTCACAGTATTACTAAGCCTCGTGCCCCTTCCTAACAAGGATGCCTCCTCTTCTAGTTTCCAATAACATCTACCTCACTTTTCTGTTCTCCTTGTAGCCTTATGAAATACCATGAGACTTTTTAAAAAACAGCTTCTTAACTAAACTATCCTTAAGAGCCATGGTCTGTTTCCAAAGCCAATCCAACATTTCAGTGTTTTGTTATAGCAGTGAGGACTCCCAGTATCAACATGTGTTACTTATCTATTACTATGTAACTAATTACCCCAAAATGTAGCAGTTTAAAACAACAAACATTTGTAATCTCACAGTTTATGAGGATCAGGAATCCAGGGGCAACATCTGTTGGGTGGTTCTGACCGCTGTCTGCATAAAAGCTGTTCAGGATTGCAGTCACCTGCAGCCCTGCTTACAGGCTTGCTCACATTGTTGGCTGGAGGCCTCTGTCCCAGTTCTCTCTACTACCTTTGTGTCTTCACAGAACAAATGACTCTAGCGAGTGTGTACCAAGTAAGAGAGCATGCAAGTCTTTTATCACCCAATCTTAGAAGTGACGTGCTGTCACTTCTGCCATGTGCTGTTGGTCACACAGACCAACCCTTGTTCACTGTGTGAGGTGACTACCCAAGGGTATGAACACCAATCATCCTGCAGGCTGGCTACCACAAGCCCTCTGCTCAGTGAAGTGAACTATGCTGTGCTTCATGCTCTCTCCGTGGGCCATGCTGTCTCTCACTTCTGCCTTTACTTATACTGCCCTTTGCCCCAAATGCTTTTCCTTTCCTCTGTCTGTTCAACAAACCTGTTTGCTGTCAACTTTTATGAAGGCTTTCCAAGCCCTATCACAGCACTTTTGGAAAACAGATTCATTTATGATTGTTTCCTTTGCAACAAACCTTTTGAAAGCAAAAACTATTTTATCTTAAAGGCTTAATATTGCACTAGCACAAGTGTTTCTTGAATTAGTATTTAAATAGTTCTGTAAAAATCTAGGTAGTCAATGATAACTTTGTATTCTAAAATGGCAATCAGATACCTGTTTTGTGTTTTTCTGCCTTTGAGCTTTTGGAATGAGACTAATAAAGTAAGATTTAAGCTGTGCTTTATGGGAAGGACATGAGACATTTTAACAAACCAAAATTTTAAGCCAGAGAAAATGTTATGGCCTCCCCCAAAATGTTTTGTGAAATGCTGTGCTTAGGCCACTTGTACATCATGTTGACTTACGAGATGACTTACTCATCAAACACTTATAAACTTACATTTACAAAGTATAATGCTAAATACTGTGGAATTTACAAACGTCTTATCTGGAAGGGACTTATAATTCACATGGTAAATAAAACAGTCTGAGGTAGTCTTTTTCAAGTCCCTGTTGTATCAGAAATACTTATTTTTACTTTGGATAGTTTATATGTTATCTGTCTCTAAGTCTAATAAAACTGTGTAAACCAACTTGTAATATTAAGTTCTGGAGAAGTCATCTATTTTTTTTTTTTCATTTGAAGTGAATGTAAGTACAATAGATGATGTAAAATCAAAACCAGTTATTTTACTCTAAACTTTTATATATTAAAATTTCTTCTCTCTAATCAGAAAGTTTTGAAAAATGAAGATTTTAGTTGCAGTTACCATATTACCTGCCTTAAAGTTTTCTTTTTTTTTTTTTTTCTTTTGAGACGGAGTTTTGCTGTTTTTGCACAGGCTGGAGTTCAATGGTGCTATCTTGGCTCACTGCAACCTCCGCCTCCCAGGTTCAAGCAATTCTGCCTCAGCCTCCCAAGTAGCTGGAATTACAGGCACCCACCACCATGCCCAGTTAATTAAAGTTTCCTTTTCATTTACCATAATGGAATCTTGACACTACATATGAGACTTCTGTATGGATTTTTTTCCCTTTGTGAATGTTTCTTTGTAATGCAATTTAAAAGAAAATAGTCACTTCTTTTCCAAGAAAACACCAAATGGCGGATGACGCTGGTGCAGCGGGGGAGCCCGGAGGCCCTGGTGGCCCTGGGTTGGGGAACTGTGGTGGCTTCCGCGGAGGTTTCGGCAGTGGCATCCGGGGCCGGGGCCAAGGCCGCGGAGCTCGCAGAGGCAAGGCCGAGGATAAGGAGTGGATGCCCGTCACCAAGTTGGGCTGCTTGGTCAAGGACATGAAGATGAAGTCCCTGGAGGAGATCTATCTCTTCTCCCTACCCATTAAGGAATCGGAGATCATTGACTTTTTCCTGGGGGCGTCTCTCAAGGATGAGGATTGTGAACAAGAATTAAGGTTCAACTGAGAAAGAAATTGAAGATTATGCCAGTGCAGAAGCAGACCTGTGCCGGCCAGCGCACCAGGTTCAAGGCGTTTGTTGCTATCGGGGACTACAATGGTGGCCATGTCAGTCTGGGTGTTAAGTGCTCCAAGGAGGTGGCCACCGCCATCCGTGGGGCCATCATCCTGGCCAAGCTCTCCATTGTCCCCGTGCACAGAGGCTACTGGGGGAACAAGATCGGCCAGCCCTGCACCGTCCCTTGCAAGGTGACAGGCCGCTGCGGCTCTGTGCTGGCGCGCCTTATCCCTGCACCCAGGCGCACTGGCATCGTCTCCGCACCTGTGCCTAAGAAGCTGCTCATGATGGCTGGTATCGATGACTGCTACACCTCAGCCCGGGGCTGCACTGCCACCCTGGGCAACTTCGCCAAGGCCACCTTTGACGCCATTTCTAAGACCTACAGCCACCTGATCCCCGACCTCTGGAAGGAGACTGTATTTACCAAGTCTCCCTATCAGGAATTCACTGACCACCTCATCAAGACCCACACCAGAGTCTCCGTGCAGCGGACCCAGGCTCCAGCTGTGCCTACAACATAGGGTTTTTATACAAGAAAAATAAAGTGAATTAAGCGTGAAAAAAAGAAAAGAAAAAAGAAAATAGCAGTCTTTTTTTCTGTATACCCTGAAATATAGAGAAAACATAATATACCTTGATTCGTTTGTCTTGGAATTTTCTCTGCACTATTTTAAAGCATTCATTAAGTTTTATTTCATCTTACGTTTGAACTTCTACGCTGTGATTTTGTACAATACACATGAGATCAGACATTCTAACTTTTGTAGTGATGAAACATTTTGTTCCGCCTTTTTGGAGATGCTTTCTTTTCTGGCCTTTATATTTTTATGACTGGGGTTTTTTTTTCCATAAAATTTCTCAGTTGAACCTTAATTCTTGTTCATATCTAAAACTATTTCTCAAGGATGCATAGTACTTTGTATCACTAGCAAGAAACCAATTAATACCTATAATAATGCCCCTTTATTTGGGGGCCTAACTACCTTAAATCCTTTCTGGAATCTTAAATTTGAATAAAATCTGCAATTTCTAAGATTTGGATCCAGGATTTTTCACTAAGCAGCCTACCTTATCAATTGGGAAATAATGGAATATAATCCAGTGTGTTTGACTACTAAATAAAGTGGCATGAAACAAGATGACCACCCATCCCTAATACATGTGTGTCTTCTAAAAGGATTGCTGGGGCTGCTGGAAAGGCATACTTGTGATGTAAATGCTGTTTTTTGTTAGCTAGCTGTAACAAATGGGTGTGGGCTGCCCTTCCACTCAGCTTAATGTATTCAGATGGACTGTGAATCCAGTGGAGAAATTGGAGAACTAGGATGAAGGTGTAGACAGGCCAGCAAAAGTTTAAAATAAGTTCCAAATATTTCAGATGTTATTGTCTCTATTGCTACTTCCCTAATTCAAGGTATTGCCATCTCTTGCCTAAATTTAAGTAGCTTCCTCACTGGTCTTCCCAAGACTATAATTGCTGTCTCCCCAGTATTCTTAATACAACCAGTGGCCCTTTGAAAAAGAAAATCTCATTGTGTCACTCTTGCTAAAAACCTATGAAGAGTTCCCATTGTTTTCAAAGTAACATTATATACTAGGCTTTATGTAACCTGGCTCCTATGTCCTTTTAGTACCTCCAAAGCCTTCAAATTCGCTTCAGCCACAGAATCATTTCTCATTTATTCTCTTGCACTGAAACACCGTTCCCCTGTGGGTTGGTTTAGTAATCTCCCGCAGATCCTTCAGATCTCAGCCCAGGGTCACTTCCTAGGTATCCACTCATTATGACAGGACTGTCACAGGCTCTCATAATACCATCTTTCCTGGCAATTACTGCTGTAAATTTCCATTTTATTTATGTAGTTATTTGGTTATAGTCTCACCACATGACTAAGCTCCAAGTACCTCTAGCATTGGAGCTTAATCCCTCTAATTTTTTTAATAAATGACTGGATTGGCTTACTGTTAATTTATTCGTATGTTTCTAGTTTAGTCTATCCCAGAGCTATGTTTAGAGATTAGGAGGGACATAACTCCTATTGTAATTTAGAGTTATATGAGGATAATGATGGTTCCAGCAGAGTCTACCTCATTGGGAGCTAAAACGCTTGACGACCTGCTTCCTATAGAAAGTTGGAGACTTAAGCATACTTTTAAATCAGGTTTTTAATTCAGGGTCTGGGTTGTTTGTTGTTTGTTGGTAGCACAATTGTGCAAGCTTGTAATGTGTCTAAAAACACGTTTCCATTCAGCTCATATGCCAGTGTTCTTTACCAGATATATGTTTTATAAACGCTGCTACCAGTAATCTGTTGGGCTCTGTGTGTGTGTATTTATGTGTCTTTTTCTTTTCCTCAGAGCATTTTATTCAACTGAGAGCATTAATTGGGTGTCACAATTTTAATTGGATCTCTGCTCTGAGACTCTTCTCTTTAACCCATTGAGATGTTTTAACAGTGAATATGATGCCCATACTCTTGATTTGATTTGATACTCTTCCTTTGTTGCTCAAAGCCTTTGGTGGTTTTTAAACTTACAGCTTGGGGTCGATAAATCTTTTCTTCCAACTGTGAAAGCCTCCCCATTTTGGGGCCCTCTTCCTTTTATTCCTGCTTACAAACTCTGGTCAATTTTAAAATTTGTTTTTCTTGCAATACCAAACAGTCAAGACAACCAACATACCATTTTAATGTTAGGGTCTTTAAAATTGGCGCGTAGTGATCATACATACAATTATGTTCTGCATAGTGACGTTTCAGTCAACAGACCACATATATGACTCTGGTGTCCCCCAAAGTTGTAATAACATATTCTTACTGTACCTTTTCCATGTTTAGATATGCTTAGATCCACAAATACTATGTAGTAAGTTATACCATCTAAGTTTGTTAAGTAAATCTATAGTGTTTGCATGATACAGTCACCTAATGATGCATTTCTCAGAACACATTCCCATTATTAAGCAACGCATGGCTATATTTATGGAGTAATGTTCTATACGTGTGTACACTGTGTAATGACCAGATCATGGCAATTAACATATAGCCATGACTGTAAGCATTTATCATTTCTTTGTTGTGAGAACATTCACAATCCTTTCTTCTGGCTATTTTGAAACATATAATGTGCTGTCGTTAGCAATAGTCACTCTACTGTCCAATAGAGTACCAGAACTGACTCCTATCTGACTGTAAATTGTCCCCCTTGACCAACTTCTCCCTGTTCCCCATCCCTCCTAACATCCCCAGTTTCTGGAAAACACTGTTCTTCCCTCAACTTCTATGAGTTGTTTTGTTTTGTTGAGATTTCACATATGAATGAGATCATGTGATATTTATCTTTCTGTGTCTGGTTTATCTCACTTTAACATAGTATCTCCTAGGCTCATCTGTGTTGTAGCAAATGACAGAATTTCATCCTTTTTTGTAGCTGAATATTATTCCATTGTGAGTGTGTGTGTGTGTCACCACATTTTCTTCATTCATCTATTGATGGTAATTTACATTGATTTTTTTTTTTTTTTTTGAGGACCCTCTCCATGATGTTTCCTGTAATGGCTGTACTGATTTACATTCCCACTGACAGTGTGTGAGAGTTCTTTTTTTCTCTGCATCCTCACCAACATTTGTTACTTTTTGCCTTTCTAATAGCCGTTCTCACTTGAGTGAGGTGAAATTTCATTGTGGTGTTGATTTGCATTTTCCTGATGGTTAGTCATGATGAGCATTTTTTCCTATACCTGTTGGGAAATGTCCAGTTTTTTTAACCTCTTCCCCTAGAGCTACAGGTTTATTAAATACATTATCTACCTGCTTTTCAAATTATTATAACTGACTTTTACCAAATATTTTGTACTGCTTGTTAAGGATTGCCATCCTTCTAGCCTCTGAGAAGTTTCCTTGCTGCCTGGCCTTCAAGCCAGTGGCATATATTTTGATTTTTTTGTTATAGTAGTATCCTATCTCCAGGTACCAATTTATATTTGTTAGGATGGGCTAGCATATGCTGTGATAACCAAGAACCTCAAAATCTTAGTGGCATAAAATACACAAAGTTTTTTTTCTTATTCTTGTCACATTTTAGATCATTGTCCTGGATCAGCAGGGGAACCAGGGTGGTACAGCAGTAAACATCTCAAGCCTGGCGACAGGTGGAAGAGTGCATTGAAAGATTTCACATCTTTCACTGACGGTTAAATGCCATGGTTCAGAAGTCATATAGGTCACTTTGACTTACAATTGGCCAGAATTAGGCACCTAACCCCTCCCAGCCACAGGACAGCCAGAAAGTACAGTCATACCAGAAATTTTGATGAACAGCTCTAAAGACTAACCCTTTCAGTATTCGTTTTTGTGTATTGGAAGAGGAAGGATAAAGAAGTAGGGATATTGTAGGTTCTGTCCTACAACTCCTTGCAGTGTGTTAACTGTACTTTTGTATTTTGGAGATCTTTGAGAAGACAGATAAGAGGTGTAAATTCATCAGGCCATGTTTCATCTGTCCTGAGTTTAAGGTCTTTATCTTTCTTCCTACTATTAAAAAGTAAGTTTTGCATTCTAACCATGATTTGGTCAGACTTTAACATAAAGACCTCATTTACTTACTGGAAGGCATACTGTCGTTGATATTGTCAGACTAAAATAAATTCCTAATTAAGTACAAGTGTTGTAACACCAGGCCTCTGCTACCATTTATCACTGGAAAGAGTTAATTTGCCTTTATAGAGTTAAAAAAAAAAAAAAAAAAAAAAAACCGGCAGTGTCTGCCACAGTTTGCTGCTTTGAAATGAGATTGTGATTACTCTTTTTTTGCCTACATTTGGAAGAATCAGCCTTTTGTTCTGACCAAATTTAATGCATGATACAAACTTTTAGTATGGTTTACTTAATATTTTTGTAGGGAACATCTTAAATATTATCTGGAAACTTTATCTACTTGATATATTTTATCTCCTTCCACTCTGAAATAAGGGAATTTATGTGATGTTTATATTAGCCTCAGAACCTTTACAAGAAAAGATAAAATTTTCCTCCTTTTATGTCACGTTTTGCAACCATTGGCCCCTTCCTGTGCAAATTAAAGTTGTTAGGAATTTTCTCTTGTTTCCATAGGATTTATTTCACATAGCATTTATTTCACATAGCATTAAGCTTTAAAAATGATCCAGTGAGTTATCTCATATCCATTGTGGGGTGAGGTATGTGGTGTAAATAATCTTTGAAATGAATTATTGCTATTAATTAGAAAAGCTGTGAAAACAAGGCTTCCCAGTGACGGTAATACACACTTTTAATTTTGTTTTGTGTTTTGCAGTGTGTAGAGATCTCATTCTCTTGTACAAGTTGAAGTTTCTGACTATACTCAATATAGTATAGTGCTTGAATTTATCATAAAACGTCCTTAAGTTCTACAGTGAGAATTGATTATGTTCATAGGTTGACACTTGTTTTGTTAACAGTGACAGTCTGCCACTAAAAATTAATTCAAGGTTTTATTTATTTATTTATTTATTTTATTTTTATTTATTTATTTGTTTTTTGAGACGGAGTCTCACCCTGTCACCCCGGCTGGAGAGCAGTGGCGCGATCTCTGCTCACTGGAACAGGTTCGCCATTCTCCTGCCTCAGCCTCCCAAGTGGCTGGGACTACAGGCACCTGCCACCACGCCCAGCTAATTTTTTGTATTTTTAGTGGAGACGGGGTTTCACCGTGTTAGCCAGGATGGTCTCAATCTCCTGACCTTGTGATCCACCCACCTCGGCTTCCCAAAGTGCTGGGATTACAGGCTTGAGCCACCGTGCCTGGCTAAAATGTGTTTTTGTTTGTTTGTTTTTTAAGATTAGTAGGAGAAAGAATATATTTTAAGAAAACACAAGGTAAATTTGGAACTAAAGTTTTAAAAATTTATTTACTTATTTATTAAGTAAATAATTAAGAGTAAGATTTATTAGAGTAACTTTTTTTTTTTTGTCTTTTTTGAGACAAAGTGTCTCACTCTGTAGCCCAGGCTGGAGTGCAGTGGCACAACCTCGGCTCACTGCAGCCTGGCCTCTAGAGTTCAAGCGATTCTCCTGCCTCAGCCTCCTGAGTAGCTGGGATTATAGGCACCCGCCACCACGCCCAGCTAATTTTTTTAGAGACAGGGTTTCACTATGTTGGCCAGGCTGGTCTGGAACTCCTGACCTCAGGCGATCCACCCGCCTAGGCCTCCCAAAGTGCTGGGATTACAGGCGTGAACCACCATGCCCAGCCTAGAGTAACTATTAAGCTTATTTATTAAAGAATAACTATGCCAAGTGCAGTGGCTCACGCCTGTAATCCCAGCACTTTGGGAGGCCAAGGCAGGTGGATCATGAGGTTAGGAGGTCGAGACCATCCTGGCTAACATGGTGAAACCCTGTTTTTACTAAAAATACAAAAAAATTAGCCAGGCGTGGTGGCGGGCACCTGTAGTCCCAGCCACTTCGGAGGCTGAAGCAGGAGAATGACGTGAACCCGGGAGGCGGAGCTTGCAGTGAGCCGAGATAGTGCCACTGCTCTCCAGCCTGGGTGACAGAGCGAGACTCTGTCTCAAAAAAATAAAATTAAATTAACTATTTCTATTAACAATTTAGGCCATTAATTATTATAATTTGCGTATTAGAATAATAAATGTACCAGGAATTTATGGACATATGTTTATTTAATCCTCATGGCAACCTTTGAAGTTAGGTGGCATTTTCTGTGCTTTACCAGTAAAGAAACAGGTTGAATTGATTTCCTTAGTCAGAGAGCTAATATGTGTATGCTAGGGACCGTGCTAAGAGGTTTATGTCCATTTGTTGTTTCAGTTTCTTCTTATAATGGCAATTACCTGATTTTACTAATAAGGAAATTTGGTTTAGAAAAGTCAAGTCACAATTAGTAAACAGCAGACTTAGAATTCCAGTTCAGATTTCTGATCATTGTGTGCTGTTGAATAGTAGTATATCTTTTATATACTTAGGTACCTTCCTATTTGATAAGACTCATCTAATGAAATCAGAAACTTTGTTTCCTTACACCATGTTATACAATATAGAAGAAAAGAATTTATTGTATCAAATAATATTAAATTAGAAATTTTGAAATACTACTCTGGTAATTATAAATAAAAGGGGGTAAGCTTGAACAAACATAAAAGGACACATATTTGAACAAGAAAGTTTTGAAATTGTCAGAGTCCCTTTTATTTTTTAACCAGTCCAGGAAGATACTACCTCTATTACAAATATCAGAAATTACACTGAGGGGGATTTTGTGGTTTTAGTGAAACTTAGGGACTCCGTGAAAAGGAAGAAAATTCTGTGAGATTATTTTTAGTTTTAGTCTGAATAAGAAGAAGTACATTGTATATACTTCTCTTTTTAAAAAAATTATGGATACATAATAGTTGTACATATTTACAGGGTACATGTGATATTTTGATACAAGCATATAATGTGTAATGATCAAATCAGGGTAATTTGAGTATCCATCACCTCAAGCATTTATCATTTCTTTGTGTTGGGAACATTCCAGTTCCACTCATTTAGTTGTTTTGAAATATACAATAAATCATGGTTAAAAAAAAAAAAAGGTCTCTTTATTGTGCTGCCAAACCCTAGATCTTATTCCATCTAACTGTATATTTGTACCCATTAATCATCCCTTCTTTATCCCTCCCTCCCCACTACCCTTCCCAGCCTTTGGTAGCCATCACTTTATTCTCTATCTCCATGAGTTCGGTTTTTTGTTTTGTTTTGTTTTTTTTAGCTCCCACATATTGATGATAACCATCATTTCTCATATTAGCCACATTATAGTATTCCAGAGTCATCTTAAACATGCACAAATGTTAGCATTCATAGAAATCCTAAAGGTTTGTATTTTAGATAAGTAAAACAATGTATGTAATAAAGTAAGTGTAACAACAGCTAAGTGCTACATTGACTGGCAAGAAACCAACCGTAGATAAATCTGTTATTTTTGATAGAAGAACAGGGCATGGTCAAATTTAGTCTACTTGATACTTTGTTTCAACCTATTTCATCACGTAAATCCTTCTCTTGATGGTAAATAATTTAGTTATCTTCTGACTTCTTTTATGGTAGATTTTATAGTAATAATAAAGTACTAAGCTGATTCCTTATAAGTAAACTCGTTTCCGATTACTTTCTGTAAAAAGATTATATTATTTTGTTTCCATATATGGTATAGTAAATGTGTCAAAGATAGAAGCAAAGTGTTAGAAATCCAGAAGAAGAACTAACAAATTTTAATAGTTTTCTATTTTTGTGTATATTAAGCAAGATAAAACAGACTTTTTACTGCGAACTGCGATACATGTAAGGCTAACGGGTGATTCCGAATGGCATAGGGAAGCATCTGTACCTGGTCTTGGCTTTCTTGTGACTTCATCTTCCTTAGGTCTGTCCTTCATATCTAGGATGCCTGGACATTAGCAGCAGTTAAGTCTTAGGAGCTAAAATCAAGTAGAAGTACTCTAAGGAGAATCCTGTAAGCGAAGCTAAGAAACCTGCTCTTACTTCCTTAGGTGGACTGGTTGTAGCTTTCTAATAATCCTTGTACCTAGGATGCTGTTGATCATCTCTTCAGCCATTTAAAGTCCTTTTTGCTTCTCTCTCAGTATTCTGAGTCTTCCCCTGAGTACCAACCAGAACCTAGCCATAGATGGGGAAGGCAAAAGAAGACTAGAAGGGAGAATTAAGCTGCAGTAGAAAGATCATAGGGTTCTGGAGTCAGACCTCAGTCCAAATCCTACTTCCACCACTTCAGACAAGTGACTTAATCAGTCTTCAGAGTGAACATGAAGTATCTAATAAAGGGTCTGAACATAGTGATACGGTTTTTTGTTTTTTGTTTTTTTTTACTTAATATTACTTCCCTTTTCTCTCAGTCATTTTCACTATGTAAATAGTAGAGCATTCTTTAGCCACTGCCACTGGTCTACCTTACCACAACTAGTCTGCTGAACCTCAAAAATTAAATGGATCTAAGCTGGGTGTGGTGGTTGCACCTGTAGCACCAGCTACTTAGGAGGCAGAGGCAGGAGGATCACTTCTCCAGGATTTTGGGGCTGTAAAGTGCCGTTTGTGCTTGTAATAGCCACTGCACTCCAGCCTGGGCAATATAGCAAGACCCCATCTCTGGAAAAAAAAAACAGTTCTATATTAAAGATCTGCAAACTCTTCCTGTAAAGAATCAGATAGTAAATATTTTAAGATTTGCTGGCCCTACAGTCTGTGTCATCACTACTCAACTCTCTTGGTGAAGGGTGAAAGCAGCTGTGGAATGATATGCAGACCAATGAGTGTGACTGTTTTCCAATATAATTATTTAGAAAAACGTAGTGGGCCAGATTTGGCCCCAAGCTGTATAGTTTAACCTCTAATCTTTGTCTTTAACCATTAAAGGTAGTTCCATTTTGAGATTTCATAGTCAAAATACAGCTCCCTTAAAAAAAAAATAAACTAACTGAAAAAGACCTCATTATGAGTTGGACAGTGAATGGAGTTACAAGATGATGTTTCCCAAAATTGATGACATATATTGTGGAGGAGAATGGTACTATAAATTAAAGATGAGGTCTCACCAAACATTTAAAGGAATCACATGAACAGTGGTCAAAAGCCGGGTGTGGTGGCTCATGCCTGTAATCCCAGTACTTTGGGAAGCTGAGGCAGGTGGTTCACTTGAGTCCAGGAGTTCGAGACCCGCCTGGCCAACATAGTGAAATTCTGTCTCTACTAAAAATTAGCTGGGCGTGGTGGTGCATGCCTGTAGTCCAAGCTACTTGGGAGGCTGAGGCAAGTGAATCACTTGAGCCCAGGAAGCAGAGGTTGCAGTGAGCTGAGATCACACTACTGCACTCCAGCAGGGGCAACAGAGCAAGACTCTGTCTCAAAAAAAAGAAAAAGGTCAAATGACTAAGAAATGTTGAATTCTGTATTATTTATTTGGAAGATCATAATGCATTTTGGCATACATAAAATCTGTGAGGATTCTTCTGTAAAGATGTTGTTCAGCATAGCTTATCCCTGCCTCTATGCATATCCCAAAATTATTTAATCACAGAACTCCTCATGTAACACTTAATGATATTGCTGGAACTGCTTTTCAGAAGACAGTATTCTGAAACTGTCTAGTTTAAATAGAGAAATTAAGAAATGAAGAAAGGGAATTTAAGAAAGAGACTTTCACTGACTTGTAAAGATTATGCAGTTACTTGGTAACAGTTCTGGAAGCAGTACTTGAATCTCTTGTACAGATTGTACTTTTTAAAAAAAAAAGTCCTTTTGCTCTTAGCTTTATTAAAAAACTATTATTTGGAAGTAATTTTACTTACAGAAAAGTTACAAGAAAAGGAGTAGTAAGTACATAGAGCATTCTCTACCCTTTTACCCAGACGTGTTAACACTTTGCCCTATTTGCTTTATTGTTCTCTTTCTCATATGTACACACATATTTTTTTCCCAAACCATTTAAGTTGCCTACATCGTGGCCCTTTACCCCTAAATAGTTTCATGGATGTTGGCTGGGCACAGTGGCTCACGCCTGTTATCCCAGCACTTTGGGAGGCCAAGGTGGGCAGATAACCTGAGGTCAGGAGTTCGAGACCAGCCTGGCCAAAATGGTGAAACTCTGTCTCTACTAAAAATACAAAAAAATTAGCCTGGTGTGGTGTTACGCGCCTGTAAACCCCAGCTACTCGGGAGGCTGAGGCAGGAGAGTCGCTTGAATCCAGGGGGTGGAGGTTGCAGTGAGCCGAGATTGCGCCACTGCACTTCCAGCCCAGGTGACAGAGCAAGACTCTGTCTCAAAGAAAAAAATATACATCTTTTCATAGATGTTTTCATCTTTTACGATGTAGACATTTTTGAAGAATACAGTTTTGACTTTTTTAATAGAGTGACCCCATTTTAGGTTTGTCTGATGTTTTCTCATGTTGAAGTTTGCATTTCCAGCTGAAATGTCACATAAGGGATATTGTGTCCCCATGACATCACATCTGGAGGCGCACAGATGCATCTGCACCTCACTGGTAATGGTAATTTTCACCATCTGGTAAAAGTATGGTCCAGTTTCTCCACAATATAGTTACTATATTTCCCTTACAACAAATAAGCAATCTGTGGGGAATCTACATCCTTCTTGTTACTTTGTTATCTTCTGCCACTTCCAGTATGTGTGAGGCAGGTTGTTCAGGGATCATGGAATCTCTATCAGGAATTTTTTTCCATATTCTGACTTGCTCAGTTTTCAACTTTATAAAGATTTCAGTTGAATCTTTATGAAGATAGGCATTTTTAAGTAACTTCTGCCTGTTTTTTATGTTACCGTAGTATTACATAATCATTGTGGAAGACTTTCCAAAAGCGGGGTAGACATCCTAGTAGAATTATAAAGAAGGGAGAAGGGTTATAGATGGAGTTAGAGGCAGGGAACAGTACATATAGGTGTTACTAGAAAGTTCTATTAGATGCTTATTCTAGATGAAGTAGGAAATTCAGGGGAGAAAGTGGTCAGGTGTTGAACTGGAGGAATTAGCTAGAGCTAGGTCATGAGGGCCTGTTTCCCAAGGCAAGTTTGAATTTCACCAGGGAGGCAATAAAGAACCAAAGATGAAGTGTGAGAGTTGACTTGGTCAAACTCTTAGAAAGACCAGTGGAGAGTAATGTGATACTAGAGGTTAGAAGGCCACTTGCTGCATGAACTGTGGCTGTGGGATGGAGAAGTATTGAGTAATTTCTAGTCATAAAACCAATGAGAAATCTGTGCCTGATTTGGAAATGGAGAAATAAGCAAAAGGGAGCTAGAAACATTGAGGCTTCTGACTTGGGTGACTGGATAGATGACAGTGCAACTTACTGACATAGGTCAGGAGGAGGAACAGATTTGGAGAGTCATGGAGCGAGGGTGTCGATGTTATGTGAGAGATGTCTGTGGAACATATAGTAAGGTCTTTATATACATGTCTTGAGTTCAGAATTCTGAGCTAGAAATTAAGATTTAGAATAATCACCAGCATTCAAATGGTAGTTGAAGCCATGATACTGGATGAAATTGCAAGAGTGCGTATATACAAGGGCTAAGGACTAAGCAGTGGGACAGATTTAGTTTGTGTTATTGATTATATAAGCACTTTTAGACAGATTTAAATTAGTTTATTGCTGCTGCTGTAGGGCATTTTAGAAAAAAACAAACACATTTGTATCTGTATTTTATTTTACTGCTCTCAGGGCTGTTTTGGAGGCATAGAAATCATAAAGATTACAACAAAAAAAAAGTTTGGGGGAGCCTTTTAAAATTTAATTTCGGGGAAATGATTCGATTAGATTATGGCTTTTCTAAGCATAGAAAGAGACTCTAATTTTATTCCCTTCCCGCTTACATTGTCACACATCACACTGGGCATGTAGGCTCTTAATATGTACAGCACAAAGGACCTAAGCCTAAAGGGATGCTAGGGGTACAAATAAGGACATGAGAGGACAGAATCAGAATGAAACTTCATGTCTGGGCCACCTGTGATCGTGCTACTTAGTCGCTTGACTTTACATCCTGTTGATTTTATAAGGAAAGTAGTAAATTGGCAAATGTTTCACACTGAAGAGAAATAACAGAACCGGACTATTTTATCTGTAAAGGTCTTCCTTTTTGTATTCTAGAAATTAATTTGAGTACTGAGCTTTAAGCAAGAAGATAGGTAGAGAGTAATAACCTTGTATCATTTATTTCTTGTGAAAAATAATAGATATTAAATTGCTCTTTTCCTCGCCAGATACTATCTGTCCTTAAACTATTACCGTAAGTATTTCAGATACAAAAGTAAAATGTGTTCATTTTAATTTTTTCTTTTTTTCTTTTTTCTTTTCTTTTTTTGAGATGGAGTCTCGCTCTGTCGCCCAGGCTGGAGTGCAGTGGCACGATCTTGGCTCACTACAACCTTTGCCTCCCAGGCTCAAGCAATTCTCCTTCCTCAGCCTCCCGAGTAGTTGGGATTACAGCCATGTGCCACCACACCCGGCTAATTTTTTATATTTTTAGTAGAGACAGGGTTTCCCTATGTTTGTCAAGCTGATCTTGAACTCCTGACCTCAAGTGATCCACCCGCCTCAGCCTCCCAAAGTGCTGGGATTACAGGTGTAATTTTTTCTTTGCTTTTATGAAATGTTATCTTTGCTTCTTTATGAAATCTATTCCAAATGGTAATAGTTTGTGGACCTTGAATAACTGGTATAATTCATTGGCTCATTTATTTATTAAATAAGTATTTATTGGATACTTACATGCTTTAGGCATGATTCTAGACCTGGGATAAAGCAAAGCAAAAAATTTCACTCCTACCTTCAAGGATCTTATGTTCTGGTGAGAAGAAACTATTAAGTAGTCTATAAGGAAGTGACAAGTGCTAGGGAAAAATAAAACAGAGTTGGGGAACACAGTGTTGTGGGGTTGAGCAAGATTTTACAATGAACATTTTCAAACATTCAGTAAGAGTTTTAACAATTTACAATGAGAATTTACCCATAATACACTACTAGCTAGATTCTTCCATTTTATTAATTATTTTATCACCCATGTATCCATCTCTCCATTCATCTTATTTTTTAAAGGCATTTAAAGTAAATTACACATGAGTGCATGTTTTCCTAAATACTTCAGCGTGCATATCATTCATTAGAGTTCACTATTTGTTTACTGTTTCTTTCATTTGAGGTAAAATTGACATGCAGTGAGATTCACAAATAGTGGATATTGGCTAAATTTTGTCAAATTCATATATTTACATAACCCAGCCCCCCATCAAGATAGAGAACATTACCATCATCCCAGAAAACTCTTTCATTCCTCTTCTCGGTCCCTGCCTCCACTTCCCAGAGGGAACTACTGTTAGGATATTTTTTTCTGTCATAGATTATTTTTGCCAGTTGAGAACTTCATTGATGTACTTTGTGCGAAGCTATTTTTACTCCCTATAGTGTTTTTGAGATTTACCCATGTTGTTGCATGTATAAATAGTTGATTCCTTTTTATTGCTGAGGAGTAGTCTGCTGTATGGCTTTACCACAGTTTGTTCATCTGTCCTATTTTGGTGGACATTTGGGTGGCTTCCAGTTTGGGCCCATTATGAATAAAGCTCTTTGAACATTCTTATTTGCGTCTTTCTGTGGACTTGTGTTTTCCTTTCTCTTGAGTAAATTCTTAGGAGTGGACTTGCCGGGCTATGGATTGTGTGTGTTTGGTCTTACATTATCTATCAGCCTTCCCTCACTAACCGTGTATGAGAGTTCTAGTTATTCCATATCCTCACCATCATGTGATGTTGTTAGCCTTTTCCATTTTAGCCATTCTGCTGGGCATATAGTGGGATAACTGGTAAGGAATGATCTGATCAATCTGGGAAGATGACCTTTAAACAAAACCTTGAGGTGAGGGAGCAAGCTGATTCTTACAAGATTGACAAACAGCAAGGAATCCAGTATGACTAGAGCAGAGTGAGTGAAAAGGGGAATAGTTAACAGTACCAGAGAGGTAACAAGGAAAGGGGAGTGCAGATCATGTTGGACCTTGGAAGCAATTTTAAGGACTTTGGGATTTATTCTGAGTGAGATGGGAAATAAGTGTAAGATTCTGAATGGAAGAATGACATGACCTGATTAACAGGATTGCTGTCACTATTCCGTGAAGAATAGATGAAGGTGCAGGCAGGGAACCAGTTAGAGGCGATTATAACGAGTCAGGGAAGAGTCGGGTGTTTGGATGTAGAAAAACTAGGTGGTATTTGCTGGAGCAGTGTTCCTCCATAGAGTTACTTGTTTGGGTTCTTAGAAATGTCATTTGAAAGTAGGAGAGAAAATAATTCAGCTCAGGCCTTTTTAACTAGCAATGGAGTCTCCCTCTACATTCATAAATATTCAGGGATTTAAACTTCTTAAGTAGCTTCTTATATAATTAATCATCACTTATTTACACATATGGAATTTTGTATGATATTGTTGCTTTTAATAAGCTGTTTTTAATTGTAACCAAAAAGGTCTAAATGTGGCCTTAATTGTTATGTCTAAGTGGTATGATCATTATTTGCTTAAATAAAAATTTAATGAATAAATGAATATAATTTAATCTTTGTTTAGGAATCTGCATAATATAACCTTGAATAGCTCTTTTTAGATTGGTAATGTTTATTATAATTTATTATAGAGCAGGTAGAAATGTCTTTTTTCATGTGTTTTATTTAGGTTGATCCTTTTCATCTTTCGACAATGGTATTTTATAAAATACTGAGTGCCTACAGTAAGCCAAAATATTATACCAGGCAATGAGTACATTACAAAGACAATATTATTTAGTCCTCAACCTTAAAAGATTTACAGTCCCCAAATAGTACATGAGAATACATCTTTTGAAGGAAAAGATGCAAAGGCAAATTAGACATGGTCTGTACTCTTAAAGATCTCACATTTTGGAGATCAGTATGTAAACATAAATAGTGATAGCACAATGCCCTAAGTATAAAATATAGTATTGCAGAATCACAGATGAGAGAGAAATTCTTCCTAGGAGAAGTAGAGAAAAGATCGTTTTGAAACCGACTCTGAAGATCAAGTGGGAATTTCCCATGGTGGGGTGAGCATGAGGAATGGCGATAGCAGCAAAGATACCCACCCATGTGAACAAAGGATCAGAGCAGATGTTTATGACACATCAGCAAAACCTACACCTCCAGATAGGCTTTATCTACAGATAGCTAATGTCACTCTTATTTAATAAAAAATATTTCTGGCTTCTTAACATTAGTGATATGCCCTGTTTAGAGCAGGCTTACCCTTTTGTGTTAGCTAACCATGCATTTAACAGAGACCATAGAAAGCCACCTGAAAAGGCAATGTTTTTCATGGTGCAAGCAAAAGTAATAAAGAAAAAAGGGAGCATTTCCTGCTGGAGAGAAGAGAGGGAAATGGGTAAGGAAAATATATTTTGCAAATAATAAAAATACATACCAGGGTGACTTGCTAAAAGCTAAAATTCACACTTGGGTCTCTAAAACCTGCACTCTTCTATTGCACTAGGCAGGCTGAAGTAACAAAAGGTGAATACTTTCGGAGCTGGGTGCCATGATAGCAAAGCTCATGACATGAAAGTGTGCCTCTGAACTTTCTAAAGATTGTTGTTCAGTGTTTTCTCATCCTCTTTTTATTGTTCATATTGCTATGTATAGAAAACTTATCTATAATTACTTTCAGCCCAAGAGGCTTTTAAGCTATTTGCTTATTTATAAGCTATGGTTCATCTGATTCCAATTCCATTTTTGTAAGATTGCATATTAAATATTTCTTTAAATTATTTAACTTTATTTGTTCACTTTAAAATCAGGCTGATTTGAGAGTTTATGCCTCTGTACAATGAAAAATTGGAATTGATCTTGGTGTTACAGCAATTAACTGTGAAATCACAGCTGAACCGAATTATCATAAACATTTTATAATTAAAGAAATTTTACCCATCCAACATGTTATAAATAGTAAGTGGTCTTCAAACATAGCTATTCCCTCTTCTTTTTTTTTTTTTGGAGACAGTCTTGCTGTGTCACCCAGGCTGGAGTGCAGTGGCGCGATCTCAGCTCACTGCAGCCTCCACCTCCCGGGTTCGAGCGATTCTCCTGCCTTAGCCTTTAGAGTAGCTGAGATTACAGGCACCCGCCACCACGCCTGGCTAATTTTTGTATTTTTAGTAGAGGTGGGGTTTCACCATACTGGCCAGGCTGGTCTCGAACTCCTCAGGTGACTCTCCTGCCTCGGCCTCCCAAAATGCTGGGATTACAGGCGTGAGCCACCACACCCAGCCTATTCCTTTTTCTTAAAACAATCTTTCACTTAACTCCAATTCCTGCAGGTATTAGCTTAAATGTCACTTTCTCCACTGATAAAGCGATAGTCTCAGAAATGTTTCCTGTTTATATTTCTCTAAACATTGTACTTTTCCTTCATAGTACTTTATTACACTGTACAATTTATTTTTAGATTTCATTAGTATCTCTCCTTCCTGTTAGAGTGTAACCTCTGCAGTGTCATGTAGAGCATGTCTCTCTTATTTGCCATTGTGTCCCAGTGCCAGGCACATAATGGTTAGCACTCAGTAAATTTAGACTAAGTTAATTAATGAACACAATTAAGTCTGGATGTTCTGCCCTGTATCTCTGGTTTTTGTTTTATACCAGCATTTCCCAAACTGTATTTCAAAAGTTTTCTATCAATTATTAGTGGATAATTTCTGAAAAAAATGATTCCGTTGTCATTGGCTTGGAATGGCTGTATCCTCCTTTGAGAACTACAGTTTACATTACATGCTCTCAGAAGTCCTTAAAAATAAAAAATCTAAGTTTCAAACCCAGCCTTCTGTACACTTAAATTATGAAACTTCTCATTAGATTACCTATTAATAATTTGAAATTAGGACTTCAGTGAAACAGCTTGGAATATCATTGTAATTTACACTTGTATAATCTCAGATATTTAGTCAAGACATTAAATAAATATCTATTGAATGAAATACAGAACTCATTTCCTAATTTATTTTGTTTCTTGTCTTTACCATTTTGCATCTTCTTCCTACTGAAAGCAAAAAAAAAAAATCCCGTTTTCACTTATTTAATATTATTTTATGGATATAGGTGTATATAGCTTTGGGTTTTAAAAATGTTTTCTAAAACTATGTGTGTGCATGCACATGTATGTGTACATGCACATATACATACACACATATCATTTAAGCACTCCGCTTTGTTCTAAACACTATTTTAGGGTGGTGATAACAGCAGTGGACAAAATAGACAAATCCCTTCTCTTATGTTGCTTAGATTGGGGGTGGAGGTGGAGGGAGAGATGGTTAATGGTAGTAAACAAACCAACTATATGGCCTTTCAGAGGATGGTACATGCTATGAAAAAATAAAGGTAGGGGATAAAGGAATATAGGGATGACTGAGATATATATTTATACTTTAGATTGTTTTCTATATAGATAGGCTCAATTGTGTCTTTTTCTTTAAAAGTATTTAAATATCTTGAACATACAATTTTCAGATATCTCTCTAATTGATGGTTTGTGCATGTCATTAAATGTCATTCAGAACTATTTAAGGGTTACGTATATTCTGTTTTATAAAGTGTGGTCCATTTACTACATAGCAGCCAAGGTGCTCTTGTAAAACCCTGCAGCCACTATTGCTCTTAGAAAAAGGACAAATCCTTGACATGACCCCTAAGACTCTGCATGATCTGGCACTTGACTCCTTCTACATAAGAATTTGTCACTCACCACCTCACTCACTGTGCTTCAGCCTCACTGGCCTTCTCTGTTTGGTCTCCTCGTCTCAGGCTCCTGGTGTACACAGCAATCCCCCATCATCCATGGTTTTGCTTTCTGCAGGTTCAGTCACCTATAATCAGCTGCAGTCTGAAAATATTAAGTGGAAAATTCTAGAAATGATTTTTAAGTTAAAATGAGTTTTTAAAAACGTTTTAAATTAGTTTTCAGGGGTAGTCTAACACTACATCACAGTGCCTACCTTATTCACCTCACTTCATCGCATCATGGAGGCATGTTCTCACATCACAATAAGAAGGGTGAATGCAGTATATTTTGAGAAAGAGACTACATTCACATAACCTATCACAGTATATTGTTATATTTGTTCTATTATTGTTGCTTATTGTGCCTAATTCATGAATTAAGCTTTATCATAGGTGTGTACGTATAGGAAAAACATAGCATACATAGGGTTCAATAGTGGTTTCAGCCATCCGCTGAGATTGTCTTGAAATGTATCCCCTGTGGATACGGGAGAACTGCCATACTTGGGGAGGAAGTAAATATGAATAGTAGAAGGTAATGATTATTTCAGCTGTTGAGGAAGGAAGGTTTTTGTTGTTGTTTTTATAAGTCTTAGAAGAACCTAACCATATTTGTTTTACATTATATACATCCCTGACCCGTAGTGCCCTCTTCTTCATCCAACTTTTTATTATAAAAATTTTCAAATTTATAGAAAAGTTGAAAGAGTAGTACAGAGTGCAGCAGCACAATCTCGGCTCAATGCAAGCTCCACCTCCTGGGTTCATGCCATTCTTCTGCCTCAGCCTCTCTAGTAGCTGGGACTACAGGCGCCCACCACCACACCTGGCTAATTTTTTTTTGTATTTTTAGTAGAGACGGGGTTTCACCGTGTTAGCCAGGATGGTCTCCATCTCCTGACCTTGTGATCCGCCCACCTTGGCCTCCCAAAGTGCTGGGATTACAGGCGTGAGCCACCGCGCCCGGCTGGTTTTTTTCCTGTTCTTTAAATCCTGTTTTCTGAACCATTTGAAAGCATGTTGCATACATCATGACACTTCACCCCTAAATGCCATTTATAAAATGGAGATTGTTTTCTTGACTGTTAAAGATAGGAGGTAATTATGTGAATTTTTTTTTCTTTTGAGACAGAGTCTTGCTCTGTTGCCCAGGTTGGAGTGCAGTGGCGTGATCTCCGCTTACTGCAGCCTCTGTCTCCCGGGTTCAAACGATTCTTCTGCTTCAGCCTCCCGAGTAGCTGGGATTAAAAGGCGCCTGCCACCACGCCTGGCTAATTTTTGCATTTTTAATAGAGACAGGGTTTTACCATGTTAGCCAGGCTGGTTTTGAACTCCTGACCTCAGGTGAGCCACCACGCCTGGCCTATGTGAAATATTTTGTGCAAGAAAACTACAAATAAAATTTTTTTTAAGCAGTGAGTGTTCACTGTAATATTGATACACAAAATTTTGGTTTCACAGTTATGAAAAGTGGATATAACATAAGGGAAGGTTTTTTCTACAGAACTTTTCATACAAGGGGATATAAATGGTAACTAAGGGTATGAAAAACTTCAGCTTCTCTAATAATGAAAGGTATAGACTAGCTGCCATGCATTGGGTACTAGTACGTCTTGGGCATGTTAACCACAATCCCACATGGTAGGTATGTAATACACATTCACAAATAATAAAACTCTTGCTAGAAAAGAGTAAATAATTTATCCCAAGTCCCAAAGTCATAGAGTTAGTAAACTGTGGAGCCAACATTCAAATACCAGGGAACTCTTGGTTACAAAATCCATGTTCTTTATTTTTTTCTTTTTTTGAGACAATGTCTCGCCCTGTCACCCAGGCTAGAGTGCAGTGGCCTGATCTCAGCTCACTGCAACCTCTGCCTCCTGGGTTCAAGCGATTCTCTTGCCTCAGCCTCCTGAGTAGCTGAAACTACAGGTGTGCACCAGAACACCTGGCTAATTTTTGTATTTTTAGTAGAGACGGAGTTTCACTGTGTTGGCCTGGTTGGTCTTGAACTCCTGACCTCAAACAATATACGCTCCTTGGCCTCCCAAAGTGCTGGGATTACAGGCATCAGCCACCACACCCGGCCAAAGCCCATGTTCTTAACCACTATACTATATTGCTTGTAAAAATCAGAGCTCCTTAGTGGTCACGTTTTATACCTAAAGAATTAATTTTATTATGGTTTATTTGAAAAAAAATGAGAAACCTGGTAAGGAAAAAGTATGAGTGGGAAATTACCATACTAGATAATAAAATGCAGTATGAGGGTACATTGTTCTTCTTATTTACTTTTATTTTCATTTTTTTTGAGACAGGGTGTGGCTGTGTTGCCCAGGCTGGTCTTGAACTCCTGGGCTCAAGTGATCCATCTGCCTTGGCCTAGCAAAGTGCTGGGATTACAGGCCTGAGCTGTGCCCAGCCCAAGGCTACGTTGTTTAAAACACATTAAATACTGGCATAGGAGAGAGTTGAGTGGAGTGGGAAAAGAAAAAAAAAAAAAAAAGCCTGAAAATACTCCCAGTTGCAAGTGAAATGTATTTTAAAATATGGATAATTTTTTATATTTTTTATTATGGGTACATAGTAGATATAGATATTTAGGGAGTACATGTGATGTTTTGATGGGGCATACAATGTGTAATAATCACATCAGGGTGATTGGGACATACATCACTTCAGCATTTATCACTTCTTTGTCTTAGGAACTTTCCAATTCTACTCTTTTAGTTATTTTAAATTACGTAATAAATTATTGTCGGTTGTCATCATCCTGCTGTGCTATCAAATACTATTCAAATCTTACTCTATCTCACTATATTTTTCTGCCCATTAACCATCCCCACTTTTTCTACCCCTCCCCAGTACCCTTCTATTGTTTTAATGAACAATTTAGTTCAATTGTTTTAATGTTTAGCTCCCACATAATGAGCGAGAATGTGCAAAATTTTTCTTTCTGTGCCTGGCTTATTTCACTTAACATAATGTCCTCCAGTTCCATCCATGTTGTTGCAAATGATAGACGTTTCCATTCTCTTTTATGGCTGAATAATATTCCATTGTGTGTAGTTCCACATTTCCTTTATCCATTTATCTGTTGATAGACATTTAGGTTGATTCCAAATCTTGGCTGTTGTGAAAAGTACTGCAGTAAACATGAGAGTGCATATACCTCTTTGATATACTGATTTTCATTCTTTTGGGTATATACCTAGCAGTGAGATTGCTGAATCGTATGGTAGTTCTATTTGTTTAGATTTTTGAGGGACTTCCATGCTGTTTTCCATAGCGGCTGTACTGATTTACATTCTCACCAACGGTGTGTGAGGATTCCTATGGGAACATTTTTAATGATTAAGGAGAATAGATTATTTCATTCATGACATTAGGACAGATGGCTCACTATTTGGGGAAAAAAGGTAGATCTTTGTCTCTTCTTATAGAAAAAATAAATTACAGATGTACAATAAACTATTAAAAGGGGTAAAAACTTGACAAGGGTGAATTTGTTTCATAATCTTGAGGCGGGAGGATGTGGTAATATGTGAAGTATTCGTTTTCTGACCAACTAATAGTCTCAGACATTGGCGTATTCTTTTTTTTTTTTTTTTGAGACAAGAGTGTTGCTCAGTTACCCAGGCTCTGGAGTGCAGCAGTGCAGTCTCAGCTCACTGAAACCCACCTCTGCCTCCCAGATTCAAGCGATTCTCCTGCCTCAGCCTCTCAAGTAGCTGAGATTACAGACACATGCCATCACACCCGGCTAATTTTTGTATTTTTGTATTTTTAGTAGAGATGGGGTTTCATCATGTTGGCCAGGCTGGTCTCAAACTCCTGGGCTCAAGTGAGTTTAAGCCTCCCAAAAGTGCTGGGATTACAGGTGTGAGCCACCACGTTTGGCCGACGTTGGCATATTCTGTTCTCAACTACAACTACCTCTCATTTGGACCAGGTGCCAGATATCAGAACTAGTTAAACAAACAATGCTTGAATGCTGTGTTCTAAAGGCATCACCAGGAGTAAGACAGATTTGCAAAAGTCCAAAAGGTAAAACATCTAACTTATATGTTCACCTACACATAGAAATTATGGGTTAGGAGATTAAGGGTAGTGAGCTGGGAACAAAAAGCAAACTATGAATCACATGTCTTCCTTCCGTACTCCTTGAGTTTGGTGTGTGTGCTAAGAAGAATATTTCTCTTGACATTTGAGGATATCTGACAGTTCAAGAGTATGCGTGTAACTGACATACACTGGGTTTGGCAAAAATGCCCTGTATCAGTGAGCGTTCAGGGCCAGTAAATATGGCAATAGACTACCAAAGTAGAAGATAGAATTTGCTGTTTAGTGACACTGTTCTCCCCACCCCACATACACACATACAGACTTAGTTTCTACCAGCTCCCAGGAGTCATTAGGCATTCCGAGGGTTTAGAATCAAAAATCAAATTGAGAATGAATAAGAAAAATGCAACACTTTGAAAATGAGCAAAGAAGAGCAACATTTGAAAGAAAAGAAACTTTATCATTTGTAAAGAAATTAACCTAAAGTAACAGGAAGGGCAAAGAGTTTTAAACTCAAAAGGAATATTGAGAAATAGTTACTTAAGGAATGAGGAATATGTGTTGTTACAACCTCAGATACACCCTTTGAGCACTTCCATTTGCAGTTGTCCTACAGATGCCTTCACAAGTCCACAAAGATATCTTGTACATAATAATACATGAGTGGTTCTTTGTAGCACTTAGGAGATGGTAGGCATTTAGGTTTTTTCCAGAGTTTTTTTCCTATCAATTTGTATCTGGTTAAATAAATTTGGGAAGTCCATATAGTGGAATATAATGTAGCTATTGTAAGGAATGTAGTAGAAGTATTGGTATGGAAAGATCTCCAGGTTATATCAAGCAAACCAAAGCTAGGGATAAAGTTCTGTATTGTGTATATCTTATCTCCATTTATATAGGAGTATGTATATTCCTTTACATATTTAAATACGTACACATTTGTATATACATTAAAATATTGAGAAGAAAATACTCATTCTTAATGGACTACCTATGAAGACTGGAACTTTTCATACTATTAGAATGTTTTTTATCCATTAACGTGTGTGTGTGTGTGTGTTTGAATTTAATAAGGCATATACCAAAATTCAATGTTGATAGGCCTGGATGAGACCAATACCTTTATATGGCAGTTGGTAGTATCACAAACTAGGAAAAGCTTTCTGTGTGCTGGCTAAACCAAAACTTATTTTGAGCACCTGTTATATGTCAGGCATTATACTAAACATTTTATTCACATTTATCTTACTTAAATCTCCAACTTTGTACACTAGATTCTTTTTTTCTCTTACTGTAGGAAATAGATTTAGAAGACTGGTTTGTTGCCGGGAGTCACAAACTGTTTCAGTATCAGAGTTGGGTTCTAACCCAGACAGCCTGAGTCCATGTGCTTTCTGCCCCTACACATACTCTGCAGCTGCTCAGAAAGGGCTCTGGAAATGTGTATGAAAGGTTATCATTTCAGACAAAAGACCAGGATTTGAGTCTGTCAGTTTCAACTCAAAATGGAGATAACCTCTGCCCTTCTTTGAAGAAATCATATTTAGTTGATTTGTATTCAAATACCTTCTAAATTTATGAAGTATTACATGAATAAAAGATTTGAATCAATAAAATATTTTTAACCATAGCCCACTTTCTTTATATAACAAGTTCAAATGTTTTAATTCCTTCTCCACATCTCATCTGTAAAATGCAAGCTTTGTTTTTGTCAACTATTTTGAATCTCTTTCTATAATTCTCAGTTTTGGCAATTCCTTTTGCTATATTGAGGAAATATTCAGCGTTTCTGATAATTTTTTTTGTTTGTTTCTACCTAAACTGATTTCATCACTAGTTGTATCTTGTTAACAACATGCTTTTAAGACCTACTACTAGAATCTCTCTATTTTAAAAACAAATGAGCCAAAAAAACTTTTTGGCTATATGATCTGTTTACTGCTTTTTAAAAATACATGAACTTACCTGTTTTTTCTTCTTTTTAGGAACATCATCTTCAGCGGGCTATTTCAGCACAGCAGGTGTATGGCGAGAAGAGGGATAATATGGTTATACCGGTCCCAGAGGCAGAAAGTAATATTGCTTACTATGAGTCTATATATCCTGGGGAATTTAAGATGCCAAAGCAGCTCATTCACATACAGCGTAAGTAATGGTTCTCTTAATGATTGTATTTTCTATATTTCTCTTATTATGTAACTTGACAGATTTTTATCTCTTCAGGAGCATTTTTGTTTGTTTCATTGACCAGCATCAGCTTAAGAGGTATTAGAGTCCATTTTCAATTTTTAAAATGATATTTGAGATATCTGACAAGAAAAGATAGCATTTATTATTCTACATTTTTTGTTTCATCCCAGCATACAATCTTATGCTGCTTTAGTCAAGTAGGATAAGAAAAAAAAAAAAAAACAAACTCAGATATAGAAATAGTTTTCTTCCTGTTTAGAATTAATAATATTAATAGTCTTAAAGAACTTGATGTAAGTGAAAGTCAGCAGACTTTTTCTCTACAGGGTCAGATTGTAACTACTGTAGGCTTTGGGGGTCATTCTGTCACAACTATTCAGTTCTGCTGTTGCAGTGCAAAATCAGCTAAAGAGAATACAAAAATGAATGAACGTGGCTGTGTTGCAATAAAACTTTACTGATAAAAACAGATGGCAGGCCAGAATTGGCCCATAGGCCATAGCTTGCCAACCCCAAATCTGTTTTTTCTAGTAGAGTGATGCTAATTTTTAAAATTTAGTGCTCTGATTGGGAACTTATTTCACTTAATAGTGATAGGTTCTTCATAAGAAATGATCGTTTGATAACTGTGTGACATTTGGTGATGAATAGCTGAGAGCTTTTACACAATCTCCAATTAATTAACAACTTAAAAACAAATAATTGAAAGGTTAGTAAGGTAAAATTCCTGCAGCTTTCATTGTCTTGTTAATCTTTATGATCAAGAGGTTTTTCTTTTTTCTTTTTTTTTTTAAGACGAAGTTTCACTCTTGTTGCCCAGGCTAGAGTGCAATGGCGCAATCTTGGCTCACCACAACCTCCACCTCCTGGGTTCAAGGGATTCTCCTGCCTCAGCCTCCTGAGTAGTTGGAATTACAGGCACACGCCACCATGCCCAGCTAATGTTGTATTTTTAGTGGAGACGGGGTTTCTCCGTGTTGGTCAGGCTGGTCTCAAACTCCTGTCCTCAGGTGATCCGCCCACCTCGGCCTCCCAAAGTTTTGGGATTACAGGCATGAGCCACCGTGCCTGGCCTGATCAAGAGGTTTTTCTGGGGGACCATCTAAATTTTTTTTCTTTAGGACAATATAAACCAATTTTGTTTTTATTGTTCCTTGCAAGCACATTGAGAAACCAATTTTAACTAGTTTACTTGTGCAGTCACATGTTTTGTGACATTTAAGAGACAGACACAGACATTATAAACAAATGCGATAGATATTAGAACCTAAAAAGTTGTTTTCCAGAAAATCATGCCAAGGTGGATTTGAAAGTTAAGGATCTGATCTTCCCCATTCTGTTCTGCTGCCACAAGCTATATTATCTTACAAATGCATGCTTTTAGGTTAAAGCAAGGTTGAGTAAAATAAGATAAAATTATACTAATTTACATTATCATGAGAAAAAAATTAATACATGTCTTAAAGATGGCTTACTTATTGATTATCAAAATCTATAAAATACATTTGACTGATAACTAGTGAATTATACGTGGTCAGTAAAGTCAAAAGGTACTACTATATTGAAAAAGGAATTGACTCCTGACATTATAATCAAATATTAATAAAAGACAGCAGAATTGTAGTTTATTTGGGAGGAAATTTTTTATCGTACAAATTTGAGGTAACGTCTTTGGAAAGATGTATACTTTGGAATATTAATAAAGATAATGCTGCTAAATTTGTGTTAGCTGCCCTGTATCTATATGGGAGGTTGCAGAGAAATGTACAGAGAAGTCTCCTGCACAGCTCCTCCAGCCTCATCCAGTATTAACCTCATGTACAACTATTGTACAGTATCAAAACCAAGAAATTGAAATTGGTACAATCTAGAGTTTATGCAGATTTCACCAGTTAGACGTGTACCACATATGTGTGTGTGTGCGTGTTTGTAGTTGTGTATAATTTTATCATGTATAGCCCTGCATAACCACCACCACTATCAAGACACTCACCTGCACCATCACCAGCAGATGCCCTCTTGTTACTTCTTTATAACCATATCCCTGCCTGTCCCCATCCCCTGACCGTCACTCATCTGTTATCCATCTGTATAATTATGTTCACGGATGTTACATAAATGGAATCATGCAGTATGTATCCTTTTGAGGTTGGCTTTTCTTCACTCAATATCACTGAGGTTCATTCAGTTGTTGGATGTATGAATAGTTCATTCCTTCTTATCGCCGAGCAGTATTCCATGATATGTATACATCACAGTCTGTTTAATCATTCACTCATTGAAGAACATTTGGGTAGTTTCCAGTTTTTGATTATTACAAATAGAGCTGCTATGAATATTCATGTACAAGTTTTTTTGAGAACATGAGTTGTTTGTTGTTGTTTGTTTGGTGAGACAGAGTCTCACTCTGTCACCCAGGCGGGAGTGCAGTGGTGCAGTCCCAGCTCACTGCAACCTGCACCTCCTGGTTCAAGCGATTCTCGTGCCTCAGCCTCCCAAGTAGCTGGGATTACAGGTGTGCACCACCACACATGGCTAATTTTGTACTTTTAGTAGAAATAGGGTTTCACCATATTGGCCAAGCTGGTCTCGAATTCCTGACCTCAAGTGATCCACCTGCCTTGGCCTCCCAAAGTGCTAGGATTACAGACATGAGCCACTGCGCCCAGCCAGAACATGAGTTTTTCTTCCCCTGGGGTATATATTAATGAGTGTAGTTGCAGGGTTCATCCATTTTTAGTTTGGAAGGGAACTGCCACACTGTTTCCTGGAGTAGATGTACCATTTTATATTATCACCAGGTATATATTACCCAGTTTCTCCATATCTCTCTAGCACTGGGGGTTGGCACTATTTTTCATCCTAGCCTATTCTAATAGGTGTGTAGTAATATCTCATTATACTTTTCATTTACATTTTCCTAAATGGCTAAAATGAAATATCTTTTCATGTGTTTATTTGCCAGTCTGTACATCCTCTTTGGTGAAATGATCATGCATGTCTTTTGTCTTTTTTTTTTTTTTTTTTTTTTTTTTTTTTTTTTGAGATAAATCTCATCTTTGCCCAGACTGAATCATGGTACAACTTGGCTCACAGAGTAGCTGGGATTACTGGCATGTGCCACCATGCCCAGCTAATTTTTGTTTAGTTTTGTTTTGTTTTAGTAGAGATGGGGTCTCCCCATGTTGGCCAGGCTGGTCTCAAACTCCTGACCTCGGGTGATCCACCCGCCTCGGCCTCCCAAAGTGCTGGGATGATAGGCATGAGCCACCATGCCCGGCCTCTTTTGCTTACTTTCTGTGGGATATGTGTCTTAATGTTGAGTTTGAGGTGTTTTTAAAAAGATAATATTCTAGACACAGTGTCTTTGTCAGATATATGACTTGGAAACAATTTTTTTTTTTTTTTTTTTTTTTTGAGATGGAGTTTTGCTCTGTCGCCCAGGCTGGAGTGCAGTGGCATGATATCAGCTCACTGCAAGCTCAGCCTCCCGAGTAGCTGGGACCACAGGCACGTGCCACCACGCCTGGCTAATTTTTTGTATTTTTAGTAGAGATGGGGTTTCACCATGTTAGCTAAGATGGTCTCAATCTCCTGACCTCGTGATCTGCCCGCCTCGGCCTCCCAAAGTGCTAGGATTACAGGCGTGAGCCACCACGTCCGGTCATGAAAAATTTTCTACCATTTCTTAATGTCTTTTCATCTTTTTTTTTTTTAATAGACTTTTCATGGGACAAAAGTTGTTAATTTGGATGAGATCCAGTTTCTCAATTTTCCTTGTAATGGATCCTGCTTTTGGTGTCAAGTCTAAGGGCTCTTTGCCTTTCCTATGTTCTCTTCTAAAAGTTTTGCCGTTTTACATTTAAGTCTGTGGTCCATTTTGAGTTAATTTTTGAATAAAGCAAGAGGTTTAGATCAAAGCTCATTTTTTTGCCTCTTGATATCCAGTTGTTCCAGCATCATTTATTTAAAAAGCTTTCCCTCCTCTATTGAATTGCTTTTGCTTCCTGGTCAAAAATTAACTGGACATTGTTATGTGGATCTGTTTCTAGATTCTCAATTCTATTCAATTGATTTCTGTGTTTATCCTAAGACTATCACTGTCTTGAGTATTCCAACTCTACAGTAATTTTTAACATCAGGGAGAATGATTCTGCCTGTATTATCTTTCTTTTTCAAGATTGTTTTGATATTTTAAGGTCTTTCCTTTACATATAAACTTTAGAATAAACTTGTCTGTGTCTACAAAGAAACTTGCTGATATTTTTATGGGAATTGCCTTAAATCTATAGGTCAATTTGGAGAGAACTGACATCTTTTCTATGTGAATCTTCCAGGTCATGAACACAATGTTTGACACTCAAAGTATTCAGGTCTTTTTTTATCTCTTTCATTGACACTTTATAATTTTCATTATACAGATCCTGCACATGTTTTATTAGATTTATACCTGGCTCTCCACTTAATACTCAAAGGAAGCCTTTTTTAAAAGGGTAGTCAATATGTATATTTTTATATGCATTTGCGTGTATGAGTGGGTGGTCATGTAGGTATGTAGGTAGGTAGGTAGGCAGGCAGGCAGGCAGGCAGGCAGGCAGATAGATAGATAGATAGATAGATAGATAGATAGATAGATAGATAGATAGATAGATAGATAGATAGATAGATAGATAGATAGATAGATAGATAGATAGATAGATAGATATAAATGTGCTTCTAATTCTTTCCTCTGTAAGGGCCAAGAAACAAAAATAAGCAAACATAGCACCTATTCTCTAATTTATTCCCCACTAAACGGCCCAGGAAGCCTTGGAGAAATGGCTGATTACAGGGCTGAGGCAGGGTAGGTACAAGATGACCCTGTAACATCTTGTTATACTGGATATTAAGCTTTCAAAAAAATGATGGTGGTGTGTCGTGAAGACACGGGTTTCCGCTGGCTAATTCTGGGACAGTTCAAGCAACAATGTAAGTACAATAATTATAAACCATTGAAAAAGTAAAAATTGGCGGGATGTAGTGGCTCACACTTGTAATCCCAGTACTTTGGGAGGCCGAGGCGGGCAGATCACCTGAGGTCAGGAGTTCAAGACCAGCCTGGCCAACACGGTGAAACGCTATCTCTACTAAAAATACAAAAATTAGCCGGGCATGGTGGTGTGCGCCTGTAATCCCAGCTACTCGGGAGGCTGAGGCAGGAGAGTCGCTTGAACATGGGAGGCAGAGATTGCAGTGAGCGGAGATCGCGCCACTGCACGCCAGCCTGGGTGACAGAGCAAGACTCTGTCTCAGGAAAAAAAAAAAAAAGTTGAATTGATCCACTGTAGAAAAAATGCAGGGGGAGGGGAAGGGAAAGCATTAGGAGATATGCCTAATGTAAATGACGAGTTAATGGGCACAGCACACCAACATGGCACATGTATACATATGTAACAAACCTGCACATTGTGCACATGTACCCTAGAACTTAAAGTATAATAAAAAAAAATTTTTAAAGCTAGAGTTAGAAAATCATTTTTGCGGCCGGGCACGGTGGTTCACGCCTGTAATCCCAGCACTTTAGGAGGCCGAAGCAGGCGGATCACGAGGTCAGGAGATCGAGACCATCCTAGCTAACATGGTGAAACACCATCTCTACTAAAAATACAGAAAATTAGCCGGGCGTGGTGGCAGGTGCCTGTAGTCCCAGCTACTCGGGAGGCTGAGGCAAGAGAATGGCGTGAACCTGGGAGGAAGAGCTCGCAGTGAGCTGAGATGACACCACTGCACTCCAGCCTCGGCAACAGAGCGAGACTCCGTATAAAAAAAAAAAAAAAAAAAAATCATTTTTGCAATTATCATAAATCAGGGTTGGATCATACTAGAATCATCAGTGTGTGCTCAATAAGAGACGAAATTTTGATGAGGAGATTTGCATGGCTTTAAGCTCTCTCCACAAACTACTCATTAATTACAAAGAAGAAAAATTTGGGCAACATCTTGACTGGTGATCAAAATTGTCATTACTTACGGGGAATGGATGAATATTGTGTGCCTCTAGATGTGGATATTCTGAGAAGGACTTAAAAAGTTCACTTTGCAATAACCTAGCCAAGAATGTATAATCTAATCACAATGGAGAAAAAAATAAGAAAAACACAGAGTGAGGAATGTGCTAATAATGATGATGATGATGATGATGATAGAGGCTTGGGGAGGGGGACATACCCAAAAAACATCAATGTCTTAAAAGACATTGGTGGCCAGTCACGGGGACTCACGCCTGTAATCCCAGCACTTTGGGAGGCCAAGGTGGGCGGGCCACCTGAAGTCAGGAGTTCAAGACCAGCCCGGCCAACATGGTAAAATTCCATCTCTACTAAAAATACAAAAATTAGCTGGGCATGGTGGCAGGCGCCTGTAATCCCAGCTACTTAGGAGGCTGAGGCAGGAGAACTGCTTGAACTCAGGAGGCAGAGGTTTCAGTGAGCCGAGATCACGCCACTGCATTCCAGTCTGGGCGACAGCGTGAGAGTCCATCTCAAAAAAACAAAACAAAACAAGCCATTATGAATATAATGTACCCTCCTATGGCTTAGAAAATGAAAAAGAGTGAGCTTGTATAATGAAAGTGCACACAAGCACAAGCACATGTGCCCATGATAAAACAAAATAAAAATTTAACAATAGCTGAATGTGGGTAAAGAGTATGCAGGTGTTTCTTGTACTGTTTTTATTTCAACAACTTATATAAGTTTTGACTTCTAAATAAAGTTTGTGTAATGGATACTTTTTTCCTGAAGTAGAACCTACATTTTCGTTACCTCTCAGAACGGATATCCTGTCTTTGTGCTCTGATACTGGAAGATTATTTTCTCCTTCCCTCTGCCTGCCTCAACATCCCCTGCAGCATATTCTTCTGGTACTGCTTTCTGACAGATAAAATCTATAGCAGCAACCAGAGAACTTTATGTATGAAAGATTTATATCTAAGATTTCAAATCTAATATTCCCGATTTCGCTCCCTAAGTACATTCTAGAAGTGACCCCAAGCTCTAGCTTTTAAGCAAAGGAAACTGAAGATTTTCATGATCTAGCTAGTCAGCGATATCTTTGTTTTAGAGCTGAGGCAAGGATGTCAAATACCTATCACCCCATAGTAAATAACACCTTCACAACAGTCTTTTCTGCTGCTCAGAATTGATATCAAGAGCTTTGCAAGTAGATATTATTAATCATGCAGTTAGTGCTCGTGTTAAAACTGGTGTGACAATTTTTCTTCCCTTGGTAGTGTTCCTACCTTCCTTCCTTTCAATCAGGGCGTATATTCTGTTCTTAATCCACATTGTGTGCTGTTTCATGGATCCAGATATCCTTTCACTATTTGCTTCCTGTGTTTTTAAAATGCTGTTTGAAGTTATGAACATACTCACCCAGTGCACACTTAGTTTGAGTCATAAATGGCACTTGTTACGTAGCCACTTACATTCCATCTCTATTACTAAACTTTAATATCTTTGTCTTACATCTAAGGCAAGGATGTCAAATACTTCCCACCCCATGGTAAATATCTATTACTAGACTTTAAATACCATGGTTTGTACCAGCCTGGATTTCCTTTAAAAATAATCTAATCGGCTGGGCGCGGTGGCTCACACCTGTAATCCCAGCACTTTGGGAGGCCGAGGCGGGCAGATCACGAGGTCAGGAGATCGAGACCATCCTGGCTAACACGGTGAAACCCCATCTCCACTAAAAATACAAAAAATTAGTTGGGCTTGGTGGCGGGCACCTGTAGTCCCAGCTACGTGGGAGGCCGAGGCAAGAGAATGGTGTGAATCCAGGAGGCGGAGCTTGCAGTGAGCTGAGATCATGCCACTGCACTCCAGCCTGGGCGACAGAGCAAGACTCTGTCTCAAAATAATAATAATAATAATCTAATCAATGTATAAGTCCTATTGGTATTTTACTTAGGCTTATTTTATGTCTACATGGCAGTTATGGTATACTTTTTCCTACATCTGTGTATCACACGTAATACTGTATTCTTTTTACCTGTATGCATCTCTGGGTTTATCCCTATCAGAATATTTTTAAAGGAGCCAGCTTCCACAGTGTAGTTCTCATTATTATTTAAGAATTATAGGCCAGGTGCGGTGACTCACGCTTGTAATCCCAGCACATTGGGAGGCCAAGGCGGGCAGATCACCTGAGGTCAGGAGTTGGAGACCAGCCTGGTCAACATGGTGAAACCCCATCTCTACTAAAAAATACAAAAATTAGCCGGGCGTGGTGGCAGGCACATGTAATCCCAGCTACTCAGGAGGCTGAGTGAGGCAGGAATATTGCTTGAACCCGGGAGGTGGAGGTAGTGAGCTAAGATCACAGCATCACACTCCAGCCAGGGCAACAAGAGCGAACTCCCGTCTAAAAAAGAATTATTAACCTGTTAGGTCTCACTTTAATTGATAGAACTTAATTAGAAGAGATGACCTATTTGCCTGTTTTTCTTTAGACCCTGTTTTTTACTTTGAACACATCCAATAACATGACCCAGAAAATCTGAAGATACTCTTAATTCTAGGAACATGATGAATATTTTACATTTTTATTGGCCTGCGTTGAGGTGTTAATTGGAAGCTGCAGATTCAGCCACAGCTAAATTACATATTAAGGTTGTTGGCTGTGGGTTTTTTGGTCAAGTGAAATTCCAAAGTGGGTTTTTACATGTTAGCTTTTCTCTAGGGTTTTGGTATTCTATATATGAACAAGATTGGGTACTCTTCCTATGTAATAATTTTTTTTTTTTTGAGATGGAGTCTTGCTCTGTCGCCCAGGCTAGAGTGCAGTGGCACAATCTCAGCTCACTGCAACCTCCGCCTCCTGGGTTCAAGCAATTCTCCTGCCTCAGCCTCCCGAGTAGCTGGGATTACAGGCACCCGCCACCACGCCCAGCTAAATTTTGTAGTTTTAGTAGAGATAGGGTTTCACTGTGTTGGCCAGGCTGGTGTGGAACTCCTGACCTCATGATCCACCCGCCTCGGCCTCCCAAAGTGCTGGGATTACAGGTGTGAGCCACCACGCCTGGCCCGTTTAAGATTTTATATGAGTTTGCACTGAATAAAAGAAAAGCCTCTTACAGAGGCAAAAGGGCTCAGACACTCCCGTCCTTGTTAACGTCAGAGGGAAAGACCCTGAGCTCCTTGATTCATATGATAGAAATCATCCTTTTCAGTCTTGATGCAGCCCCTGATATGTTGGGTGTGACTTGTCATTGATAATATAGTATCTACCAGAAGCTATGGCAAGTGTATTTTGATGCGAAGCAAGGTGATCCTTGGCAAGCTTATTTTGTTTTAATGAATAATTAGGCTTTGTGATTGTGGTTTGACATGTGATACGATCTAAAGAAGAGGATGCCAAACTGTAGTGTATAAATGAGATCCTGAAAATGAAATATAACCTTAAGAAGCAGAACATTGGCCGGGCGCGGTGCCTCACGCCTGTAATCCCAGCACTTTGGGAGGCCGGGGCAGGTGGATCATAAGTTCAGGAGTTCAAGACCAGCCAGCCTGGCCAAGATGGTGAAACCCCGTCTCTACTACAAAAAAAAAAAAAAACTTACGAAAATTAGCCAGGCGCGGTGGCAGGTGCCTGTAATCCCAGCTCGTTGGGAGGCTGAGGCAGGAGAATTGCTTGAACCCGGGCGGCAGAGGTTGCAGTAAGCCGAGATCGCCCCGCCCCAATGCACTCCAGCCTGGGTGACAGAGAGAGACTCTGTCTCAGAAAAAAAAAAAAAAAAGCAGAACATTGAGAACATTGCTAGTTGGTCCCTATCAATTTGGCTTTCTGGATTATTTTCATCAGTGCTCTTTAATAGAACTTTCTATGATGATGGAAATGTTCTGTAATCTGTGCTAATACAACACTAGCCACATATAGCTATTGTAGCACTTGAAATGTGGCAATCGTGACTGAGGAACTGAATCTTAAATTTTATTTAATTAATATAAATTCAGTTAGCCACACATGGCTAGTGGTTACCATATTAGACAACATAGACCTGCATTATTTTGGTTAGGAACAAAATATATCAAGCGTTTTTAATCTAACAGTTTTAATCAACTTGAGGATCTCTAAAAGCTGTTTACATAATAATGACAAAATGAGATGATGGAAAATCATTGAAGGGCCCATGATTGCAGGTACTGTGAGTACAGAGATGTTAACATCTAGAAATTTTTATACTCTGAATACTCACTTATTTTAATAGGAATGTTATAGAAGTGATATAGGTCAAAATAAAAAATAAAACAGTGAAATAATACATTCAACTGTACCAATATTTTTTTACTTCTCCAGGCCAGACACTGTGTTAAGCTTTAAGCAGAGATGGCAGTATTTGGCAGCTAAATAGTGCCCTTTGTACCCATCACAGACTTTAATGTCTGACTGGTTTTGGAGGTTATTTCCCCCCACTTTAATAGACGTAACATTACAGAAGTGGCATACAAGGTGAAACCTATTACCCTCCACTTAGCAGTACAGAAATAAAGAAGGCATGCCTCTCCCTAAAGAGATCACGCACATTCTAATAGGGAGGTATGCTTAACAAGTAAATTATAAAGTATGTGAAGTGGGTTCTTAGCCACTAAAAAAGATGAAAGTGGTTAGGAACCACTTCTTGGGTGGGGAAAAATCAAAAAAGGATTCTAGAGGAGTGATACCAGGCTGGGTGCTAAAAAGAATAAATAGGCATTTGCCTCCTTGGTGGGCAAGCAGAAAAACAGGGATTTTTGTAAAGGCCTGCAGTCATGAAATAGCATACTGGATGAAATCAATGAAATCTGATGTTACTAGATCATAAAGAACAGGTAATACTGGAGAGAATAGGAAAAAAGAGCCTTATACCATTTAAAGATGTGGACTCTAATGTTAGTAGAAGGAATTAAGTAAGGGAAAGATGTGAGACAAATTTTTATATTAAAGCTATTTAATATTTTGCTTATCATATTCATATCAACCTAGCTGAATTTTGATAAGTAATTAAACAACATTTGATAGTAGCAGTGGTTCTTGCCAGCAGATCTAAGATCCTCCCATTTCCATCTACATGACAGTGTTCCCATAGAGAAACAAACTTCCTAGGCAGGAACATACTCACTGAGTGACAGTGAGTCAAAATCTGAAATGCTCCACAGTTCGAAATTTTTGAGCACCAGTGTGATTGCACAAGTGGAAAATTATACACCTGCCCTCATGTGATGATGGGTCACTGTCAAAACTTTGTTTCACGCACAAAATTATTTAAAATATTACATAAAATCACCATCAGGCTATGCATATAAGGTATATGTGAAAAAAAATGAATTTTGTGTTTAGACTTGGGTCCCACCCTCAAGAAATCTCATTACACATATTGAAATATTCCAAAATCCAAAACACTTTTGGTCCCAAGCATTTTGGATGAGGGATTCTCAACCTGTACTGTTATTGGTAGTGGCTTCTAACACTTCAACTTTAAAGACCACTCCCTTAGCCTTTGGTAAAGTAGTTGAATAATCTACAAAACAGGACTTAAATATTATAGAAAAAAATCTTAAAGGCCTTCTCCTTTTATATTTTAAAAATTGCCTATGCGATGATTTTTGAGCTATAAAAATGGCACTTGCACATGGTTCAACCAAATAAGTTTTAATGATCGCTTTATGTTTTTAATAATAGGCTTCTAGTTTATTTGCTTTTAGGAGTGGTTGGAGGGGGTCGCATCCGTTGTCTTTTATTACTTATATGTATATTCATAGTAAAAATAATCTCCTTTCTTTAACTTTAAATGTGTAAGAAATCTGTAAGCTTAGATTGTTTGCAACTTTGGAAACAAAATCCAAAAATTCTTTCTTATTTCTTTAGAAAGTGTAGGTCTTGTTTTTATGCAGACATCTGTGAATTTTTTGTTGGTGAATTCACACAGTAAATGATTGCATATGGTTCCTTCTGTCAGCTTTTAGTTTGGATGCTGAACAGCCTGATTATGATTTGGATTCTGAAGATGAAGTATTTGTGAATAAACTGAAAAAGAAAATGGACATCTGCCCCTTGCAATTTGAGGAGATGATTGACCGCCTAGAAAAAGGCAGTGGTCAGCAGGTACAACTTCATTTGTATATAACAAGTATATACATATTCTATGTAAAGAACTGTATTGTATGGAAAAAGTGTGAGATTGTAGGTTGGGGGTAATCAGGCAGGCTTTAGAGTTAAAAAGTATGAATTCAAATCTCATCTCTGTGTAATCTTGAGCAATATGTTTAAATTTTTCTGTGCCTCAGTTGCCCTGGGATTGTCGTAAAGATGAAATAATGTATATAAAGCACCCTAGTTCAGTGACTGACAGGCATAATGTACTCCTCAAGTTTCCCATTTGTTAATAATGTTGTAATGTCGATTATTGTCCTTTAAATTTAGAAGTAAATACTTATGAACCTTGTATGTGTATTGTATGAAAATGACATAATGGTTTTACATTTAGCCAGTCAGTCTGCAGGAAGCCAAACTACTGCTAAAAGAAGATGATGAACTAATTAGAGAAGTTTATGAATATTGGATTAAAAAGAGAAAAAACTGTCGAGGGCCATCTCTTATTCCATCAGTAAAACAAGAGAAGCGAGATGGTTCCAGCACAAACGATCCTTATGTGGCTTTTAGAAGGCGTACTGAAAAAATGCAGACTCGAAAAGTAAGTGAATTTGAAGAATTTTTTTGATAATTATATAATAAAAATTATTTATAGTTATGACTATCTCAATACTGTGGTTTAATTTATATTCAAATAGGACTTTCCAATTATAAGAAAAATACTTAAATTGAACTTAAGATTTATTATGCAGCTATTAATGTTATATTTTAATGTTAATCCATTTAAAAATCAATACAAAATTGATTTCCTGGTGATCTGTGCTCCCTTTTATTGTCTTTAAATTCTAATTTAACCCTTCAAATATATAAATTTTATGGGTCAATAACTATACCACTAATTAAAAATACTTACTAACATTAAACAAGCAACTTCACATTTGCAGAATCGCAAAAATGATGAAGCCTCTTACGAAAAAATGCTTAAGCTGCGACGAGATCTAAGTCGAGCTGTTACTATTCTAGAGATGATAAAAAGAAGAGAAAAAAGTAAAAGAGAGCTATTGCACTTAACACTGGAAATTATGGAAAAGAGGTAATGTATATTTTAATAATATTAGAGGAAGTATAGTGCTGTTAACATTTTGTATATTGAGTTAATTTATTTCCTATGCAATAATCTACAGAAATATCTTTTTTTAATAATAGAGACTTTAAATATGTGGTATGATACTTTTTATACTTTTACATGTTTTCCTCTATTTTCTTTAAAAGTGACTGTATTCACTTAAGTTAAAACATACCTAGTATTTCCATTTCAAAGTGGTCTTTTTGGTCCTTGAGTTGCATGTAGGACTGGGAGGGAGACAATTCTAAAGTTTTTGTTTGAGTTAATTGATAGTACTGCTTCTTTTTTAATGCATATAAAATTTAAAACACTGGATTGTTAAATAGAAAAGGGTAAAGAAAGAGGGGGAAAGGCCCATATATCTTACCACTCAAGCATTTGGCAAGGTACACAATGAAAACTTAAAAAAAAACTCTGCCCTATTTCTAGTCCCTATCCCCAAAGAAAACCACTTTTAAATTTCTTGTGATTACTTTTAGAAAAATTAGTTTTAAAGCCCAGGCAATTCTAATTAGCAGAAACATCCTTAGCACCATTTTAGGCATTACTTTCAACTTCTTCACCAAATCTTTCACCAAAATTGCTACGTTAAAATTCCAGCTTTTGATTTTTTCCCCACAGTCCTTTATTTATATGCCATGATAAAGCTATAAACCAAAAAAGTAAAAGGAAGAAACAAAAGGAATTATGTAATCTTTAATTTTAAGAGACATTGAATAGTCAAAGTTTAACTACAATCTTGCCTTAAATGTAATTGGTGTTTATAATTACATCCCAGTCAGCTAGTTATTAATGGTTATAAAGATAAATACTTACAAAGCTAACTTTCCAAAATTTTCTTCTTTTTCCTGCTTTATTTAGGTATAATTGACAAATAAAAATTACATATTTTGTATGTTGATCAAAGGGTACAAACTTACAGTTATGAAATGAATACATTCTGGAGACCTAATGTGCAGCATGGTTAATAACAATGTATTATATACTTGAAATTTGCTAAGAGTAGATCTTAAGTAATCTCCCCACATATACACACAAGGTAATTACGTGAGGTGATAGATATGTTAATTAGCTTGATTGTGGTAATCATTTCACAGTATAAATGTATATCAAAACATCACGTATTCCTTAAATATATATAATTTTAAACTTTCATTTGTATAATTTTAGGTATAATTTGGGCGACTACAATGGAGAGATCATGTCTGAGGTTATGGCACAGAGACAGCCAATGAAACCTACTTATGCCATCCCCATCATCCCTATTACTAATAGCAGTCAATTTAAACACCAGGAAGCAATGGATGTGAAGGAGTTCAAAGTTAATAAGGTGATTAATGTTTTTGTGATAATAGTATCTAATAATGGGATGGTATTTTATCATTAGAATGAAAGTTAAAAAGAAAAATACATATAGGCCGGGCACGGTGGCTCACACCTGTAATCCCAGCACTTCGGGAGACGGAGGTGGGTGGATCACCTGAGGTCAGGAGTTCGGGACCAGACTGACCAACATGGTGAAACCCCGTCTCTACTAAAAATACAAAAAAATTAGCCAGGTGTGGTGGCACGCGCCTGCAATCCCAGCTGCTCAGGAGGCTGAGACAGGAGAATTAATTGAATCCAGGAAGTGGAGGTTGCAGTGAGCCGAGATCACACCACTGTACTCCAGCCTGGGTGACACAGCAAGACTCCATCTCAAAAAAAAAAAAAAAAAGATAAAAAAAGAAAAATACATAAAAAAAACCCCACCTTAATGTATACTGCAATGATTGTGCCATAATATGAAGAAAAGCAGAAGTCTATAAAATTTTATTTTTGTTTCTCTTCCTTATAAAGGGAAGCTTTTGTTACTATATCTGATAAAAGGAAAAATACTCCTTTTACAAGTTGTAGGATTATGAAGTATTGAAATAATTCATACAAAATATGGAGAGTTAGGGAGAAAGACATGAAATCCTCCCTGATCAGATGAGTTTTTCTTTCTTTCTTTTTTTTTTTTTTTTTTTTTGAGACGGAGTCTTGCTCTGTCGCCCAGGCTGGAGTACAGTGGCCAGATCTCAGCACACTGCAACCTCCACCTCCCGAGTTTAAGCAGTTCTCCTGCCTCGCCTCCCCGAGTAGCTGGGACTACAGGTAGCACACACCACCATGCTGGGCTAATTTTTGTATTTTTAGTAGAGATGGGGTTTTGCCATGTTGGCCAGGCTGGTCTCAGAAACTCCTGACCTCAGGTGATCCGCCCTTCTAGGCCTCCCAAAGTGCTGGGATTACAGGCGTGAGCCACTGCACTCAGCCTCAAATGAGTTTTTCTGTCTTTTGTGGACACAATCGTGTATAAGAGGGAATTTTGATATCTTAATAGTTTGTAATATAATGATTTAGAAATGGAAATATTTGACAAATTAGTACTTAACTAAATCACAATTTGTGAAGAATAAAATTTGTGAGAGGAAGTACAATTAGTGAAGGAAAACTGAGGTAAATAAAGGAGCGCTGTTAAGTGGCACTTTCTTGAAAAGTGTACATCTGAGGAAAAAGTACGTTATGCATTTTTTGTATGAAATTTTTCATGGCCGGGCGCAGTGGTTCACGCCTGTAATCCTAGCACTCTGGGAAGCCGAGGCGGGCGGATCACGAGGTCAGGAGATCGAGACCATCCTGGCTAAGACGGTGAAACCCTGTCTCTACTAAAAATACAAAAAAATTAGCCGGGCATGGTGGCGGGCGCCTGTAGTCCCTCCCAGCTGCTTCAGAGGCTGAGGTAGGAGAATGGCGTGAACCTGGGAGGCAGAGCTTGCAGTGAGCCGAGATGGCGCCACTGCACTCCAGCTTGGGCTACAGTGCGAGACTCCGTCTAAAAAAAAAAAAAATTTTTTTTTTCATGAGACTTTGCATCTACCATACCAGTTTAATTTGAGGAATGGGCAAATTTGCCACCAGTTTTATCTCCCCTGCGTCATTTAATATCGTGCTCACGCAGGTTTTTTTTTTATTGTGGTAAACAGACCTTCAAGCCTGAATGTACAACCTGCCACACCAGTTAGAATGAATGATGATTTCCCCAGCCTGGACTTTTTTTGAGGGGGGAGGTGGGGAGTTATTTAAAGCAGTGCCAGGGACCAGACCATTTTGTGAAAAAACATGGACTTTTTTTTTCCCACTTTGTTAACATGGACATTTTGATTTTTAAAAAACGTAGGGGAGAGTGGAAGAGTAGTTATTCTCGTTATTCTCTTCCATAATCTGGAAAGTTAGAGCTGTGCCCCAAAATACTGTTTTAGTTTACTCATGTAAGTTTTTATTTAAATTTTGCATTTATTTAAATTTTATGTCCTGCATTTATAATATATTAGTTCTAAATGTATCTTTAAAGTTTAATGGGACTGTTCCCACTGTTACTTTTTTTTTTAAGGCGGAGTCTCGCTCTGTCACCCAGGCTGGAGTGCAGTGGCACAGTCTTGGCTCACTGCAACCTCCACCTCCTGGGTTCAAGAGATTCTCCTGCCTCAGCCTTCCAAATAGCTGGGACTACAGGCACATGCCACCACGCCTGGCTAATTTTTTGTATTTTTAGTAGAGACGGGGTTTCACCGTGTTAGCCAGGATGGTCTCAATCTCCTGACCTCATGATCCGCCCGCCTCGGCCTCCCAAAGTGCTGGGATTACAGGCGTGAGCCACCCCACCCGGCCTCCCACTCTTAACTATTTTAATGTGGTCCCCCTATCCGAGCCCTGCATGATTTTGTGGACTACTTTAGTGTTATCCTTCAGTTTTCATATTTTAAGATTAATTATCCTATTATTTGCTTTCCTCTATATGTGCCACTCATGCTTGAAAGTTACTTTAGGCCGGGTGCGGCAGGTCACGCCTATAATCCCAACAGTTTGGGAGGTAGAGGCATGCAGGTCACTTGAGGTCAAGAGTTTGAAACCAGCTTGGCCAACATGGCGAAACCCCATCTCTACTAAAAATACAAAAAATTCACGAGTGCAAATTGCTGTAAATAGGGTAGTAATAGCACCTAAGCATAGCATAAGGGTTTGAATTAGTAGGTGCTTGGGAGGCTGAGGCAGGAGAATCACTTGAACCTGGGAGGCGGAGATTGCAGTGTGCCAGTATCGCACCACTGTACTCCAGCCTAAGTGACAGAGCAAGACTCCATCTCAAAAAAAAAAAAAAAGGAAAAGAAAAAAGTAATAGATAATAATGTAGTCCTCAAGCACTGCCCTAGCTGACAGCTGATGTTAGCTTTTAAATAATGTTTTGCCTTGCCATGGCCAGCTTTTGATTTGATTATCCTGTCGAATACAACAGTAGAAATTGTAGAGAGATGCCTTATGGTTTGGGAAAACCATAATTTCATAAACTACATAAAATGTAACGTAAATATTTAGCATATTTACATAACCGTGGTGCTTGCCATGATCTTTTTCTTTCCAACAAATACAATTTTTGCCACTACTTTACCTTACCTATTGCCTACGTATCAAATTCATACTTCTCCCAACCTTTGCCATCATCTGCAATACATGTTTCTAGCATGCTGTGTTCCATCAGCTCAGTTAACTCTTTTTTTTTTTTTTTTTTTTTTTTTTTTTTTTGAGACAGAGTCTCGCTCTTTCGCCCAGGCCAGAGTGCAGTGGCGCGATCTCGGTTCACTAGAAGCTCCGCCTCCTGGGTTCACGCCATTCTCCTGCCTCAGCCTCCCAAGTAGCTGGGACTACAGGTTCCCGCCTCCACGCCCTGCTAATTTTTTGTATTTTTAGTAGAGACGGGGTTTCACTGTGTTAGCCAGGATGGTCTCGATCTCCTGACCTCGTGATCTGCCCACCTCGGCCTCCCAAAGTGTTGGGATTACAGGCGTGAGCCACCGCGCCCAGCCCAGTTACTCTTGCCTGTATGTTTTATCCTGCATTTCCCCTATTTAATGATTTCATATCTTTATCCTTTAAAACTGTTCAAAAGTCACCATTTCAGAAAGCTTACATTGTTCAGCCCACAAATCCTTACTACTCTTTATTTGTATAACCCCTCACGCAGCATTATGGCTTTGTTTTCTACTATGTTAACAGTTTTCTGTAGTTTGCTCTCTGTGTATACAAAGACATTTTCATTATTATTTGTCCTATATTTAATATTTGTTGAGAATAAGGACTAGACAATCCCCTTTAAAAAAAATTCTCTTCTAGAATTTTCATAGAAAATTAAGGAAATGAGAGGAGCCAGCAGTAAATATACTAATTGCAGTTGTAAGACTTCAGAAGTTGGAGAACTTCTGTTCTCTCCTTTTAATTGAAACAAAATCATTTGCGTGATTATGTTTAGATTGTAGGACAAATTTATGCTTTCATGGAGGCCAACTTCTCTAGACTTTACACTATAAGATGACCAAACATAGAGTCTTGTGCCTCTTATGAATATGAATGCCCTCATTATAGCAATAAACTTCTTTTTAAAATTTCCCCCAAAACTGCAAGTTTGTTGAACACGGTTTCTAGTGTATAATTAATTCATGTCTTTGTTGCAGCAAGATAAAGCCGATCTTATCCGACCGAAACGGAAATACGAGAAGAAGCCCAAAGTCTTACCATCGTCTGCCGCTGCTACTCCCCAACAGACGAGTCCTGCTGCACTGCCAGTCTTCAATGCTAAAGATCTGAATCAGTATGACTTTCCCAGCTCAGACGAAGAACCTCTCTCCCAGGTACAAATAGAATTCTCTATGAACATTGAGGAGGGATGTAGGAAGTCACATATCTGACCTACTTTCTTTATTTCATTTAAAGGTTTTGTCTGGCTCTTCAGAAGCTGAGGAAGACAATGATCCTGATGGTCCTTTTGCTTTCCGTAGGAAAGCAGGCTGTCAGTACTATGCTGTAAGTTTCAGACTTCTTTGTAAATAACAAACTATTTACCTTTAACTGACAAAATTAAATAATTTGGATTTTTTTTTTTTTAAGCCTCACTTAGACCAAACTGGCAACTGGCCTTGGACTAGTCCTAAAGATGGAGGATTAGGGGATGTGCGATATAGATACTGCTTAACTACTCTCACCGTACCCCAAAGGTGTATTGGATTTGCACGAAGACGGGTTGGGCGCGGTGGAAGGTAAGGTATTTCTGTAGTCCTAGCAGAAGGATATTTTAGGGATTAGGGTGATTGAATCTAACTTTTAAAGTCACGTAATCCCTCTGAACAACTCATTAGTTCCTATTTGCTATTCTTAACTGATTTGTTGACTAAAATATTTTTGTTGCTGTGCTACCTGGTTCTTACACATCCATAGCTTTTGACATAACTCTAATGGGTCCCTAGTGGACCTGCTTTTCTCCCCAAGGTGGAAAACCTCAGATAAATTATCAAGGGGTAGAATTGTGAGAAAAGGCAACAGATGAAGACAAGTGTAAATCCTGATTGCACACAGTGTATTAAGTTAAAGAAACTGCAAAAAAGTTGTTTCACACTAACTAGTATAATGGGTTTAACCTGACAATGAAAAGGATCCATGCATAACCTGATCTTGACATCCCAGTTTGTCAGGATCTAATCGTTCTTCCTTTGTTTAAACCTTGTAGAATTCCTTCCTTCATACTCTAAATGCCTTTATGTGAGAAGTTGTTTGTATGGGGACAGGAAACAAATAGCAAAACACATAAACTCAAGGAATGGAGAGACGTTAATGTATAATGTGCGGGGAAAATTAAAAGGGAAAGCAAATAATGGTATCAAGGTGCTTTTTCAGGAAGAAACCCAAGGGTATATTTATGATAAACTAATGGCTTATACATATATTTTTTTCATCTTTAACTCTTAATTGCAGAGGGTTTTTTTTTTTTATTTAAACATTGGTTAAGAATTATCTAGGCACTAAAATACATTTTATTTAGTCCGTTTTTTTTCTGTCACTGTGTTGACATCAGGAGCAGTGAAAATTATCTACATTAGCTATATTTTAGTCTATTACTAACATTAATCAATGTTATTATTTTGACTTGGAGCCATTTATAATGTTTATAAAAATAACATAAGAGGCCAGGCATGGTGGCTCACACCTGTAATCCCAGCACTTTGGGAGGCCAAGGTGGGTCGATCACTTGAGGTCAGGAGTTTGAGACCAGCCTGGCCAACATGGGGAAACACGGTCTCCACTAAAAACACAAAAATTAGCTGGGCATGGTGGCAGGCGCCTGTAATCTCAGCTACTCAGGAGGCTGAGGCAGGAGAATCACTTGAACCCCGGGGCGGAGGTTGCAGTGAGCCAAGATCACACCATTGCACTCCAGTCTGGGTGACAGAATAAAACTCCGTCTCAGTCAATCAATCAATCAATAACATAAGAATATATCCTCTAGAGTAGTGGATCTCAAATATTTTGTCTATAACAAATGTTAATGGTATACTATGTTTTTTGTTACTTTTCTTCTCTCTTCTCCCTTTCCCCCCCAAAGGAATGAAGTTTTTGCTTAAATATAGAATAAATGTGTTCGCAACATTTTATAAAGCATTCATTTTGGTGCTTTGTAATGGAAGTGAACATCTTTGGTTGAAAAACAATTCGTTAAAAGAACTTTTATTAGAAATTGAGGTTGTAGCCTGTAAGAACCAAATACTAAAATAATCAACTTTAAAGCTTTTAAATATTCAGTATGAGTTGGCCTTTTGGCAGTTGGGGGGAAAAAGAAAAAGCTTTAATATATAATCTTTGAATAGCTATTTTAAATAATTGTTCTTGTCTGATTTTTTAATAGGGTTTTACTGGACAGAGCTCATTCAGACTATGACAGTGTGTTTCACCATCTGGATTTGGAAATGCTTTCCTCACCACAACATTCTCCAGTCAATCAGTTTGCCAATACCTCAGAAACAAATACCTCGGACAAATCTTTCTCTAAAGACCTCAGTCAAATACTAGTCAATATCAAATCATGTAGATGGCGGCATTTTAGGCCTCGGACACCATCCCTACATGACAGTGACAATGATGAACTCTCCTGTAGAAAATTATATAGGAGTATAAACCGAACAGGAACAGCACAACCTGGGACCCAGACATGCAGTACCTCTACGCAAAGTAAAAGTAGCAGTGGTTCAGCACACTTTGGTATGTTGACTGTTATGATGTACATTTCTATAGAAATGTCAAGTCCAACCATTTGCCATTTGTTTGACTGTGTGGTCTGTTACATTTATGGCTTAAAGTCCTTTTCTCTTAAACAGTTAAAAAAAAAAAAAAACCAGATCTTGGTCTAAGTATTTATTTGAATTCTGTTGCTATAGGAGTTTTTATGTGTGTGTCTTCATTTAAACATACCTGCAGGCCGGGCGCGGTGGCTCACGCTTGTAATCCCAGCACCTTGGGAGGCCGAGGCGGGCGGATCACGAAGGTCAGGAGATTGAGACCACGGTGAAACCCCGTCTCTACTAAAAATACAAAAAAATTAGCCAGGCGTGGTGGCGGGCGCCTGTAGTCCCAGCTACTCGGAGAGGCTGAGGCAGGAGAATGGCGTGAACCCGGGAGGCAGAGGTTGCAGTGAGCTGAGATTGCGCCACTGCACTCCAGCCTGGGTGACAGAGCGAGACTCCGTCTCAAAAATAAATAAATAAATAAACATACCTGCATACAAAGATGGTTTATTTCTATTTAATATGTGACATTTGTTTCCTGGATATAGTCCATGAACCACAAGATTTATCATATTTTTCAATAATATGAGAAGAAAATGGGCCGTAAATTGTTAACCATTTTATGTTCAGATATTTCTCTAGTGTTTACCTAGTCTGCTTTAGCATAGAGACCAGAAAGTGAATATATATGCATAACCTTATATGCCGACGCAGTAATTCAGAATAATTTATTAAAGACAAACTAATTTTTCAGAGAAGAACATCTAAAGGGTTAATATTTTTGAAACATTTTCAGATAATATCTATTTGATTATTGTGGCTTCTATTTGAAATGTGTCTAAAATAAATGCTGTTTATTTAAAATATTCGTATAATCTTAGCTGTCTGTTTTAAAGCATAAGTTTGTGTTATTTGAAGCATGTATATTGTAGAAATTCACTACTGAATTATGTTACTACTGATTTTTGTAAAGGTAATCTAAGGACTATGAAGATATTTATTGTTCCCCTAATTCACCCTGCTGGGTTATAGTTAAGTTGCTTCATAAATATGAACATTTGCTCTGATTCTTAAAGACCTCCAGAAAATGTTCAGTAAACTAATTTACTCGGTGGTTAAAAAAAAGTACAGTTGACCCCTGAACAACATGAGGGTTAGGGGCACCCCCCGCCCCATGCAGTCCAAAATTCATGTATAACTTTTGACTCCCCAAAAACTTGACTAATAGCCTGCTCCTGACCAGAATTACCAATAACATAAACAGTCCATTAGTCCATTAACATAAACAGTCCAAACATACATGTTTTGTATGTTATATGTATTCTGTACTATATTCTTAAAATAAGCTAGGAAAAAGAACATGTTATTAAGAAATTTATAGAGCCAGGCATGGAGGCTCATGCCTGTAATCTCAGCACTTTGGGAGGCTAAAGTGGGCAGATTGCTTGAGCCCAGGAGTTCAAGACCAGCCTGGGCAACGTGGTGAAACCCCATCTCTACAAAAAATAACAAAAATTAGCTGGGTGTGGTGTTGAGCACCTGTAGTCTCAGCTGCTCAGGAGACTGAGGTGGTAAGAGCCCAGAAGGTCGAGGCTGCAGTGAGCCAAGATCGTGCTGCTGCATTCTAGCCTTCACAGCAAAGCAAAACCCTGTTTCGAAAAAAAAAGAAATTCATAAAAGAGAGAAAATACATTTACTAATCATTAAGTGTAAGTGGATCATCATAAAGGTCTTTATCCTCGTCATCTTCACATTGAGGAGGAGGAGGGGTTGGTCTTGTCATCTGAGGGGTGACAGAGGCAGAAGATAATTTACAAATAACTGGACCCAGGCAGTTCAAACCCATGCTATTCAGGGGTCAGCTGTACTTCTATGAAATGGAAGTCTTTCAGCTCATGAGAAAAATAATCACAATTCAGAAATCAACTGGAAGATAAAGTTCCAATTTTAGGGCCTAACAGCTTATTTATAATCCCATTAATGTTACTGTCTTTATCACCAAAAGCCAGTTTCTCTCTACTTTTATAGTCTTAAGAATCAAAATGAAGAACTTTTCAATAAAGACTTACATATAGTGTTAGTGTAGAGGTTTTAACAATATAAACCTCTCATAGGTTACCCTGATAATTAAGCTTTCTAAGCTGTAAAAAATTCTTTGAGACTTCTCAGAAAATAGGCGTGTTCCATCAATCTCCATCTTCTCCACCCCTTAAATAGAGAAGTTGAAGTGTATAACTATCCTAAATATTTAAGGATTTTATAATGCTCTTTTTTTATGAAAAATGTTTTGCTCTACTACTTTAAGTAGGCATATTAATAACAGTTGTAAAACTTAGTTGATTTGTGTTTGCCAAAGAACATTAAAAGATGAGCATTACCAAAAGCTTAGCTGAAAAGAAATCATTAGTAACCTTGTAATTTTTCTTCTTTATCATTTCTCTCCTCCATATATGCGATACAACTATTTATTTATGGCCGGGCGCTGTGGCTCACGCTTGTAATCCCAGCACTTTGGGAGGCCGAGGCAGGCGGATCACGAGGTCAGGAAATTGAGACCACGGTGAAACCCCGTCTCTACTAAAAATACAAAAAAATTTAGCCGGGCGTGGTGGCGGGCGCCTGTAGTCCCAGCTGCTCGGAGAGGCTAAGGCAGGAGAATGGCGTGAACCCGGGAGGCGGAGCTTGCAGTGAGCCGAGATTGCGCCACTGCACTCCAGCCTGGACGACAGAGCGAGACTCCGTCTCAAAAAAAAAAAAAACTATTTATTTATTTATTTAAGACAGGATCTTTCTCTGTCACCCAGACTGGAGTACAGTGGCACAGTCATGGCTCACTGCAGCCTCAACTTCCTAGGCTCAGTGATCCCCCCACCTCAGCCTCCTGGGTAGCTAGGACTGCAGGCATATGCCACCATGACTGGCTAATTTTTTGTAAGAGACAGGGTCTCTCTATGTTGCCCAGGCTAGTCTTGAACTCCTGGCCTCAAGTGATCCTCCTGCCTTGGCCTCCCAAAGTGCTAGGGTTACAGGGGTGAGCCACTGCACCCAGCCTCAATACTACTTTTTAAAAATGAGTTTCATCTATTTTTTTTTCCCGTTGTCTTAATTATTTTCAATTTCTCCTTAAATTTTGCTAGATCTTCTAATACTTAGAGGATAGATACCTACAGACTGCTGTAGGGTAACACTGTTCATTTATATTTGTGAATATTCCAGAGACCTAAAGCTTTTCTCTGCATACTCTATAAAGTATATTACAATGCACCCATATCATAAGTGCATTTCACTTAATCCAACTCTAGGCCCCTGAAGAAAAAAAAAGAAAATTTAGGCCAAGTGTGGTGGCTCATGCCTGTAATCCCAATACTTTGGGAGACTGAGGTGGGTGGATCACCTAAGGTCAGGAGTTCCACACTAGCCTGGCTAATATGGCGAAACCTGGTCTCTACTAAAAAAATACAAAAATTAGCTGGGTGTGATGGCAGGCACCTGTAATCCCAGCTACTCAGGAAGCTGAGGCAGGGAGAATGGCTTGAACCTGGGAGTCAGGTTGCAGTGAGCCGAGATTGTGCCATTGCATTCCAGCCTGGGCGACAGAGCGAGACTCCATCTCAAAAAAAAAAAAGAAAGAAAGAAAATGTAGCAGCTCAAATGTTATACAGAATTCTAAATACAATTTACTGAAAGAATATATTCTCCAGAGTGAGCCTGGAGTAGGGGAAGTTGAATGTGTTTGTCCTCTTACAGCATGAGTGCCTGCATTGTCACTTTATTCATAGGTTAAGCATCTTACCTCATTCAGTAGTAATTGTGATTTTAAAGATAATTTTAAATTTTCGTACAGCATGGCCCCCACATACAAACCAGACTACTTCCTCTGGCACTTAACCAAAGAAACTCTGATGTAGTCTGATGCCAGCAGAAAAACTGGCAGTGTTGGGCTTATTAAAACAGAAGAGTCAGGCCAGGCACGGTGGGTCATGCCTGTAATCTCAGCAATTTGGGAGGCCGAGGCGGGCAGATCGCCTGAGATCACCTCAGGTCAGGAGTTCAAGACCAGCCTGGCCAACATGGCAAAACCTGTCTCTATTAAAAATACAAAAATTAGCCAGACGTGGCGGTGGGTGCCTGTAATTCCAGCTACTCAGGAGGCTGAGGCAGGAAAATCGCTTGAACCCAGGAGGCGGAGGTTGCGGTGAGCCAACATCACGCCACTGCACTCCAGCCTGGGTGACAGGGCAAGACTCCGTCTCAAAATAAATAAATAATAAAAATTATGCATGAAACAAAGTATTGACTGCATTTTGACTATGGCCCCATCACATGAGGCCAGGTGTAGACTTTTCCACTTGTAGTAGTATCAGGTCAACGCAGAAAAAGGTTTGGTTCTTGGAGCATTTCAGATTTCAGACGTTCATATTAGAGATGTTCAACATATTTATGAGTTTGGAAGTTAACTATTGTATAAAATACAAGTCAGCTGATAAGCTTTCCTGCTACTTAAGCCAAATATGTGAGTTATAGTATAGCCGTTTCTGATTATTCAATCATTGTTTTTATGTTTGTCTTGTTTTTGAGACAGAGTCTTGCTCTGTCTCCCAGGCTGGAGTGCAGTGGCATGATGTCAGCTCACTGCAACCTCTGCCTCCCCGGTTCAAGCAGTTCTCTGCCTCAGTCTACTGAGTAGCTGGGATTATAGGCACCCACCACCGTGCCTGGCTAATTTTTGTATTTTTAGTAGAGACGGGGTTTCGCCATCTTTGCCAGGCTGGTCTTGAACTCCTGACCGTGTGATCCATCCGTTTCGGCCTCCCAATATGCTGGGATTACAGGCATGAGCCACCGTGCCTGGCCTTTTTTTTTGAGATACAGTTTCACTCTGTCTCCCAGGCTGGAGTGCCATGGCCTGATCTCACTCACTGCAACCTCTGCCTGCTGGCTTCAAGTGATTCTCATTCCTCAGCCTCCCAAGTAGCTGGGATTACAGGTGCGCACCACCACACCCAGCTAATTTTTGTATTAGTAGAGACGGGGTTTCACCATGTTAGCCAGGCTGGTCTTGAACTCCTGACCTCAAGTGATCCGCCTGCCTTGGCCTCCCAAAGTGCTGGAAGTAGGCCAGGAGCTACCGCACCTGGCCTACTCTCATTTTAAGTTAAATAGGAAATTCTAAATGAAGATAATAGAAGTCCATTTATGTAATAACATAACATCTGTAGCAGAGTCTGGAGTAGCACCTGTAGTAAAATACATTAATGGTTCTATAGTCATATAATAAAGTGCAAGAATATTCACACTAAGAGGAATATTTGACTGCAAATAATCTCACGTTCAGTCATTCACAGCCTGATGAGGTCAGATCTGGTCATAGTTTGCCAACAAATGAATTACAACAAACTTTGATTTTCAAATTAGATTTCTAGATGGCTGATAAGGCTCATGAATCCTGTCAACTCAATCTCACTAATTAGGAGATCATACTTTAATAACTACCTGAAGAATCATTTTACCTTTTGTTTTATATTAAAATAATGTTTGGCCTGTGTACTAAAAGAAATTTCTAATTCAGGGTCTTTAGGCATTTGGGATTACTTTTTGGTTTTATTATTAAAAACAAACTATACATTTTGAGGGGCTAGGTGCTGTGGTTCACGCCTGTAATCCCAGCACTTTGGGAGGCCGAGGCAGGTGGATCACTTGAGGGCAGGAGTTCAAGACCAGCCGGGCAAACATGGCGAAAACTCCGTCTCTACTAAAAATACAAAAATTAGCCTGGTATGGTGGCACACACCTGTAATCCCAGCTACTTGAGAGGCTGAGGCAGGAGAATCGCTTGAACCCGGGAGGCCTGGGCAACAGAGCAAGACTCCCTCTCAGAAAAAAAAAAGTGTACATTTTGGTAATCTAAACTCCATCTTTCACGGCTGAATGTTTCCTTAGCACCCATCACTTTCCCCTCAGCCGCACTCCTTTGATCATCTCAGTTGATCACCTTTAGCTATAAGAGTGCAGTGCACAGAACAGCAGTCTGAACTATAGGCTGTTACAGCTGCTGATGTACTGTACCATGGCTTCCCTGTAGTACAAGTGGACTCAGAGAGTCTTAGGCCGGGCGCAGTGGCTCACGCCTGTAATCCCAGCACTTTGGGAGGCCAAAGCAGGTGGATTGCTTGAGCCTAAGGAGTTCAAGACCAGCCTGAGCAACATGGTGAAACACCCATCTCTGCAAAAAATACAAAAATTAGCCAGGTATAGTGGTGCTCGCCTATAGTCCTAGCTAGAGCTACTTGGGAGGCTGAGGTGGGAGGATCAGTTGAGCCCAGGAGGTCAAGGCTGCAGTGAGCCCAGATCACACCACTGCACTCCAGCTTAGGCAACAGAGTGAGACCCTGTCTCAGAAAGAAATTTCTGCCCAAGAGAATTGGTTACTTAGAAACTACCAAACAAAGGTAGTTTCTACTTCTGCCTAAGTATTTCTAGTGAAGCTAAATTCAACAACTTTCTAGATCGAGTTATTTGAGGATCTTGGTTAGAAAGTTTGTCTAGGTATTGAACCAAAAACTGCCTTCTTAAATTAAAACCTGCAGGTCCCTGGTTTGCTCATGGAAGCATACCGAGTGAGTTTGCTCCCCCTCCAGCATCATAATGGCCTTCACCCAGTTGAAGTCCTGTCATGCTTCCTTTCCTAGTCCCGTTCCTGGTTAAACATTTGGAGTTTTTAATCGTGTCCCACACATAGGATCCTCCTTGCGTAGACCGTTGTTTGTCAGGTGCTCTATGTATGCGGGCTTTTTAAGCACTTGATTCATGTTGTTGGTACATCAGAAGTTAGATTTCTTATAAATATTAAATCCAAGAATTTTTGTCTGTTTTTCAATTTAAAATCTCACTGCTTTGGGGTTCTCTTCCTTCCACTGTTACATCTGTGTGACCTCAGAAGTTTCTTCATCTCTAGATGAGGTTGTAGGAGGAAATCCTACAATCTCTTAAGAGTCAGTCCTTCCTGACCTCACAATTTTTTGGTTTTGTGAAAGGATTCTAACTCTAGATTTGGTCATCTGTCAACAACAACCATCTTGCCCACCTTTGTGGGAATTACAAACTTGATTCTCATATCATATCAGGAGGTAGACATACAACCTAAAAATGTTCTACCTTGATATCTCAATCCATTCATAGACATTTAGAGAGGGCGAGGGTGGTCATTTTTGTCTTATTTCCATTTAGCATTTGGTTAGGCTTTCAGGTTAAAGGTTCAGATTTCATTTGCCCATATTTACTACCTTTGTACAAGTTTTTCTACTCATTCACAATGGGACCTTCTTTAGGAATTGAACTTTATTTCTCAGAAGAAATATAAAACCTTAGCATCTCATAGCTGAAAAGGACCTTAATGATCACCTAATTTAATCTCATTCTCATTTTATTTATTTATGTATTTATTTTTAAGATGTCTTGCTCTGTGGCCCAGGCCGGAGTGCAGTGGTGCAACCTTGGCTCACTGCAACCTCTGCCTCCTGGGTTCGAGCGATTCTCGTGCCTCAGCCTCCCAAGTAGCTAGGATTACAGGCGTGTGCCACCACACCTGGCTAAGTTTTTGTATTTTTGGTAGAGATGGAGTTTCACCATGTCGGTCAGGGTGGTCTCAAATTCCTGACCTCAGGTGATCGACCCGCCTCAGCATCACAAAGTGCTAGGATTACAGGCGTATGCCACTGCGCCCAGCGTGTCTTTCTCATTTTAGATGAAGACACAGAGTCCCAAAAGATTTACTAACTTTCTCAGGAATACTCAGCTAGTTATGATAGAGCTGAGGACTAAGAATGTCAAGGTCTTTTGGCCCCTAGACCATAGTTACTATTACCACCACTTACAGCTTAAGGGTTGCTCTGTGCATTTCTCCTAGACTATTTGCCAAAAGTGTCCAGGAAAAATTTCATAACTAGACTCTGTAGAAGACAGCAATATCTAACAAATAGGCTAACATAGTAATCTAAAATGTTGATTGCATTTTTTTTTTTTATGAGACGGAGTCTCACTCTGTCACCCAGGCTAGAGTGCAGTGGTGTGGTATCAGCTAACTGCAATCTCCACTCCTACCTCACCTCCTGAGTAGTGGGATACCACACCAGTAATTTTTTTTTTTTTTTTTTAGAAGAGTTTGTCTGTCGCCAGGATGGCTGGTCTCCAACTCTTGACCTCGTGGTCCACCCACCTCGGCCTCCCAAAGTGTTGGGATTACAGGCGTGAGCCACCGTGCCTGGCCTTCATTGCATTTTTATTTCCAAGTCTGTATTAGGAAGAAGTTAACAGTTGTTAAGAAGTGAAATTCACAAGACCTTCAAAGACTCAGGATTAAGATGTTAAATAAGGCAAAAATATTTGGACTTTATTCACATTGATTTCTAATTAGTTATTGATAAATGTTTAATTAGACACATACACCAGCAAAGTTCTACAAAAGAATACTTTCTTTCATATATATGGACTTTAATACAGAGACATTAAGTGAATGCTAAATTATTGTTTTTCTATATATGTGATGACCTGACCTTCCAAAAATGGTTTGTTTGCTTTTAAATTTACTGGGCATTCCCTACTAGAAAAGCCAAGGCTTAGGCAACACACTCAAACTTAGGAAATTAAACTGTAAATCTCAAAAATATATTGGCAAAAGTTATCTAGTGAGTCAAGGATTCTTACATTTAAATAATTTTCGTGGATTTTCTTTAAACATGAGAAATACTAACTATGAAATTGTTTTAGGGCAGCATTGACTTTTTTTTAGATTTTCTTCAAGTTTTGATACAACACATTTCTGTTTATATGGAAATGATCATGTTGACAGTTATTTTTATGTCAATATTTAGGGAGCATTCTATTATCAATAAAAATCTTTTCTATAGATTGCAGATTTGTGAATTACGAACATAGTAGGAAAAGGAGCTCATCAAAGGGCAGATATCAACTAAACAGATTTTAACACACACAGAAAATAAGAAAACCAATTTCCAACACTTTTTGCCCTTGCAGCCTAAGAACTTAGTTCAACTCAAGTATAAGAGCCTGTGTAGATACTAATAAATTATGAGGTTTTCTTGAATATTATTTCACAATTTTCTGATCCATTCAGAATATGGCAGAATTTGTACCTAACCTAATTTTCTAGTTGTACCAGGCAGAAACTATATCCTGGAGGATAAAGAAAGATTCTACATGAGTTATATAAGTGAAAAGTATAAAACTTGAAGTGATATTCTAACTAAATTATCAAACTGAAGTTAAACAACAAATTAGGTGACAGTATTTGGAAAACATTAAACTTTAGATTGAGGAAATGTGCATGATTTATAGATTCCCTGGTAGCCAGGGATGCATGATAAACCTTTTTTTGTTTTAAGATAATTCTTACTCAAACAAACATCACAGGCTTCTTAAAGACACCTTTAAAATTAGTGGTATTGTGATTGTATGTGCTTTTTTTTTTTTAATTGGCAAAAAAGAGAAAAAGGTTTCCTTTTTAAAAACTGCACACACTTTTTTGGGGGGGTAATAAATGAACATTTTTTTGTTTGTTTTTTTTAGAACTGAGCTCTCCATAGACAAACATAAGTAGCATAACACAGTGTCTTTCCTCAGACATCATTCTGTACAGTAAATCAACATAAACAACTCCGTTCTTATTGACTGGATTTTTTCCAGGTGGGTTAATTGGGTGGGGAAAATTAATTAACATTGGAGCCTCTTTTCTTCCTGTTAAAGGATGAGTTCTTTAAAAAAAAAAAAAAAAAGGCAATAGACCAACCAACTGTAATCTTTCATATAGAGGAAAATTTTTTAATGACTACAATTAGAAAATATGTCGAACTATTAGTATATATATACACAGAGCCGTTAGGGATCATCTGAATGCCTTGGGAAGATATGGATTAAATAGAAGCCAAATGGTAATTATCAGATATTCTCTCAAGCTCAGTGCAAAGTTGAATTCCAAATCTATGGATTTTAAAAGCTGATACTACCTTTCTACACTGTCTAGAACAAGTGTCACAGCTTAAAAAAAAATAGTGGTATTGAAATTTGGGAAGTGAGCAGTTCTCTTTCCTGTGTTTAATTCAGGAAGTTAAATTTTTTTTTTTCTTTAAATTCATGCCACTCTTGTTAAATGTGGTAGCAGAAACGCAGAAATTTTCATTTGGAAGTGATCTTTAGCAGGATCATGATCCTTTGTCAGGTGCTTCAATTTTGCACAAATTTAATGCAGAATTTTTTGTTTTAGTACTGTAAGACATACGTGACAGCTGGGCATTTTTATAAAGTGTTTCTTTATTTTATGTTCAGCATTTACAGCCGAACAATACCAGCAACATCAACAGCAACTGGCACTCATGCAGAAACAGCAGCTTGCACAAATTCAGCAACAGCAAGCAAATAGTAATTCCTCCACCAACACATCACAGGTGAGGGATTTGTCTGTCTTATGATTATCCCTCATTGTTTCCCACCAGAGTTCATCTCTAATTACCAACTGTTGTCATAGAACCTTCCATCTAACCAGCAGAAAAGTGGCTTTCGCCTGAATATACAGGGTTTAGAAAGAACACCACAGGTGAGTATGGAAGCTGTTGCCTCTGCTCCCTATTTTAAAAAGTAAAACTAAAGCACTTAGTTAAATGAGATGAAGATACTGTCTTCCCGTCTGACCCGTAGTCCATTAATGTACCTCTTGAATATATAACCCCACCCAGCGCATTCTCTTGGGCATGTTAATTATTATTAAGACTTTTTAAATTATGCAAAAATAACCTCTCCAACTGTTGAAAGAGATAACTTTTAAACCTAAAGCATGATAAATGTTTGCCATTTAAACACATATAGGGCATAAAGGCTGAGGTTTGAGTCTCTATGCATCTTTCTTGCAGGAAAAATATATTTTTAAAAAGTTGAGGGGCCTATCAATTTCTAGGTTAAATTATGTGGTATTTTGTTACTTCCATTTCTAAAGGGATAGTTATCTTATCCCAAAGGTGCCTTTCATTGTGTGTGTATACCTATGTGTGTGTGTATAAGTTAGGTGAAGGAAGTTTACATATTTATTCATTATATGGATTTGCAAATCACTGAAATGTTTACTAGCATATTTCTTGTTCAACATTTTGTGTTGGAGGTTTGCTGTTTCCACATTATAGAAGGCTTATTTTGGTAATTGACTGATACATATTATATATTGTCACATACGAAGCAAAATTTATAACTTAGATGACTTTTCACTTTTCAAATATATGACTATCAAAAGAGATATAATTACTGTTGCATCTCAAGGTACTAAAAAAAGATTTCAGTGGTTTGCCATTTTTACTTATATTCAAACTGATTTTGGTATACATATGTAGCTTTGATATTGATTTGATACTAAGTGATACTGATTAGATTTCTTTTGTGTTTTTAGGGTTTTGTTTCTAAGACTTTGGATTCTGCTAGTGCACAGTTTGCTGCTTCTGCTTTGGTGACATCAGAACAACTGATGGGATTCAAGATGAAGGATGATGTGGTGCTTGGAATTGGGGTGAATGGCGTCCTTCCAGCCTCAGGTAAGAATAAAGACATTTAAATTGTTTGGGTTATATTTATAACATATATGTATAATATAAACAGCAAAAGTTGTACATTGTTTAGATGTTTCTTTCTTTTTCTCTCTAGGAGTATACAAGGGCTTACACCTCAGTAGTACTACACCAACAGCACTTGTACATACAAGTCCATCAACGGCAGGTTCAGCTTTGTTACAGCCTTCAAATATTACACAGACTTCAAGTTCCCACAGTGCACTGAGTCATCAAGTAACTGCTGCCAATTCTGCAACAACTCAGGTTCTGATTGGGAACAACATTCGATTAACTGTACCTTCATCAGTTGCCACTGTAAACTCTATTGCCCCAATAAATGCACGACATATACCTAGGACTTTAAGTGCTGTTCCATCATCTGCCTTAAAGCTGGCTGCCGCAGCAAACTGTCAAGTTTCCAAGGTCCCATCTTCATCCTCTGTAGATTCAGTTCCAAGGTGAGTAGTTATTTTAGCCTAACATACCTGGAATAGGAGATGTAACTTCAGTCCTCTAGCATTGTTCTTTACCTATTTCTTTGTGTTTCCTGTTCTTTTCCTTTTATACATTAAAAATGTATAGTTGAGAATTGATCACTTATTTATTCAAGAACTAAACAGTTCTTGAACACTTAATTCAATATTAAGAATTTGAACTAACTGGTATAGTGAATATTGCATATATGATTTGGAACGTCCCTTTCTTACTATAGCAATAGCTTATACCAGGCGCAGTGGCTCACGCCTGTAATCCTAGCACTTTGGGAGGCAGAGGCAGGCAGATCACCTAAGGTCAGGAGTTCGAGACCAGCCGATCCAACATGGTGAAAGGCCACCTCTACTAAAAATACAAAATCAGCCGGGCATGGTGGCTCATGCCTGTAATCCCAGCTACTCAGTATGCTGAGGCAGGAGAATCGCTTGAACCCGGGAGGCGGAGGTTGCAACCAAGATCACACCATTGCACTCCAGCCAGGGCAACAAGAGCTAAACTCTGTCTCAAAAAAAAAAGTGTATAATCCTCTCATTTTTCTTCTGTCTTTGGATGGAAGGAGTTCTCCTGAGAACGTTTCTTTTATGACTTTTTTTCCACAGCTTCTCATGTAAACAGGTAGAATTGATAAAAACCCCTGCCCCATCACTGGTATGCTAAGCTGTTTTTTGTTTTTTGTTTTTTGTTTTTGTTTTTTTTGAGACCTAGTCTCGCCCTGTTGCCCAGGCTGGAGTGCAGTGGCACAATCTCAGCTCACTGCAACCTCTGCCTCCCGGGTTCAAGTGATTCTCCTGTCTCAGCCTCCTGAGTAGATGGGATTACAGGCATGCATCACCATGCCTGGCTAATTTTTGCATTTTTAGCAGAGATGGGGTTTCACCATGTTGACCATGCTAGTCTTGAACCCCTGACCTCAGGTGATCAGCCTGCCTTAGCCTCCCAAAGTGCTGGGATTACAGGCCTGAGCTACCACGCCCGGCCTTAAGCTATTCTTATTAATGTAAAGACTTACAGTATTCATGCCAGGTCAACTCTTAATTGAACCATTATTTTTTGTGCTAACTTGCCTTCTTGGATTTCAGTAGACAGCTGAAAATTTTGCTTATGCCGTATCATGTTGTAGAATTAAGGGTAGTTAAAATCCTGCTGTCTACAAGGTACTGTGGAAGAAACAAAAGAAAAAGACAAGTGTTTTCAGTTTAGTTAGCAGACAAGCATAAAAGAGTGAGGTTCAATAATGCTAACTGTAGGTATCAGAAAGCATTAAATACTTGTTAAATTAATTGTATAGATGATGGCTGTAATTCAGTATAAGGAGAAATCTTTTTTTGCACAGGGAATTCTGGGACTGTTCTAACAAAATAAGATCAGATTCAATCTGTGTTAGTCTTTGGGCAAAGAGGAGAAAGAAAA